>NC_054472.1:103438938-103748002 GCF_017639515.1 Carcharodon carcharias
CTTGAGAAGTTGGCAGTGAGCTGCCTTCTTGAACTAATGCAGCTCGTGCAAAGTAGCCACTCCTACAATTTCGACCCAGCAATGATGAAGGAAGAGTGAGACATGGTTGCACAGAGTGGTCATAAAAGGAAAGCATCATAAATAGAGTTCAAAAGTTGGGAATTTGGTGAGAGTTGGAATTCTCTGGTAAGCATTGTTGAGTTTACCTCAAACTGAAATTTGGTTTAACATTTGAACTTAATTTAGTACATGTCAAAGAAACTGCAAGCTATTTAACAAAAACTGCATGTGGAATCTTCTGCTCTGCGCTCCAAGTCCAGTGCCAGGCTGGAAAGTCAGTGTGAATCCTGCTGGGCAGTGAGACAACTGGACATGCACGATCTTCCACTGTTCAGCTCATTAATTATTCATATATGAGGAGTATGGCAAATCTCGCAGCAGGAAGTTGCCCGTTCCACCGTTACCTCATGGGGTCGAAGGTCCTGACGCCAAACTTAAATGGCATCTGGACAGCTATTCATCAATGCAACCCAGGAGCTCCACATTACTCCTCCAAAGTCCTTGCAGCTACAGCTCATACTGGAGAAACTGGCAGATGTGAGCAAACTCATCCTAGGACATATGAAGACACCTCTGGCATTGCCCTTTGCTCAGTTCTAGGTAAGAACACCACCTGTGATACACCCATGGTCGGGCTAATCCTCGCCATTGCAGCAGACCCTGTTCATCAGCATCTTAACCTTTGTTAAGACACCCCTCTGTCCAGCCTCCTTGGTTGATCTCAAGAAAGGTTTTAGTTTCTTTTTTACGAGAGTATGCCTTTTCCAAATCCAAATGTGTTTAATTATTTAAGCAGTGAGTAATAAGGCGAAAATCAAACAAGTGTTCCTTGAGTCAAAGAAAGAGCAAATTTATTAATCGCTAAAGCCGAGGGAAAAAATTAAATAACCTGACACCACATACACATGTATCAGAAATAAAGAGTGTTAGAGTTCAATAGACAAAATTAAAAGAATTTATGGTTAGGTGTCTTTTGATTGCACTTGAGGCGTAGATTTTTAATTGTTGAAACTGTTTTCGATTAATTGGTTTTGTAGATGAAGTCGGAAGTAGAAGATGTTGCAATTATTATAGGATCTCAGTTCGCTGGTAGATTTCTAGTGAAGCTGGCTTCCAAACCAAGTAATACACTTGTTCAAAAAGAGAGACAGGGAGAGAGCAGCAGCTCTCAGCTTGTTTACTCTGCAGAAAGCTTTCTTCTGCAGTGGCTGCAACCTGGCTTGAAATACTTCACCCATTGTGTATTTCCACGGGGATTTGGGTGGGTCTGTTTGTGGCAGCCATTGTTTCAATATCCAACACTTTTCATTTTAATATCCCTTCCTTAGATACTGACAACTTTCAACGGGTCTCTGAATTATAGGAAATGCCTCCCTCTTCTCACTCTCCTGAGAGTGATTTGTTTGATTTTCATCTTCACCTTGGAAGGTGGCCTTGCAGTTTTAAGTGGTTTGTCCTGTCTCATTTCAAATTGCAAATTTCCAGCCATTTGAAAGTTGAAAAATCATATTTTCAAAGGGACATAGCCTCATGCCACCTTCTTGAAGCCCTGCTACGTCTTGCTGCTCAGATCCTTGCTCATGTGCCAACCTGCAATGCTCCCTCCTTCTCATCTGGATGAGAGCAACCGCCAAGGCAGGGTTGCCAATAACCTGCATCACCAATGCCTCAGTGGACCTGTGAACGAATTGAAGTGATAAATTTAGTGATCATATCCTTTACAGTTTTTCCTCCATCTAAAAGCCAGTAGGCCAGTGCTAAGCCCTTCACCTGGCCTTGGTCTAGACATGGCATCCCAAACCCACCGCTTTCAGGTGAAGGAGATCCTGGAGGACCAGAAATGGGTTTTCTTCTTGTCCATACATGACTATGCATGGAGACATTGCTCTTTGACTGGGGTGATGAGACCCATGTGCAGAAAGCCTCCCTCTGACACTATTCCGCATGCTTTCATGATCCTTGAGACTCTATAGAAAGACCATTGCCATGGCAGCATAGAAAGACTAATCACATGAGTCCTGGTCAACCATGACCGTTCACCTGGGAGGATGGAGGTTTGGAGTCGCAAGTTAGCTGTTGTCCACCTGTTGTGCTCTTGAAGATATCTACTTCCCTCCTTCCCTCCCTTCATTCCTCCCTTTGACTGCAGCAAATAATGAACTGCAGATCCAGGCCTTGCTGGGATCTCAATGTTAAGAGACCCTTGAGTCCGTGTGGCTTTCACCATAGACAGGAGAACACAACTAAGCATGGTTGACATTCAGTTGCCTCATACTTATTAGGGTGTCCCTTTAGGTGGCCGCTTGTGCTGACCTTGAACTCCATCCACCTGAAAAGACCCCCTCTCACCTCAAGGAATTTCACTGACTGACTAACTGCATGGTCAAGGTCAGATTTGTTCGTACACCACCTTCTACCCACCCTCATCACTCACCAACTTCCCTTGATCACCCTTGACCCATCCAATATCACTATTCCTCTCCCCTCTGACACCCTTGAACTTCCTCCCATTATCCTGGATCCTATTTTGATCCACCTCCATCTACTTTCCCTTCCCTCAGAGCTGAAACCCGTTACCTATTCCCACCCTGACCCTGCCCCCTCCTGTTATCTGACCCACATGTCTAGTCCTGTCCATGACCTCCCCCCACTATGAGACCTTCACCTACCAGAATCTCACCCTGGACCTGTCACTCTACTGCATCCCACTTCCCCCATTCTGACTGTGACTATTCCGCCCTATCACCAGTACCCTGAGTTCACCTCCCAGGATCCTACCGTCAACACCACCAAGCCTGCCCTCTAAGACATTCTCTCCCCCTCCTTACCCTGACACTCTTCCCCCAACCCCTTCTCTGCCTCCCTCCCATGGCCAGCCTTGGCGCAGCTTTCACTACTCAATTTGAGTGAAGTTGTGCACGGTCCCCAAGGAGGCGAAAGCAGCATCTACTGACCTCAAAGTTATCGAAGTGAAGCTCACCAGGTGCATGCCACTTATATATAGTTGTAAAAATGAACATTCTAAATTCTCGCTGGCAGGGATCTTAATTCGGAGGGAGAACTTAATTCCGGTGAGTAGGTGGGTGAGAAGATAGTTTGTGTGGTGGGTCAGCAGGTAGGTGGGTCAGGGGTGTTCAGGTTGTGTTGGTAGGTGTAGGTAAGTCGGAGGATAGTCAAAGATCGGGTCGAGGGTGAGGGTATAGATGGGTTGGGGTTAGTCAGGTCGGGGAGGGGTAGTCAGGTCTGGTTGGGGGTATCCGGGTGGACAGTGGGGGCAGGTCAGGTTGGGTCGGGAGGGTAGTCAGGTGGTTGGGGCGGGGGGGAGTGGTGGGGGGTGTTAGTCAGCACAGGTTACGTTGGGCGGGTTGTAGGGTGGTCGTGGGGGAACAAGCAGTCGAGTGGTTGGGAGGGTACTTGAGTTGGGGAAGTAGTCAGATCTTTGGGGTAGTTAAGTAGTTAGTTGAGAGGGCTAGTCTGGTCTGATCGGGAGTAGTCGGGTAGTTGGGGGGGGATGAGTCAAGTTAGGTTGGCAGGGTAGTCCAGTGCTCAGGGGAGCAGTTGAGCTGAGTTGTGTTGGGAGTGTTATCGGGTAGTTGGGGGTGCTGGTCAGGTGGTTTGGGGGGTAGTCAGGTCAGGGGGGTCAAGTTGGGTGGTCATGGGGATAGCCAGGTTGGGGATAGTCAGATCTAGGGGGTAGTTGGGTGGTTTGGGGGTAGTCGGTTGGTCAGGTGATCAGGAGTAGTAGGGATGTCGGGGCAGTAATCAGGGATGGTAGTCAGGACAGGGGGGTAATAATGATCAGGGAGTGGGTTGTGTAGTTACACAGGTGTTAGACTAGGTTTTGATCTGTCTAATATTTCTTTGGTAACTACCAGGTAAGCACTGTGGAACTGTCACAAGCCTCCAACTCTAGGTCAGTGTCGGAGACATTATCACAGGGTCCCGGGGAGCAGGGGAATTGCCCATTGGGAGTTTAAACTTCCTGGGAAATTCCCACGTTTGGGGGTGATTTGGGCACCAAATGATTTGGCCCACAGAGTGGTCATTAAAGCGGTGCATTATGATTAAAGTTCAAAAATTGGAAATTTGGTGAGAGTGAGAATTTGAAGCAAAGGGGGAGGAGTTGCTGTTTTTTGCCTTCAATGCTTGTAGTAGTTCAAGTAATCTTGAGGCAATAATTGGTGAAATTTTTGTTCAGTGTTTTAGAACTCAGTGCAAGTTAGTGCGTAAGAAAAGAAAAAACAATCTTGCGAACTACAGGTAGATGTAAATAATATAGGTAATCTATAGTAAGAGATGACAGAGCAGGTTGTGTCACTGGACTGCAGTATACCAGAATTTGTGGACAGTGAGATTGTCCCATCTGCAGTCATGTCACTGTCTCAAATCTCAGAGTCATTGAGCTGGAGTGTGAATTGGAGACACTCCAATGACATAAGGAGAAGCATCTGGACAGTTGGCTCCAGACTTCAGTCAAACCTCACAGAGGGGTGTAGGTTCAGAATGGGGTTGATGTGATCAAGAGTGTACAGGTTAAGGAAAACCCAAGTGAGATAGAGACTGAGGATCCTTAAACTGATTCTATTGAACAGGTGCGATGCACTTGCTAACTGTAATGATAAGACCATAAGGATTATGGGCTAGATTTTTATGGAGTTGGGGAGACTCAATGGAGGGTTGAAAATGGACCCAATTCTGGGATTCCCGATCCTATTTCTGATTTTCAGCAGGGCCTTTTAAGGGAGCTGACTGGTTTGGGTCATGAGCCCACACTCCAGATTCCGGACCTGGCCAACTCCATTGTGGGGACAGGCATGTGCTAGTCATCCAAAATGTTCGTGGAGTTGGGTCAGCTTTTCAAAGAGATATGGTTCACAGCATCTCAGAAGTGTCAATAGCAGAAGCTACAAGCACTTGAAACCTCTTTATCTTGTGTAAACATTGTGCTATTGACAACATCGATCATGGAGCCAAAGCTGTCAATCAAACAATGTTTTCGCTGTGTCTCAGATGTTTTAGTACTCTAATGGATGTCTGGGTTCTCAGCCAAGAGTGCATAATGAGACATTCTGATGAAGAGTTATATTGGACTCAAAACATTAAGCCTGTTTCCCTCTCCATAGATGCTGCCAGATCTGCTGAGTTTTTCTAGCACTTTCTGTTTTTATTTCAGGTTTGCAGCATCTGCAGTGTTTTACTTTTATTTTAGGGAGGTGAACACATGGTTGAAGGAGTGGTGTAGGAAAGGGGTTCTATTTCATGGGATACCAGGCACAGTAGGAGAATAGAAAGGAACCGAATCATTGGGATGGTCTCTACCTGAACTGGGTTGGGACTGGAAATTCCTGCCTGTAGTCAACAGACTTTTGGTTAGTCCATCAAATTTTTTGACCCACCTGCAATGATCCCTGCCATGGGCAGGACCAGAAAATCCCAGCCAAGGATTTTAAACCAGTTAATGGCCGTGGGTTAGGGAAGAGGGCTCATATGGAAAAGGTGATATGAGTAATAGTTTGAAAACAAATGAAAGAGAGGAAAGTTGAGTAATAGCCAGAATTAGTGCTTTAGGCACTACAACTAAAGGAAAAACTAACATATGTAAAGTAATTAAACCAAGTGAGAGAAATAAGTATATGAGAAAAACATTAGAGCCATGAGATGAAAAGAACATTGGAGCGTCTGCTATCACTATCCATAGCTCTAGTACATAACGTCCTTGTAAAAGTGCATGTTGCCACAGCAACTCAAATTCCCTGAATGATCTATGGCACACCACCACATGAAGGTCTACAGGAAAGAAAGAGAAAATGATAAAGGGGAGTAGTGTAGCCTTAGCGATTGAAGATGGAATCATTTCAATGATAAAAAGCGATATGATAAGCAGGCAGTGGAGACTTTATGGGTAGAATTAAGAAATATTATGGATTTAAAACAGTAGTAAGAGATATGTAGATTGAATAAATAAAGACAAGAATGTAGCAACAATAGAGCAGGTTTATTGATGGTGGGGGGGATGTTGGATTGAGATAAACAGACTACCACATGATAGAAAGGTAGTGAATTTCTTGAGTGTTCTTAGGATAATTTTCTGCAACAATATATCCTAGAACCAACAAAAAAGCATTCCATATTCGAGTTAATAATGAGAAATGAGCCAAATTTTGTGAATAGCCTAATGGTGCATGAACATTAGTGTAAAAGCTATTATATTATCGAGTTCAATGTAATGTTTGAAAGGGAGAAACATGAAACAGCTACTAAGGTTCTATCTAGATCCAATAAGGCTGACTTTAATGGATGAGACAGAGACTGTCAACAGTAAACTGGGCAAATTTGTTAATGGGTCAACAACAGAACAGCAGTGGGAATTGTTCAAAAAAGAATGTGATACATTTTTAAAATTCCTTTTCATGGGATATAGATGTTGCTGGCAAGGTCAGCATTTGTTGCCCATCCCTAATTGCCCTTGAACTGAAAGGCTTACTAGGCCATTTTAAAGTCAACTGCATTGCTGTGTGTCTGGAGTCACATGTAGGCTAGACCAGATAAGGATGGCAGATTTCCTTCCCCAAAAGGCATTAGTGAACCAGATGGGTTTTTTACATCAACCAACAATGGCTTCATGGTCACCATTACTGAGACTAGCTTTACATTCCAGATTTAGAAATTGAATTTAAATTCCACCAGTTGTTGTGCTGGGATTTGCACCCATGTCCCCATAGGATTAGCCTGGGCCTCTAGATTATTGGTTCTGTGACATTACCACTATGCCACCATCTAGCCCAGCAAAGCCCAGCCCAGCCCAGCCCAGCCCATCCCAACCCAGCCCAACCTAACCCAACCCAACCCAATCCAACCCAACAATACAAAAACTGTGAAGGATGGCTAAACAGATAGTAAGAGCTATAAAAATACAATATGAAAACCTTTCAAAGGATATCAAAATCAACTCTAAAAGTTTCCACAATTATATTAGGTAAAAGGGCGTGATCAGGGACAATGAGAATCCTTGAAAGCTGACAACATTGATGTTATCAATGAAAATCAGGAAATGGTGGATATTTTAGATAATTGCTTTGCATCTGTGTTTATAATAGAGGAAGAAGTCAGCATGCCGGAAATCCCATGTGAAATAATATTGAAACAAAAACATAAACAAAAATTGCTGGAAAAACTCAACAGGTCTGACAGCATCCTCTTTTTTCAAATATTTATTTTTAAATTTTTACATTAATATATTTTTTCCACCTATTTCTATTATTGTTATTTTAAAAATGTATTTCCATTCATTGTTTTATCCCCACCTTTTAGCCTATTTCGATCTTTTTCCCACACCGTCCCCTCCCCCCACCCCACCCCACTAGGGCCACCTATCACTTCTCATCCTGCTTTCTACTCATAATGTCACCATTAGCACCTCCTTTAGCCAGTATCACCACCATCAACACCCCTTCGACCTTTTGTTTATGACATCTTTTGCAATCTCTTCTTTGCCTCCACCTATCACTGGCCTTCTATTTAGCTTCACCTGTCCCACACCAACCACCCCGCCACCTAAACAGTATGTATTTCACCACATTTTTACTTCTCTTTAGTTCTGAAGAAGAGTCATACGGATTCAAAATGTCAACTCTGTCTTTCTCTCCACAGATGCTGTCAGACCTGTTGAGTTTTTCCAGCAATTTTTGTTTTTGTTTCAGATTTCCAGCATCTGCAGTATTTTGCTTTTACCTATGTGGTTAGGGAATTGTCTGGGAGCAGGGGATAGAATTTAGGGATAATAGGCATGTACTGCAATTGGAAGAATGTGACTCGTGGTCTCCTGAAAACATCTCTGTTACGGCCTCAAGTGTTCACCATATTTAATTATAACATGCAGTAGAAAATCACGTATCCATATTTGCCAATGATATAAATAGAGGCGGCAATGTAAGCAGGGTAAATGGAAGTGCAAGATAACCAACCGATATTGATAGATAAGTGAATAGGCAAACATTGAAAAATGGATTTCCTTGTAGGCAATTATGAGATCATCCACTTTCAAGCTAAAAAAATATAGAACAGGATATTTTCTAAATGATGAAAAATAGAAACAATTGAGGTACACAGAGGTTTGGGGTCCAGGTATATAGATCATTAAAATATGTGAACAGGTACAGAAAATAAGCATATTAACTAATAAAATTCTGGCCTTTATATCTAGAAGACTAGAATGCAAAGGGGTAGAAGTTATGTCTCAATTATGCAAAGCCCTGGCTACACCACAACGGAATACTGTGAGCAGTTCTCGGCATGACACTTTAGCAAGGATATATTGGCCTATAGGGAGTGCAATGTCGATTTACTAGAATGATACCTGAGAATTATCTCCCCATCTGGGGCGTGGTTGAACAGGAGCAGGCGTGTGCAGCGCACAACCAATCGCTACCTGCAATCAGCTGCATGCCGCCATTTTATGTGGACTGGCCAATTAAGGCCCGTCCAGCGTGACACGCTTCCGGAAGTGCTCAGCGCTACCTGTGCGGGCGATGGGGGGAGGAGTAGGCTCAGTTGGGGCCTGCGCTCTTTCACGCATGTGCGCGAAAGACCACAGAAATCTCCCTGAGGCACAGAGTTGATTCGGGGAGATCAGTTTGATATATAAAAATGTAAATAAAGGGGAAAAAAAAATTTAAGACATGGCCCCTCATTTGACAGTGTGACATGAGCTGGGGCATGTTTATGAATTTCTTTGAAAATTTTTATTAAAGTTTAAAAACCTTCATGAAACCTCATCTCACCTGTGGATGAGGTTTCATGAAAAATGCGAAGGCCGCCTGGGCTCTTCGCCTGCCCACCAACATTAAATTATTTTAATTGCTATTTAAATGGCCTTAATAGGCCTTTGACAGTTCGGTGGGCGCAAAGCCGACTCCTGTGTGCGCCTGCCGAACTCAAGATCTGAATGACGCGCGGTGATGTCGAGTTGCACGCCCAGGTCGTTACCGCACGCCATTTTACATGTCAAAGAGCGGGCCCCACCCCCACTCACCAACCCGAAGATTCTGGCCCTGGACTCCAAGGATAAAATTATGAAGAGGAATTACATAAGCAAACGCTGTATTCCCTGAAGTTCAGAAGGCTAAGGGATGATTTGATCAAAGATTTTCACATTTGAAGGCTAATAGATAGGCTATTTTTCAAGAAAAGCTATTTCTGCTTGTTGGGGAGTCTAGGACTATGGGGTATAGTCTAAAAAATAGAGCCAGACCATTCAGGAGTGAAAGTAGGAAACACTTCTACACACAATAGGGGTTTGGAACTCTACTCTTGCAAAAGGAATTGATGCGAGAACAACTGTTAATTTTAAATCTAAGATAGATTGGTTTTTGATAACCAAATATATTAAGAGATATGGGGCCAAGTGGGGTATATGAATTTAAGCCACCAATCAACTATGATCTCATTTACTGGTGAACAGGCTTCTGGGACTAAATGGCCAACAAACCATGTTTGTTCCTATGTTCCTATTGGCAAGTCAGGATGGTGTGCGTCTTGGAGGGAAGCTTACAGGTAACAGAGATCCCAATGCGCCTGCTGCACTTGATTGTGCAGGCAATACTGGTTGTGGGTTTGGAAGTTGTTGCCAAAGACATGGCAGGCTTATGAGGTACACTTTGTAAGTGGTAAATACAGTTGTCACGGTCAGCCAATGGTGGAGTGAGTGAATGTTTGAAGTAGTAGATGAGATGCCAATCGAGCAGGTTTCTTTGACTTGGATGGAGTCAAGCTTCTTGAATGCTGTTGGAGCCGCACTCATTCAGCCAAGTGGAGAATATTCCATTACTCTACTAACTTGTGCCTCGGGAATGGTGGAAATATTTTGCAGAGTCAGGAATATGACTCCAACCAATGGAGAGCTTCCCTCTGACTTCCATTGGCTTCAATTTTGCTGGGGCTTCTTGATGCCTCAGTTGGCCAAATGCTGCTTTGATGTCAAGTGCAGTCACTCTCAACTCACCTCTTGAATTCAACTCTTTTATCCATGTTTGGACCAAAGCTGTAATGAGATCTGATGGAACACAAACTGAGAATTGGTGAACGGGTTATTGGTGAATCAGTGTGGTTTGATAGCACTGTTGACGAAATTGTGCATCACTTTGTTGATGATTGTGGAGTAGACTGATGGGGTAGTACTTGCCCCAATTTAATTTGTGCTGCCTATTGTGGACAGGACCCACGTCGGCAAATTTCCACTTTGTCAGGTAGATGCATGTATTATAGCCGTACCGGAACAGTTTGACTGGAGACGTGGCTAGTTTTGGACCACATGTGTTTATCATATAGTTGGGATATTATCGAAGCTCACAGCCTTTATTATATCCAATAAGCTCAGCTGCTTCTTGGTGTCATATAGACTGAAGTGAATTAGCTGAAGATTGGTTGCTGTGATGGCTGAGCCACAGAAGGAGGCTGAGATGAATCATTCTCTTGGCACTTTTGGTTGAAGCTGGTGGCAAATACTCCAATCTTGTCTTTTGTCAGACACCCAGGAGACATTCAAGGAGGTTCAGAACAAATATTTCCAACTTAGAAAACGTTGGGAGCCCCAAATCTAGAAAGTTCTCAATATAAAAGAGCATACACGTTATGAAAAGGCAAAAGGAGAAGCCATTGTGATATGATGAAATGCACCTTTAATGTGGCATACCTTAAACTACTGTCTCATTACATACCTCGACAGGATGTGATGTAAAAGTCTCATGACTTGTAGTCAGTTGGCAAGCAGCAGCATAGCGATCAGATGTGCCAAACTTAGCCTCCCAGCAAACTAGTGGAGAAGGTGGGTGGTGGTAATGCCACTGGGTGAGTAATCCAGAGGCCTAGGCTAATTTATCTGGGGACAAGAGTTCAAATCCCACTACAGCAGCTGGTGGAGTTTAAATTCAATTAATAATTTGGAATTGAAAAGCTAGTCTTAGTAATGGTGACCATGAAACCATTGTTGATTGACATAAACACCCATCTGATTCTCTAATGTCCTTTAGGGAAGGAAAACTATCATCCTTACCTGATCTAGCCTACATGTGACTCCACACCCATAGCAATGTGGTTGACTCTTAACTGCCTTCTGAAATTGTGTGGCAAACCACTTAGTTCAAGAGAAATTAGGAATGGACAACAAATCCTGGCCTTGCCAGTGATACCCAAATCCCATGAAAGAATAAATAAACATTATCTGTATATAGTCTTATCCTCAAATGAAGAACCCACGTTATTGTTTCACCAATCCTTGTGTACGATTGATACATTTATACTGAAGAAAAGAAGGATGTAACATGATGGCAGCGTGGCAGCATGACTTTCTGAAGGGTTGACTGAGCAGGATACATGCCTCAACCCCTTCCCATCTAACAGAAGAAAGGTGTTGGTTTGAAATTGAAACAACCATCAAGACTTACCGTGTATAAGGATTCTGCAGCTTTTTAGAGATTCGAAACACCGTACCTCTGTTCTGGGATTGCACCTCACTCCAGTCAGCAAGTATTGGGTCCCGATAAGATTATCCAAATCTGGGAGAGCTGATTAGTAAAAGTCTAACTGCTGTAAAATTTAAGCAGGATCAGAAATTAATCAGCAGCCTGCAAGTATTCTCACTTTAATTAGAATTCTAGAGAAAGGAGTATGCATTCTTGCATTCTTGTCTAGGCTGCAAAGAAGAACTTATCCAGTCACAGCTCCTAACAGCTGGAAGAAACTTGTTGAAAGTTTTTTTCACTGTTTGCTTTCAATTTTGAAGTCTGCAGCAATTTTCCTGCCCAAATCCCTGCTTCATGGGCAGAGCTTAGAGCTAAAACTGGAGAAAATCAGAAAGAGCTCAAAAATGCCAGCATTGTAGTCAAGTGGTAATCTTTGGCTAGCTAAGGCAGTGGCCACTCAAAGGCACTGCAGCTCAGATCTAAATTAACTCTAAAAGAGCTGGGAAAAACTTGCCTAATTGTTAAAAGTTCCAGATAGCATTAAAAATCCAAAAGATGGCCACAACATTTCCAGCACTCATTTGGAAGACAATGGATCTCTGATCTGAGTTTACTTTCTCCCAACAACATATTGAGCCGTGTTTTCTGGGCCTTAATATTTCCAAACCAGATAAACAAGCCATTAAAATTAAAATTGCTATAGGTAATGAAGTCCTCCACAGACTGAATACATCAGATCTATCCGCCGACCATTTGAAAAACCAAATAAAATATGGTCAACATTCGAAGATGAATTACATGTAAAGCTCAGCTTCAGAGTATACCATCTAGAATTCGTTGCCTGAATTTTTCAGGCAGCAGGCAGGCTCGGCGGGAGGGGGCAGGGGCGGTCGCGGAGCCAATTGCCACCTGGCATCAGCTCTGCGCCACCACTTTACGCGGGCTGGCCAATTAAGGCCCACCCAGAGTAAGAAGTAAGCTATAGCACTCAGTGCTACCTGTGCGAGTGGGGGGAGGAGGGAGAGTTGGGGCCAGCGCACTTTTACGCATGCGCGTGAAAGAGCGTTTCAATCTCCCTGAGGCACAGAGCTGCCCTCATGTCCCCTCATGTGACTGTGTCACATGAGATGGGACATGTTTTGATTTTGCATAAAAAATATTTATTTATTTAGTAAAAGCTTTAGGAAGCTTCATCCTGCTTGTGGATGAGGTTTCCTAAAAAATGCAAAGGTCACTTGGCCTTTTCGCCTGCCCGTCAACCTTAAAGTTGATTGAGCAGCATTAACAATTACATCAATGACTCCCTTAATGGCCTTAATAGGCATTTTACATATCGGCAGGCGTGCAGCTGACTCCAGCGCCCGCCCGCTGAACGAAATGTCGAGGGACTGCATGATGATGTCGGAACACATGCCCAATGTGATCGCATGTCATTTTATGCATCGGCGTGTCAGGCCCACTTCCGCATGCCAACGGAAAAAACCTGCCCCATGTCTTTTAAGCAACAACCAACAGAGACTATTGATCAATTCATAAGTAGACACAGGGACAAGGGGCGTGATTGCTACTTCACGGCAGCTGAGATAACCAACAAAATAATTGAGCTCATGATAGCATCTACTCCAATGGAAATATTCCAAAAAGGACAATGTGACAATGTCACATGAGATGGGACATGTTCATAATTTACATAATACGTTTATTAAACTTTTTTAAACCCTACATGAAACCTTATCCCGCCGATGGATTTTCTATTGCCCACCAGGGCTCCTGACCAACCCACCAACATTAATGTTGGATGGGCAGGTCTTTTAATTGTATAATTGATCCTGTCAATGGCCTCAAGTGGCCATTGACCGGTTGGCGGGCCTGCAGTTGATTTTGCTGTGCCCCTGCCTTCCTGAAAATTTAAGTGGGCCGGGATGACTTCAGTAGTTCCCCCCGACATCATCCCGCCTCATTTTACGCGTTGGCGAGTGGGCCCCGCTCCCTGCTCGTCGACGGCAAAATTCTGCCCATTGTCTCTGCATGTACTTTAACATAAAGGAATAAATTTACAAGTCTCTGTAACATATTGGTTATTTACTTATCGTCCAGCTTTAGTTATGGTGATCTTTGCTGGAGGCTGTGCATGTTTTCAGAATGCTGCTTAAGGGTGTTTTTAAATGTTGCATTTTAGACGGTGTCCTAGTCGCTCAGTGTTTCTGGTTGCAGTTTTGTCCTGATTTGATATCTGTATCATCACACTGTCATGCCCTTTTCTGTCTATACTTATCTTAGTTCTGGGCATATGCTGACGAATTCTGCTGGATTCAATGTGCTGTCAGTTGGGTGTTGTACTCAAACGTTCTGTTTGACGTTCATGTTGGGTAATTCATTACCCGCTTGCTGAACATGGGCACATTTCATCTTCCCCTGTTTTTCAAGTAATAATGCATCACATACTCCCGGGAGTCTTGACGAGTGATGACTGGGGATGTTCGTCTGCACTTGTCTGCCAAATAGTAATTCTGCATTGGATCTGCAGTGTGATATTTCCAAGTTTGGAATGGGTATACATTTTCATTTCAAACTGTCATGTATCTTGTTGGCTGATATGTGTTGCAAAGTTGGGTGATCTTCTTCCAGTGTAAGCATGGGGTTTCTGATGGTGCTTCTTTGTGGTTTCTGCTCTTTGCCATTGTTTGCACGGTACCGTGATGGTGACCAAGGACAGGTCTTTTCATGTAGGTAGGCCAGCGATCATTGCACCTGTGGTGTCCACAATATCAAATATCTGGAGTGACCAGATTGAGTTTTTGTAGCACACTTGAGTGTAATGGATCCCAGGGATGGAATCTCTGAGTCATTGGACATGGTGAGTTTGGCAGTGATTGGTTGAATCATCGCTTGCCACATCTGTGAGTACATACATTTCAGTGTGCAAAGTGGAAGGATGTTTACACATAGGTTAAGCTGACCTTGCAACTACGGGCATATACACCACTGTGCCAACACATTCTTTGATGTTCACCATGCTGAATGTCAGTTCACTTGTGTGTCGATGGTCTGGTCATCCTCATTGTCTGATTGTACAGCTTGGCTAGACATTTTGTGGATCTTACTTTTATGCAGTTTGGTACATGCTCTTGGTTGGTTAGAATGCTGTACCTTTCTGCCCTCTCTTTGTGGCTTCTCATGACGTTGAACCACTTGTTTTAGCATTTTTTTTCTGCCTTGACATTGCCAATGTCCTCTGGTGTCACATGCCTTGCATTTTCTGGGTGCAAATATAAGGCTGCACTGCCCACACTACTTACTAGGCTTCCGTGTACTGGTTACCATGTCAGTGGTGGGCAAATTATGCAAAGCCTGTAGATTCTGTTTTGCTTTGTAGCAGTGCATCTGCTTTGTAGAAGTGCTTCCATGGTGTAACCTTTGGTTGGTCACATGTGGGGGACATGTTAAGGAATTTTTTTTTCTATTTATAATATTTTTAAAAGTGTCAGCGATCTCCGAGGTAACACTTAGCCTCAGGGAATTGTGCGCTCTTTCGTGAGCATGCGTGAAAAATATGCACTCTCGCTTTTGGGGAATCCCCCCCACCTACACAGGAAGTGCATTGCGCTTCCCGCCAGACGTCACGCTGGGTGGGCCTTAATTGGCTCGCCCATGTAAAATGGCGGCGGGGCCTGCTTCTCTGGCGGGGATCGGCTCCTCACCCATGGGAGATTGGGTCGGACCCGCCCGCCCAACAGGCAGAAAATTCTGCCCCATGTTATTTTGTTTTGCTGTCATGTTTTATTCTTTAAAAGTAAAACTTTAATTACAATGCATCTTTTAGAAAGCATTTTTTAAACTACAGCTAATCATTACATACCTCGACAGGATGTGATGTGTTAGTCCCATGACTTGTAGGCAACTGGCAAGCAGCAGGGTAAAGATCAGGTGTACTTAGCCTCCCAGTGAACATTATCTGTATATAGTCTTATCTTCAAATAAAGAACCCACATTCTTGTTTCACCAATTTTTGTATATGTCAAAGTAAAAAAGAATGAAACAGAAGCTTTTTTTCAGATTCTGAAAGCTCAATACTAGAGAAAGCCTAAAGAAGTATAGAAAATGCATGGGTAAAATTAAAAAGGAAATTATGAAAGCAAAGCGAAGGCATGAAAAAAGAATTAGTAAATAAAATCAAAGGAAACCTAAATATGTTTTAGAAATATATAAAGGGTAAGAGGATAACCAAGGAAGGATTAGGGCCAATAAGATACCAAAAAAATCTCTGGAGGCGGTTGATGTGGGCATGACTATTAATGAATACCCTGGGTGGAATTTACTGGTGGTCCAGGAAGTGGGGGTTTGCGGGGTGGGAAGGCAGGCAGGGAAACCTGAAAAAATTAAGTGACATTTAATTTAGAAACAGACATCACTAAGCAATAGAAAATTTCTGTTCTCCCTTTGTATCATTTGGATTCTGCCCACTATTTCTGCACTGGGGGGAGAAATTCAGTTAGACAAGTTAATTCACTTATCAAGATTCTGGAAACGGAACCAACCACCCATTTGTCCCCTGAAAAATGGACAACCAGCAATTGAAAATCAGGGAGGAGAGAGCACCATTGTGCCTCAATGGTACCCAAGGCAATTATGGGGCCAACCTGCAAATTGCATATCAATGAGGAAGCATTCTGCTTACCTCAAACAGTCGCATGGCTACTTAAACATGTAAATCAGAATCCCAACCCAATTACAAATATCTGGAGAGTCGACTGTGCATTCTTTAACTATTTGCTGGAGGATGCACTCAAAATTGCCAGGAAACATGATTTTTTTGATTGGGCTGGGGAGAGCAGGGGTCCAGGGTGTTATAGCCAATGCTTACCAATTTCCAGCCCTCACACAACTGGGAGGCTGCAGCAGGGTGCCTGCCTGCCTGCCACTGCAGCTCACTGGTGGCATGTTAATAAATTCTGGACCGCAAAATATTACATGCTCATGCTGGCTCCAACAGTCCAACGGCTGCTGCTCTGCTGACCTGGTGTCTATTTTGGATGAAATTCAAAATGTTTCATAATATTCTGTTCACTCAAATGAATTTAAGAAAATTTCACTGTTTTTAGGTTTTGTCATATGTATCTTTTTAATCGTAGTTTGCTTTTCATTGATCCATTGAAGATTACAGTGCAGTTGGAGGCCATTCATCCCATCATGTCCACGAAATTTATCCATAACTTTGTCTGTCTCAACCCTGACACAGTTCATTTACTGATGAAACCCTTATCCATGCTTTTGTTACTTCTAGACTCGATTATTCCAATGCTCTCCTGGCCAGTCTCCCATTTTGCGTCCTTTGGAAACTTGAACTCATACATACTCTGGTGTCTATTTTCTAACTCATACCAGATCCCTCTCACCGATAAGCTCCAGGTTTACTGAGCTACATTGACACCTGGCCCTGCGACGTTCTGATTTTAAAATTTTCAACCCTGTTTCCATATTTCTTCATGGCTTCATCCCTCCTTTGCTCTGTAACTTCTTCAACCCTACAACCCTCTGAAATCTCTGCAGTCCTCCAATTCTTACCTCTCATGCATCACCAATTTTTACTGCTCCTCGATTAATGCCCATGCCTTAAGCTGCCTGAGCCCGAGGCACTGGAATTCCCTCCATAAGCCTCTTCACCTCCCTCTCTTCCTTTAAGATGCTTCTTAAAACCTACCCCTTTGACCAAGCTTTTGGTCACCTCCCCAAATTTGTTTGATAATGCATCTGTGAAGCATCTAGGAATGTTTTATAACATTAGCGGTGCTATATAACTGCAAGTTGCTGATGTTATTGTTGATGCTTCTTTGCTAGAGTAATCTAAAATGAATCCCACTACCCTGCTGTCTCGTCATTGAAATATACTTTCTTCTGCTTCAAATATTTATCCAATTTTCTCTTATAAGATATGGGCCTGAATTTTCAGCTTGGTGGGCAGGCGCAATTGGCGGGCCCAGGAGCAGTCGGGAAACAGACCGCCAACTGCCCCCAACCACAACTTCATGCCGGCTGGAGCGTGTGTTGAAAAGCTCAGCGCTGCTGCCAGGGTGAGGACGGGAGGAGAGCTGGCAATGACCTCAACGAGGGCCGATGGAAAGTCCCGGAAGACAGAGAGCTGCCTCAGGGAGCTGAAGACCCAGAACCCAGGAAATAAAGTTTCTAAAATCAGGAAAAAATGTCCAAGCATTACAAACAGGCACCTGAACATATAGATTATTTCATTTAATAATGGAAACCTCATCCCACCCTTAGATGAGGTTTGATGAAAAGTGTAAAAGCCGCCTGGCCAACTCGCCCATCCGTCAACTGTAAGATTGGAAGGGCTATGTAAAATGATAGACAATTGCGTTGTTAAAGGACTTAATTGCCCTCTTAATTGTCAGCGGGTGCACTTCTGACTTTTGTGCAAGCCCGCCAACCGAAATATCACAGGATGACTTTGGAACGCTCGCCCAATGTCATCTCATGTGATTTCACACCCGGTCGGGTTGGACACGCGGCCGATCAGTTTAAAATTCAGCCTATGATTTCTGTCTCACCATTCACATTGGCAACAGAATTCATGTTGCAACAACATCGTAAGCAAAAAATTCTCAATCTCTATTCTTACTTTTTTGATCACAATATTATATTGATGACTCTTTGCTAATTCTCCATCTAGAGAAAATCATATTTCTTTAATCACTCTCTATCAAGAATTTTTAAAATCTCTGTTAAATGTCCTTTTAGCTAATCTTTTCCACTGAAAGTAGCTTCAATATCACAAGTCACTTCTTGACTGTAGTTTCCAATATTTGATATGCTGGTGAATTTACACTGTACACACTGGCTATGGCTTAAATATCCCTTCTATAATGGGGCACTTGAAGCTGCAAATGATAGTCCAACTATGGCCTAAACAATGTTTTATACAAATTTATCATTTTTTCTTTTAATCTTGTATTTTAGGCTACTATTTGCAGAACCAAAATACTGTTGGTCATCTTCTATGGCTTTATCTACATGCAATTTCACTTTCAGCGAATTATATATTTGAACCTATATGTCTTTTTTTCATTCATATGGTTTAACATATTTCCACTTACACCAATTCCTTGCTTTTTCTACCTAAAATTTATTACTTTCTGTTTACTCACATTTAATTGCATCTGCCACCTGACTGTCCTTTTGTCTAACCTGTCAATACTTTCCTGAAGGCTTTGACATGCCACCAAAAGATTGCAAAACCCACTATTTTTGCATCATCTGCAAATCTCAAGATTGTGTTTTATATTTAATATTTGGGTCAAAATCCTGGAACTCCCTTCCTAACAGCAGTCTGGGTGTACCTACACCACATGGAATGAAATGGTTCAAGAAGGCAGCTCACCATCTTCTCAAGGGCAACTAGGGATGGGCAATAAATGCTGGCCCAGCCAGTGATGCCCATAGCCCATAAAATAATTTTAAAAATTCAAAGTCCAAATCATCTGTACACTGAGAACAAAGGTAGGCCCAGCATGAGTGCAGGTGTACATCGCATCCAGCCCTTCTCCAAACCAAAGTACACACATTCACACTAATTGTACGGCTTAGCCATCAACTAATTTTCTAACCATACTGTTGTATTTCCTCTTACGAAATGTGCCTCTTATTTGACACTTTATAAAAGTTCTTCAGTAAATCCATATGTATTATGGCCCTAGAATTTTGTGGGGTTCCCCATCTCCCACCATTGGTGGAATCTTGTGAAGGTAGCTGGGGTCTCAGTCGCTGACTAGAGAGCCGGCAAGAGCCCTGCGTCACCTCTGTTTGGGAAAGGCTGCTGCATTTTATGCCACTTGGGCACTTAACAGACCAGCGACGGGCCTTCCCCTGGGATCAAGGGCTCCGGGGCAGAAGTTCTGGCAGCTCAGAGCTACCGGCCTAACAGAGACTGGCAACTCTATAGCAGCATATATGGAGGCTTAATGGCTGCTGTCGGTACGACACTCAACCATGGCCAAAGATCCCAGTTCCCTATGCCGGGTCCCTTAATCAATGTCTTTGAACGAGGAACCCTGCCTCCCCCACCACACCCCTCTCGGGGCCTGCAAGCAAAGATGTCAGGGTTTTCTTGTCATGCTCCATCCATGGCAATCCCCTTGCCTGACACTGTGTTAATTCCAGTGATGGCATTATGAGTGATGAGCCCCTTAAGTGGCCCTTACCTGTCTTTAACGAATCTGTGCTGGCTGTCCTAAATGCTCACTAATTTTATATCAACTTATAGGGTGGAATTTTCCATTCTGTAGACCAAGTGCAGTGGTGGGCAGGGAAGTTGGGGTGATTCCTGCTGGGTGGCGAGACAGCTCAACATGCGCGGTCTTCTGCTTCTCAGCTTGTTTATTATGCATCAACGAGGATCTCAATGTGGTAGGGCAGGCAGGGGTTCACCCACCTGCACTGTTACCTCATGGGGTCGAAAGTCCTAGCACCATATTTAAAGGGCACTTGGACAGGCATTTCAGGCCAGGTGTTCTGTAGCACATGGAATTCATGACACCAAGGAGAACCAAACCGTTAGCATCACATTTCAGAGAAGCCTCTCTGAGGACTCTCCTCCAGACGGGAGGTCCTCTTCCATTAATCATGCCTGCCTAGGAGGAGAACACCAAGGAGGGTAGCCCCCGTTGCAAACAAAAAAGGAACACTCTGCAGGGCTGCAAAATAATGAATGATCTGTTCTGTTCCACTACGGTAAGTGAAACTTCTACACACTGCAAACTCACACTCTCATAAGAGCATCAGGCTGTCTAAGGGCTAAAGCTCACAGGAATATCACACATGACAAGCAGATGGGACATCAGCACTGATTGTCTGCCAGCCACTTTAAGCTCATTAACTCATCTAAGATCCTGCAAAAATGGTGTCTTAATCCTTTACTGGGGAGGGATTGGAGAGCAGACACAACAGGCATATATATATCTGAACTGTTCTTTCATCTATTGTGCTCACAATCAATTCATTTGTCTTTATGCAGGACAAGATCTTCCTTAACAAAAGAGAGGGAGGGCCAAGACAGATGGGGAACCTTAGAGTTGAGGACACGGTCACCATTTGAGGAACAGGCTGCAAAGCTGGCTGGTGAAGATAGAGATCGTTCCTGCTTGGAGGTGAGATCTGCATTCCCCAAGAAGCGAGTGAGGGTTCATCCAGTATTCATCGACAACATGCGGACAATGGACTTTGAGTGATTTATAAAATGAGCCTGTCTAGTCAATCACTAATTCTCTCTTCTTTCTATTCCAGGTACCAGCAAGAAAGGGGAAGGATGTCCTCCTCCAGACAACTCAGCCCCAGCCCCCAGGCATCCTCTGAGGAGGATGTGGACCGACCCTCTGATAAAGGACTGTCACCTCATTCACTGGCACCCTCCATCAGCACAGATACACACACCGCGATGGGTCCTACTTCTAGAGTAGGTTCTGGTTCACAGACTGGTGATTACCTGGATCCACAGCAGGCTGAGGCAGCAACAGTGACAGCTGAGGTCCCTGACACTTGGAGGACTTCAGGAGACTAGGCCCCTGCTGATACCGAGTATCATGTAATTACCTGCATGTAATGATGAACTTTAACGAAAAGGGCATCTGTTACCTCCATTATGAACTTGTGTGTCACTGATTGTGAGATTCTACAAAGGTTTTCAGTGGAGCCCTGGAAAGATCCACTGACGAGAAGGTTTAGTGTGGCAGTTACCTTCAAAGCAACTGGCATCTGATGCCCTCCAAGTCCTTGAGGCATGTGTTCCTCATGGAGAAGGTGGCAAATATGAGCTATCATATCCCTAGACAAGTGAAGGCTCCTACAGCACTGTCTTTCATTCATCTCCGTGTATAAGCTCTGTCTTCTGTAGGCCCTTGGTTGCGCCAAATGTCTTGTGGATTTTGCCCCTCTTTGGGAACATGTGTCACTTTCTGGTGCCCCTTCTGCCTCTTGTTTCTCAGGGCGATGGTCTTCCCAGAACTGTGTCAATCGGCGATGGGCACTTCTTCTCCTCATTCTAATCATAACTATCAACAAGGCAGTGTTGTCTGCAGCCTGCATTTTCCATCCCTCCTTGTAGCTGTGAATAGATACAATTGAGCAATCAATAGTAGTTCTGCTGGAATGGTCTCCCTCCATATCCAAGACAGGAATCCAATCCATAGCCCTTGACCTGCCCTCGATCTGTACATAGCATTCTCAGACCACCCCTTGCTGGATGATAATATCCTGGAGGTCGACAGGTTGATCAGCATCCCCCTCAGATGTGACTGTGCATTCACCATGAGCATCTTCATTAGGCTCGATTGACCCATATGCTATAACCCTCAGTAAGGCTATTGTCAGTTCTCCTCCAAAAGCATGGGGAGATGTGGGTGAGACTCATGTTGAACACCCTACTATCTGGCTAACAAACACAGAAATTCTAGTGAAATTGAATGCCATTTTCACCCACCTAAATGCAGCACAGCGAGGAGACCTGAAAGGGCTGTCCACTGCATTTAAAAACACCTGCAGCAACACTGCAGGCTACACCACTGTAACTCCCACATCAAAGTTGATGTGGGAGAGACTCTCCCATAAAGCAACATCCCTATCACCTGGGTCCAGAGAAGCTAGCCCAGGTGCGGGAGGAGATTAACTACATGTTGCAGCACCAACTAATAAAGCCTTGCATCAATAACTGGAGCCCCACAGCTGTGCCCATACCCAAGCCAGACACTAAACCAGAATCACTTTAGGAAGTAAAAATCTAATTACAACTCATCAATCTCTTGGCAATCAAATTGGTAAAAGTTCCTGGGTTCGAGCAGATAAATTCACAGGTTACAAAGGCAAACAGGGAAGAGTTAAGCTTGACACCAAAAGTAAAACAAAATCTAGAACTCTAATACCCGAAGAGTCTTTCCCCAATAAAGATAGGTAACCAGGTCACCTAAACCTTACCAACATCGCGGGAAAGGACAATGTCATTGCTAACATCCTCTCCTGAGTTTAAACCTCAGAAATGCAGCAGGGAACTGACATTGCACCTGCTAGCTGTGTGTTTGACTTACCAGTGCAAATGAGAGAATGAATGTATGCCTCTTTTCTTCTTTGTTTTCCTTGGAAGACCAAATGAAAAAAAATGAAACATAATTCATTTTTTCCCAGAGGATAAAAGGGCTGTTATATCAATAAGACATGAAAAGAAATCAAAACTGTATGTATTAAAACTTTATTCTTTTTTGTTATTTTTAAAATGGACTTTCTGCTGAACCAAAAAGATGGCTACTACAAGTTGACTGACCAGGCCCTGCACACCATTCTGTGCACAATTATCACTGCCCAGGGAGGCCATTCCCCACCCAAGACCGGGCCCATGACATGCATGCCAGGTAAAGCCCTCTAACATGGCCCATACAGCCCGAAGACAATGTCTGATATATACCGACAGCATGGCCTTAGCTCCAGGCAGTCTCTGAACATTCCAGTCTTTTCATTTTTGCCCCTGGACAGTCTTTCACTCTTCCACTCTGCTCCATGACCTCCCCCCACCCCCCTCTCAAGTCCTGTCTCCATCTCACGTTCCCTTCTCATATTTACCCCCCCCCCCCTCACCCCCACCCCCATTCTTATCTCCATCTCATCTGTCCACTCTTGTGTTCCCCCCAACCACTCAGTCCTGACTCTGCCTCACCTTCCCCTCTGGTCTTTGCCCCACCCCGCCAGACCTGTCACCTTCTCTTCTCCTGTTTCCCCCTCCATTCCTGCCTCCTCCGCATCTTCTCTTCTTGTGTTCACCCCATAGCCCTGCATCTGTCTCACCCTCCCCGCTGTTTGTGCCTTGGTGTAGCTTGCACTATACGCACCCAATATTTAGCAGCTATGGTGATAAAGGAAGGTAAAATCAGCATCTATTGACCTCCAAGTTGTGGATGAAGTGAAGCTTGCCAGGTGCGCACCACTTACATACAGTCATAAATCAGACCATTCTAATTATCCATTGGCAGGGCATTTAATTTGGAGGGGGAACGTAATCCTGGTGATTTGGCCTTTTAATTAGCATTCATCAGGCTCAAATTATTGCAAATATCATTCCCAACCTAGATCAGCAGGATACGCAACCTGCCATCAAAGTCGGGAGAACAAAATTCCAAATTAATTTTCTGCCAGCGGGAAACTGACATTTTCATTCATGCCAAATTCACTGCCACTGCCGGCCACAATTCCCACTGCTGACTGGAGTCGACAATTCCATCCATAGATTCGAAAACATTGACAAAAGTGTGATATAAAAACAGAAAATGCTGGAAAACCTCAGTAGATCTGGCAGCATCTGTGGAGAAAGAAACAGAGTTAATGTTTCAAGTCCATTTGGCTCTGAAGAAGGGTCATACAGGCTCAAAAAGTTAGTGCTATTTTTCTCTCTCCACAGATGCCGCCAGATCTGTTGGGTTTTCCCAGCATTTTCTTTCTTTATATCAGATTTCCAGCATCCACAGTATTTTGCTTTTATCTTAGTACCAAAATTGTGATGTTGGACTAATTGGCCTAAAATTCATCCTTCTTTCCCTTCATGAACAAAGGTGTTACATTGGTTATTTTGTGTTAAGTTGGTTATTTTCCAGTCCCACAGCACTATTAGCATAGTCAAGGAGGATTAAAAACTTACAGCTAGAGTTTCTGCTATCTCCTTTCTAACTTCTTTTTAAAAGTGCAGCGTCCATGATAGAGAATAATCCACTTTTGAGTTTTCCTCAGTATTTCTGAAGCAATTCAGTTTCATATTAAGTTATTTGTAACCAGCAGTTGTTGTCCATCCTTTTCTAGTGCACCAATATTCTTACTTCCATCATCATTTGTAAAAACCAATGCAAAATGTTCATTTAATATCTCATCCATACCATTGTCTTCAACAGTTAGACACCCTCCTTCAGCCCTGAGTGATTCTACTTGCTGTTTTATTTTTTTTTTAATAACTGTAACTTTATATAAATTTATAGAAGCTCTTACTGTTTTATATTTCCTTTTTGTAAAAAAATTTGGCATCACTGGCTAGGCCAGCACTTATTGTCCATCCACAATTGCCCTTGATCAGAGAGCATTTAAGAGTCAACTACATTGCTGTGGGCATCACATATAGGCCAGACCAGCAGATTTCCTTCTCTAAAGGACATTAGTGAACCAGATGGGTTTTTACGACAAGCGGCAATGTTTTCATGGTCATCATTAGACTTCTAATTCCAGATTTTTATTGAATTTAATTTCCACCATCTGCCATGGCGGGATCTGAACCCAGGTCCACAGAGCGTTATCCTGGGTCTCTGGATTACCAGTGCAGTGAAAATACCGCCTCCTCAAGTTATCTTGAGATAACTCTACTGTGTATTTATTGCAATTTGTCTAACCTCTACCGTATGAGACTAAATTTTCTTTTGTAATCTGGAACTATTATGAAGGGCATGAGCTGTGCACCGCATGAATGAGTATTTTAGGTTGTAGATATGTGGCACAGATGACAGAAATTTTGCCTCAGAGTTAGAAGGTTGTGGATTCTACCCCTATAATGCAGACTGCTCACTTTGGTATTCTGTGCCAAATACAGCTGCCCTCCTATCTCAATGCTCCCCCAGTAATACTTCTATGGTTGCACCTGACAAATTTGTGGCTCTCTATCCTATTCATGCCTAGGTTCAACCCACTTTACATAGGGTAAGCACAAATTGTCTGCTTTTTCATGTCCTCCCAGGCTATTGCTCAAGTGGAAATTTTAGGCAGAAATGTGTTCAAGAATACAGGAGTGACTTGTCTACCAGTTTTCACTCAATTCCCTTTAGTGAGGTGCCTGATATCCATTGCATACTTCTCCCAACAATATGGTCCTTATCTGAAATGCATTAGACAAAGAATTACGGTAATAAATCCATGCCATACATTCTATAGTATGACACACCCATGCACTGCGCTGTGGCAGTTCTAGATGATGTCTTTAAGGTACTTTATTGTAAACAAAGGTGAATAAGACATACGTTCCTCTATTTTCAGCTATGAAGTTAGAAGTGAAAATTAGATACCAGCATAATTTTTAGGTGTCCTGCAGAAAGATTCTTTGTAAAATTTAGGTTAAAATTACAAACTGGATTAAAGATTTGTAGTACATTGCAGTTGTTTCTCTTCAGTGATCTTCTCCTAGCTTCTGACCTTTGTTCTGACCTTTGTACTAGTTTGTTTCCTATGGTTACTTATTTTTAAGTCCTCACCGTTTCCAGACCAAACCTTTTAAACTCATGACTTTGAGCTGGATGATAAGATTTCAAATTCAGGGCGAGGAGATACTTACCTTCAGTCCTCCAAGATTTCTAGTTCTTCTTTAAATCCATTTTCCTTCCTAAATGTTATTTCTTCAACAACTGAATATGTTTCTAATTTTCTTTGTACATCATTTCCCCAGTGTTCCAACCACATATACCTTTGTTGTTTCTGCAAACCTTGTGTCATACAGCATGGGGAAAAGGCACTCCACCACATTAACTGACTCCAGCCACAGCCATAGGCTGTGCATAATTTATCTTATCTTCAGGACTCTAAGACACAACTGCTCAATTTCTCCAAGGGACGTACCATGTCTAAAACTGTTACTGATGATCACAGAACTTTGTAAAAATGAATAACCACACTACACAATCCCCACACCTGTAACTGAATCAAGGCAATAGTTTCCAACCCAACAGAAACAGCCAGAGCCAAGAAATAAAGAGGAACTGGATGATGGCCAGGAAGCTTGAGACAGAAAAATGGACTATTACCTACACATTCCCAGAAAACAAGTTGTGAAACATGACTGCATTCTGATAAGTCTACTCCCACTTTAGCATATGAATAATCCATTGTATTTATTACTTTGTGAAGCTAACTACCACAAAAAAAGTTATACTTTATGTTGCCATTCCCTTATGTTGGAAAAATGGACTTGACAACCTGCCACACTCAAGGACAGTTTTTACAATTAGATATAATGAATGAATTGAGGTTTTCAAAATATACTACATATGCTCCCCTTCAAAAAAACATTATTTTTCCCCACATCCGCCCATTTAGATCACATTGGCACAAACCTTCTCCAAGTCCTCCCATCCCCAATTCATCTTCATCATCTCCTCCCTCATTTCAAAATGGCATTCTCCTCCTCTGCTCAGTCTAGTTTATGCTGATCACCTTTTCAATCTGTGTTTGTGAAAGTTGTAGTAGTCTTTAAATTCTGCTTGTAAACCATTTGTACTCAGAAATTAACATTGCTCATAACAACTGTACTGATTTTAATATTTAAAATATATATAATACATTATTATTGGCCTTATTTGGAACAAATTTAATGAATTGCAGGCAGAAGTTCAACTTAAATTCCTAAATTAAATTAACTTAACTTAAATTTAACCATCGATGGGAGAGCTGCAATAAGCAATCAAATGCATGAAAAACAGCAAAGTCTGCGGTCCTAATGGTATTCCAGCTGAGATATTCAAAGCTGGTGGGCTTGTGAGGAACTGTACTGTGCACAGTTTTGGTCCCCCTACTTGAGGAAGGATGTAGCTGCACTGGAGGTGGTTCAAAGGAGGTGGACTAGATTGATTCCAGAGATGCAGGGCTTGGCTTATGAGGAGAGATTGAGCAGTTTAGGCCTCTACTCGCTAGAGTTTAGAAGGATGAGAGGAGATCTAATTGAGGTATATAAGATGCTAAAGGGCATAGACAAAGTAGAGTGGAGTGGATGTTTCCCCTTCTGGGGCATTCTAGAACGAGAAGCCGTAGTTTTAGGCTAAAGGGTGGCAGATTTAAATCAGAGATGAGGAGGAATTACTTTTCTCAAAGGGTTGTGAATCTGTGGAATTCACTATCTCAGAGTGCAGTGGATGCCAGGATGCTGAATAAATTTAAGGAGGAGGTAGACAGATTTTTAATTAGTAACGGGTTGAAAGGTTATGGGGAGAGGACGGGAAATTGGAGTTGAGGCCGAAATGAGATCAGCCATGATTGTAATGAATGGCGGGGCAGGCTTGAGGGGCTGAATTGCCTACCCCTACTCCTAGTTCTTATGTTCTTATGTATTGCTCACATCAAGAATCCATGCAGTCATACTACGGATTTGGAAGGAAAAAGGACCTTTCCCCATCCCCGGTTTCAGGAATGCAACAATTATAACTGTCTTCAAGAAGAAAGATAAATCATGCTGTGGAAACTATCGATGTATCTCCCTCTTGTCCATAGCAGGGAAAATCCTGGCACACATTCTCCGGAATTCCCACTTCCTGTAGCTGAGGAAATCCTCTCAAAGTGTGGCGTTAGACCTGCCAAATGAACCTTCTCATGATTTTTGTTACCAGACAAATCTAAGAAAAATGTTGAGAACAACACCAGGCACTCCTCATTGCATTCATCAACCTGACCAAAGCATTTGACTCAGTAAATCACAAGGCTCTGTGTATTGTACTCCACAGTTGTCCAAGAAACTTCGCCATAATCCTGAAACGGCTTCATGATGATATGACTGCAACTATTTTAAGCGGGAGATCTGAAACAAGCACATTCAAAATCCAGACCTGGGCCAAGTAAATTTGTGTGATAGCCCCCATACTATTTACAATCTACCTGACAGTGGCTATTCATCTCATCAAAGATCAACTGCTCTCTGGTGTCAGCATTAAATACCACCTAGGTGGAAAACTCTTTAATCTCAGTCGCCTCCATACCAAACTAAACTGACCATAGACCTAGATGATCTACAGTTTGTGGATGACTGCAGTGTCATTGTCCACTCTGCACTAGATTGGAAGCCACTCTCAATCTCTTCAATTCTGAATACAAAAAACTTGACCTGTCCTTGAGTGTTTTCAAAACAAAACTCATATATCAATTCGCATCTGGTCAGCCAAATATTCCACCTCCCTTTTATGTTGAAGGCAAGATTCTGAAGAATGTTGAGTACTTCCCATACTTTGGCAGCCACCAATATCAAAAGGCTACTATTGACTAAGTGATCCAGCTGTGCCAGCTCAGCTTCTACACACTGCAGCAGTGAGTGTTTGACAACAAAGACCTCTGGAAGTCAACAAAAGTCCTGTTCTACAGAACAGTTGTTGTCAGCACGATCCTGTACCTGGGCTGTGTATCAGCAATACATAAGAGCGCTAGACAAATTCCATCAGTAATGTCTCTGCTGCATCCTTCGGATTCAATGGGAGGACTGTCAAAAGAAAACTAGTTTCCTTCTTGTAGTCAGCTCCACAAGCATTCAGGCAAAACTCCTGCAAAATCATCTTCGATGGACTGGGCACTGTGTCTAAAAAAAACAAAAACAGAATTACCTGGAAAAACTCATCAGGTCTGGCAGCATCGGCGGAGAAGAGTTGACGTTTCGAGTCCTCATGACCCTTCGACAGAACTTGAGTTCGAGTCCAAGAAAGAGTTGAAATATAAGCTGGTTTAAGGTGTGTGTGTGGGGGGCGGAGAGAGAGAGAGAGAGAGGTGGGGGGGTGGGGTGTGGTTGTAGGGACAAACAAGCAGTGATAGAAGCAGATCATCAAAAGATGTCAACAACAATGGTACAAAAGAACACATAGGTGTTAAAGTTAAAGTTGGTGATATTATCTAAACGAATGAGCTAATTAAGAATGGATGGTAGGGCACTCAAGGTATAGCTCTAGTGGGGGTGTTTTTTTTAAAAAATAATGGAAATAGGTGGGAAAAGGAAAATCTTTATAATTTATTGGAACTTTATGGGCACTGTGTCTAGATGGCCAAAAAGCATCTCCCCCACTAGGTGCTGCTTTCTCAATGATCAAATGTCCAGTGTTCTAGGGCAGGCCAAAGACACTCCAAAGCTCTCCTTGAAGCTCTCCTTGAAGCGTGGCAGCATTGACATTAATTACTGGGAGGATTTTGCTACCAATCTTTCAAAATGGTGACAACTTGTCCATCAAGCTGCATCACACTTTGCTTAACAACATCTGAATGATGAGCCAGCGCAGTGGCAAAGAAGGAAAGAAAAGGAAGCAAATCCTGCACTCTGGATCCCATTACCTTGTGGGACATCCTGCCCCATGTGTCCAAAGGTCTGTGGGTCCTGGGTCAGCCTGTTCAGTCACATGAAGGGTCTTGGCAGAAACTTGCAACCCTAAGTCGGCATCATCCTTGAATCAAAGGACAGCAGATGATGAGATGCATTCATTCACCTTTACTACCCAAGTGAAGTAATTTTTCGACATTGCTGCCAGGTTCATGCTACACTCTGGGTATTGACTACCCTTGCCACATGTTCCCACTCCCTCTCAGTGTCGCACTGGCTGCCTTCTTACCCCTCCCGCCATAAATAGGCTTCCTTTTTGGCTTTAAACTCCTGGCAGAGTGTGTTAAATGTTAACAGTGGTGGCACTAAATCTAGAAGCCTTCTTCTTCCTTTAGTGTGACATGGCTTCTCTGTGAATGACCAGAAACAATGATCCTGCAGTGCATTGCTGCAGGTTTCCTTTTATAGGGACCAAACGCTACTCGGCTCCCAGGAGCGTGTGCAGAATGCCTGCACAGAAAAGGCTGCCCGGGCACTGCAATTTTCCACTCCACAATCATGAAAATGTGGTGGGTAAACCAACTTTCTTTCTTAGCCTGGAAAATCCAGGCCAGAATCTATTTGGTTATAATTAAGAAATAACACAGGATCTGTTACATTGCTGGGATGTATACAATAGACCACCAAATAATAGTAAAGAAATGGAACAGCAAATTTGCAAGCAAATTACATAAAGATGGGACTACAATTATCCTAATATAGACAGTGAAAGAAGTGGAAATGGCAAAAAAAGGAGGAAGAATTCTAGAAATGTGTACAAGAGAACGTTATTGATCTGTGTTTTTCCAGCCCAACTAGGAAGATAGTTCTGGGGGATGAAATGGGGAAACGGAAGATGTTTTAATGGGAGAGCTTTTGGGAAACGGTGATGACAATATCATTAGATTCAGACTAATTATGGAAAAGGAAAAGGAAAAGTATCAAACGTGGAAAATATTCAATTGGAGCAGGGCTAAATTCAGTAAGTTGAAAAGGGACCTGGCCCAGGTGGTTTTGGAATCAAAACAGTAAATAAGCAAATGGACATTCAAAGAGGAGATAGTTCTAGATACATCTTCACAATTGGGAAAGGAAGGACATCCAAAGTCAGAGCTTCCTGGTTGACTAAAGATATAGAGGTTAAAATGAAACAGTAAAAAGACTTTTTTAAAAATGTTCAGTTAATAATTCAGTCGAGAGCCATGTTGCACACAAGTACAGGGGAGAACTGAGAAAGAAAATTAGAGGGGAAAAGAGGTGAGAATAGACTTTCAGATAACATAAAAGAGAATCCAATGTATTTGTAAACATATAAATATAAAAGCACTAGCAAATCAGTAGGCGGTTTCCCTGCTGATGTATGACCTGATGCCATGAGGTCCAGAGCCAACGTGGAGCACTCCCAGGGCAACTCCCTCCTGACTGTATACGACTGTGCTGCCACCTCTGGTGGAGCCAATTAGGCTGAGGGGTGATGGCTAAGGCTCTAATTTTAAAAAATTCTTTAATGGGAGGTGGACATCTCTGATGAGGCCAGCATTTATTGCCCATTGTAATTGCCCTTGAGAAGGTTTTGGTGAGCCACCTGGTGAACTGAAGTCCATGTGGCATAGGTACATCCACCGTTCTATTAGGAAGGGAGTTCCAGGATATTGACCCAGTGACATGAAAGAATGGCAATACAGTTCCAAGTCTGGATTTGTGTGGCTTGGAGAGAAACCTGCAATGATGGCATTCCCATGCATTTACTGCTCCTGTCCCTCTAGGTGGTAGCGGTGGCGGGTTAGGAAGGTGCTGTTGAAGGAGCCTTGGTGTGTTGCAGTAGTGTATCTTGTAGATGGTACACACTGCTGTCACTGTGCTTTGGTGATGGAAGGAGTGAATTTTGAAGGTGGTGGATGGGGTGCCAATCAAGCAGGCTGCTTTGTCCTGAATGGTGTCAAGCTTCTTGAGCATTGTAGGAGCCACACTCATCCAGGCAAGTGGAGAGGATTCCATCACACTGCTAACTTGTGCCTTGTAGATGGTGGACAGGCTTCAGGGAGTCAGGGGGTGGGTTACTTGCTGCAGAATTCCCAGCCTCTGACCTGCTGTTGTAACCACAGTATTTATATGGCAGGTGCAGTTCAAGTTCTGGTCAAGGGTAACCACCAGGATGTTGATAGTGGGGGATTCAGCGATAGTGATGCCATTGATTGTTAAGGGGACATAGTTAGATTGTCTCATGTTGGAGATGGTCGTTGCCTGGCACTTGTGTGGCGTGAATGTTACTTGCCACTTATCAGCCCAAGCCTGAATGTTGTCCAGATCTTGCTGCATATGGACACAGACTGCTTCAGTATCCGAGGCATTGTGAATGGTGCAGAACAATGTGCAATCATCAACAAACTTTCCCATCTCTGATCTTATGATGGAGAGAAGGTCCTTGATGAAGCAGCTGAAGATGGCTGGGCCTAGGATGCTATTCTGAGGAACACCTGCAGTGATGTTCTGGGACTGAGATGATTGACCTCCAGCAACTACAACCATCTTCCTTTGTGCTAGGTATGACTCCAACCAGTGGAGAGTTTTCCCCCGGTTCCCATTGACTCCAGTTTTGCTTAGGGCTCCTTGATGCCACAGTCGGTCAAATGCTGCCTTGATGTCAAAGGCAGTCACTCTCACCTCACCTCTTGAGTCCAGCTCTTTTGTCCATGTTTGAACCAAGGCTGTAATGAGGTCAGGAGCTGAGTGGCCCTGGTGGAACCCATGCTGAGAGTCAATGAGCAGGTTGTTGCTCAGTAAGTGCCACTTGGTAGCACTGTTGACAATCCTTCCATCACTTTTTTGAAGATTGAGCATATACTAATAGGGCAATAATTGACTGGGTTGGATTTGACTTGCTTTTTGTGGACAGGTCATACCTGGGTAATTTTCCACATTTGTGGGTAGTGCCATTGTTGTAGCTGTACTGGAACAGCTTGGCTAGGGGAGGGGCAAGTTCTGGAGCAGAAGTCTTCAGTACTATTGCTGGAATGTTGTCAGAGCCCATAAACTTTTCAGTATCCAGTGTCTTCAGCCATTTCTTGAGAGATTAGAGCAAAAATTCGGCTTTGATTCAATTTTCCAAGCGATTCTGCATAAATTCTTCTGAATAATTTTTTTGGCCAGCTAATTGCTTTCCTAAGTTTGGAGAATCAAATTGAAGCCAAGTTTTTGCTCTCACTTTACTCTAAAGTTTTTTTCAGTTTGTGCGCGGTCATCATGTGTTATGCTGCTGACTCTGGATCTGGCTGCTGTGTTCTTCAAACTGTGCTCGTTAAAATAATCAGTCTGCCAGTGCTGCCTGATTATTGCATCAAATTTAAAGCTTATTTCAGCCTTTTGTTTTGGAGCTTGCTCACCCTTTTGTGATCTGGTTAGGTCCTTTGACTCTGCTTTTGATCGAGTCTTGCAACAGACATCCATGTGCTCTGCTGGAGTCCTTTTATGCTGCACAGTGGATCTTTCTTCTGCCTTTCAGCCCCCACATCTGTAATAGAGCTTCTTAGGCGATCTCCAGCTGTGTATTTGAGGTCTTCTTGTTAGGTGCACTTCTTTCTGGTCAGACTGCAGTTTCTTTACTTCTTCATTCTTTGGGATTTTGGGGTCCTTTACTGCTGCCACCATGTTGTAAGGTTGTGTGCTGTCTCATGAAGAAGTCTAGAGGCTTGTATGGTTGAACAATAACTTAATTACAACACATAACTAAATACATATATAGAGGATATAGTCCTGACTAGGTGCATTCTTCATGCCAACTTCTATCAGACTCACTCCGATACTCTATTACTCACATGTGACTCTATATCATAATATGGGCAATGCAAACTGGAGGAACAGCACCTCATCTTCTGATTAGGCACTTTGCAGCCTTCTGGACTTAACATTGAGTTCAACAACTTCAGGTCATGAACTCTCTCCTCCATCCTCATCCCCTTTTGATCCCCTTTTTTCAAATATTTATTTTTAATTTTTATATATACATTTTTTCCCACCTATTTCTATTATTATTTTAAAAAATTATTTCCATTCATTATTATTTCCCCACCTTTTAGCCTATTTTGATCCTTGCTCTCACACATTCCCCTCCCCCCACCACACCCCCTCCAGTGCCATCTGTCACTGGCTCATCCTGCTTTCTACTCTTAATGTCACCATTAGCACCTCCTTTAGCCAGTATCACCACCATCAACACAAAAACACAAATAAAAATACCTGGAAAAACTCAGCAGGTCTGACAGCATCTGTGGAGAGGAACACAGTTAACGTTTCGAGTCCGTATGACTCTTCAACAGAACTGTTCTGTTGAAGAGTCATACAGACTCGAAACGTTAACTGTGTTCCTCTCCACAGATGCTGTCAGACCTGCTGAGTTTTTCCAGGTATTTTTATTTTTGTTTTGGATTTCCAGCATCCGCAGTTTTTTGCTCTTATTTTTGCTTTTTATCACCACCATCAACACCTCCTCGACCTTTTGTTTATGACACCTTTTGCAATCTCTCCTTTGCCTCCACCTATCAGTGGCCTTCTATCCAGTTTCATCTGTCCCACCCCTTATACAGTATATATTTCACCACATTTCTACTTCCCTTTAGTTCTGAAGAAGAGTCATCCGGACTCGAAATGTTAACTCTTTCTCTCCACAGATGCTGTCAGACCTGCTGAGTTTTTCCAGCAATTTTGGTTTTTTTCCAGCTTTCCAGCATCCGCAGTATTTTGCTTTTATTATAATATGGGCTGTACTATTTCCCCAGTCCCACATTTACCCTTACAGTGCCAAACATCGTAATGCCACAATAAAAGCAAAATACTGCAGATGCTGGAAATCTGAAACAAAAACAGAAAATGCTGGAAAAACTCAGCAGGTCTAGCAGCATCTGTGAAGAGAGAAACAAAGTTAATGTTTCAAGCCCATATGACCCTTCTTCAGAGATGAACAGAAGTGGAAATGTGATGAAATTTATACTGTTAGGTGGTGGGGGTGGGGGGTAAGTGGGTGCAGCTGGATAGAAGGACAGCGATAGTTGGGGACAAAGGAGGGATTGACAAAGATGTCACGAACTGAAGGACAATGGGACTGTTGATGGTAGTGGTTAGTGCTAATAATGGCATAAGGGTAAGAAAGCAGAATGTGATTATAGCAGAACAAGGCTTGCATTGTGTGAAAGAACAACATGGAACAAGTAACAGATGGCCATGTGGAGAATGGTGTGGGGGAGGGGGTGGTGGTGGGGGAAAAAAGGATAGAAAATGGGCTAAAAAAGGGGATAAAACCACAGATAAATGAATAAAAATAAGTGGATAAAAAATAAAAATGAATATAGAAAAATGGGGATTATAAGGGGCTGAGGATTGTGGAGAGAGTTCTTGGTCTGAAGTTGATGAACTTAATGTTAAGTCCATAAGGCTGTAAGGTGCCTAATCAGAAGATGAGATGCTGTTCCTCCAGTTTGTGTTGGGCTTCACTGGAACAATGCAGAAGGCCAAGGATGGTCATGTGGGCATGAGAGCAGGATGGTGTATTGAAATGGCAAGCGACCGGACGGTCTGGGTCATGCTTGCGGACAGACTGGAGGTGCTCCGCAAAGCGGTCACCCAGTCTGTGTTTGGTCTCCCCGATGCAGAGGAGACCACATTGGGAGCAGTGGATGCAGTAGAACAAATTGAAGGAGGTGCAAGTGAAGCGCTGCTTCATCTGAAAGGAGTGTTTGGGCCCTTGGACGGTGAGGAAGGGGGAGGTAAAGGGGCAGGTGTTGCACTTTCTACAATTGCATGGCAAGGTGCCGTGGGAGAGAGATGAGATGTTGGGGGTGACGGAGGAGTGGACCATGGTGTCCCATAGGGAACGGTCCCTATGGAATGCTGACAGGGGGGATGATGGGAAGATGTGTTTGATGGTGGCATCATGCTGGAGTTGGCAGAAATGGCGGAGGATGATTCTTTGAATGCGAAGTTTGGTGGGGTGAAAAGTGAGGACAAGGGGGACCCTAACATGGTTCTGGGAGGGAGAGGAAGGTGTGCGGGCAGAGGCACGGGAGATGGGTCGGACACAGTTGTGGGTGGGAAACCTTGGTTAAGGAAGACATTTCAAAAACACTGTTTTGGAAAGTGGCATCATCAGAACAGATGTGACGGAGGCAAAGGAACTGAGAGAATGGGATGGAGTCCTTACAGGAAGCAGGGTGTGAGGAGCTGTAGTCAAGGTAGCTGTGGGAGTCGGTGGGCTTGTAATAAATATTGGTGGACAGTCTATCACCAGAAATTGAGACAGAGAGGACAAGGAAGGGACAGTCCTGTTTGTGGATTTTGGAAAGGAGATAGAAGCAGGCTGTCTGGGGTTGAGGGACTATGAGGTTGAAAGCTGTAGAGTGAGAGAAGAGATGAGGTCAGTGACAGTCCTGAAAATAATCGCTTGATGTTTGGTGGTGGGGACATGGTCCAGGAGGAGGCTGGAGGAAGTGTCTGACAGTTGGTGCTCAGCCTCTGCGAGATAGAGGTCAGTACACCAGACAACAACAGCACCACTCTTGTCGGCAGGTTTGATAACAAAGTCAGGGTTGGACCTAAGGGAACGGAGTGCGGCAAGTTCAGAAGGAGACAGGTTAGAGTGGGTGAGAGGAGCAGAGAAATTGAGACGGCCAATGTTGTGCTGACAGTTCTCAATGAAAAGATCAAGAGCAGGAAAGAGGCCAGAGGGAGGGGTCCAGGTGGAGGGAGAATATTGGAGGTGGGTGAATGGATCCGTGTTGCGCATACAGAAAGAAAAGAAGGGTGTGAAAAACCTGGGTCAGATGACCGGGTGCGACGTGTCATGGCCAGCAAGTGTGCCATCTTGGGACAGGGAGAGGTCCCAAAAGGAAGTCCCAGATAAAGGATAAAGAGAGAGGACAGAAATAGGTCCCAGTTAAGTCCAGAGAGGGACAGGGAAACTGCCTCCAAGTTAGTGAAAGGGCAGGGGGGAACACTGAGCAAAAAAGAGGGCCATTAGGGCAAAGGTACCCCTTTGGAGCAGTCGCGTTCTGCTCGGTATGGCCGAAGATCTGAAGTTGTACCTGTAATTTGGTGCTTGGGTGTATACTCAGGAATCCAGGTGAATGGCATCTCAGGAGATGAGATTGAAATCCTGGATGTGGGCCATTGCTGATGCTGTCCGAGTCTGGTAACTGAAGAGGGCTCAAGGGAAGTCCTGAAAATCCAAGAAGGTTGATGACTCCGTGCTGCAGACCACTAGGGCAACGGTACCCTTTTGGAGCATTCGTGTTCTTTTGGCGCAGCCAAAGAGCTGAAATTGTGCTTATAACTTGATAGTTGAGTGTACTTGGGAATCCAGGGGAACAGAATGTCGGAAGCTGAGATTGAAACCCCTGCAAGGTAGGCTGTCATTGAAGCCGCCTGAAATGGAGTGACTTTTGGAGGGAATTCCAAGGTGAGATCTTCAGAGGCCAAGATTGGAAACCCTCATGAGAAAACCAAAGTTTCAGTGAGGTTGACTCACAGTGTTATTGACATCTGGGTAGGTTGTTGAGAAATAAATTGAATCTGTTTTGGTTGCATCTGTCACTTATTGTGCAGTGTGGTGTGTTCCACCACAGTTTGCTTGTTAATTCACATGTAGCTCATATTAACCCTGAATGTTATAGTATAAGATAGATATTGTAAATTATTTTATCTTTCTGACCTTGCATACTAAAGTTTATTTTTAAAGTGGAATCTTGTGGCTTTCTTCACTGAGGAATTGTCTTAAATCTCAAACTTTGTCTACTTTAAACAAAAAGTTATTGGTCCCTAATCAGATCTTACTCACAATTTGGGGGCCTGGATAAGGATCTTCCACATGTCTTGCTAGGTTTAGGTGTTTTAGTGAGTGCATTAACAATTCGGGTGGTACAACTGACCTGTAAGCATCGTCAACCTGCGAGGATTGCTTCGTACTTCCATCCATCCTTGAGTAGCTCCTCGATACTTTACATTTTGGGCTTGTCTAGCGGATCTTGCTAGAATTCTTCCATGGGAGTGGATGCAATCACAGGCTCAACAATTTTGTCTGCTAGTTCTGGCATCTGAAAAATCACAGTATGTTTCTTTTTCTCTGCATCTGCTGACAAAGTGGTCTACGGATTCTGTAGGCTGTTGTTGAAATGATATGAACTCTAGTTGATGAATACCGAAATTTAACCTTACTCAGAAGTAGGTTGAATGTAGTCCATTTCTTTTGGGGGTCCTTTAGCTCTTCTACTGTTAACCCTGATTTGTTCAGCATGTTCAACCTTCACTCCCAATTGCTAGGCAATCTTTTATGGTTTGCTTGACTGGTTCAGACACAGCTGAATCAAGAAAACATAGCTCTGTATGCTGTTTAAACATTTTGAATTTGGATGGTGGGTCAGCTGCATCTCAATTTAAACTGGTGAATTTTGTGGGCATTTTAACAGTATCCCTTTGACTTCCCTTCTCCTATTGTACCCGAGATCAGTGTCGCTATAGCTGCTTTCGCACACTTTTCTGAAGCTCTGCCCATGATAATTGCAACCTTCTCTGGCCTGATTTTTATTACTTTTGATTCAACCCTCACTCTGGTCACTTGCCTGTCCTGACTGAGCTAAATCTGGTGCTGGTCCTCTCTATGCACTGTCCCACACACTGAACTGCAATCACACCAATAGGGGTCTGTCTGCTTACCAATCTTTACTTGAACATTGTGTCTTCAAAGGTTTTCTTTGCAGTCACCACGCTGTGTGTCCATCATGCTCCGATGCTGCAACTTTGTTGCAGTCTGACCAAAATGTTGAGGGTTGGTTCATGCCATGTAGCACGATCTAAGGCTGTTCACCATGTCGTACCTGTACTTAATCTTCCAGCCAGTCTGTTTGACCACTGCTGAGCACCATGTTATGTTGTTGTAATTATGTAAAGGCAACAATCACTCATACAGGTTTGGGGAAACGCATTGTGGGTTCATTTATTTAGGCACATGAGAGTGTTGGACCTAATTCTGGGGAATGAATCCGGACAGGTGGCTGAGGTGTTGGTGGTCAAGCATTTTAGTGATAGCGACCACAACATGGTACAGTTTAAGTTTGTTATGGACAAAGAAATAGACAAGTTGCAAAAAAAATGTTTTGGATTGGGGGAGAGTGGATTTTAGTAAAATAAGGCAGGATTTGGCCAAGGTGGACTGGAAACAGTTACTTGTGGGGAAATCTACAGAGGAACAGTAGGGGGTGTTCAAAAAGGAAATGGGGAGGGTACAGGTTCAATATGTTCCCTCTAGAGTGATAGGAAGCAGTAACAAGCCCAGGGTACCATGGATGACAAGAGGTATTCAGGTTACGATGAGAAGGAAAAGAGAGGCTTTTAGCAGGTACAAGGGAAGCAAATCCGCAGAGGCGTTAGTGGAGTACAGAAAGTGCAGGGTGGAGCTTAAGAAAGCAATTAAGAGAGCAAAGAGGGGATATGAGCAAGCTCTGGCTGGTAAAAGTAGGGAAAGTCCCAAGGTATTCTATATGTATATCAATGGGAAGAGGATAACCAGGGAAAGAGTGGGGCCCATAAGGGACCAAAGAGGCAATCTATGGGTGAAGCCAGATGACATCGCTGGAGTGTTGAATGAATACTTCACATCCATCTTCACCCAAGAGAATGAGGATGAAGGTATCAAACTCAGGGAGAGAGACTGTGAGGTTCTTAAGAAAATTGATATAGGGAGTGACAAGGTATTGGAGGTGTTGACAGGCTTAGAAATGGAGAAATCGCCAGGTCCAGATGATTTGTGTCCCAGACTGCTGAGGGAGGCAAGGGAGGAGATCGCAGGGGCTCTGACCCAAATTTTTAATTCCTCTCTGGCCATGGGGGAGGTGCCAGAGGACTGGGGAACAGCTAATGTGGTTCTGCTATTTAAGAAGGGTTGTAGAGATAAGCCAGGGAACTACAGGCCAGTAAGTCTCATGTCAGTGGTAGGAAACTATTGGAGAAATTTCTGAAGGAGAGTATCTATCTCCACTTGGAGAGGCAAGGTTTGATCAGGGATAGCTAGCGTGGCTTTGTCAGAGGGAGGTCATGCCTAACAAATTTGATTGAATTTTTTGAGGAGGTGACCAGCTGTGTAGATGAGGGTAGTTTATATTGATTTCAGCAAGGCCTTTGACAAGGTCCCACATGGGAGACTTATAAAGAAGGCAAATGCACATGGGACACAGGGTAATTTGAAAATGTGGATTCAAAGTTAGCTGAGTTGTAGGAGGCAGAGGGTGATGACAGAATGATGCTTTAGTGACTGGAAGCCCGTGTCCAGTGGCGTACCACAGAGATCTGTGCTCAGTCCCCTATTATTTGCCGTTTATATAAATTACATAGATGACTATGTGGGGGGTAGGATTAGTAAGTTTGCAGATGATGGAAAGATTGGCCGGGTGGTTAACAGTGAGGTTGAGTGTCTTGGGTTACAGGAAGATATAGACGGGATGGTCAAGTGGGCAGATAAGTGGCAGATGGAATTTAATCCTGAAAAGTGTGAGGTGATATACTTTGGAAGGAGTAATTTGACAAGGAAGTATTCAATGAACGGCATGACACTAGGAAGTTCTGAGGAACAAAGAGACCTTGGTGTGTGTGTCCATAGATCTCTGAAGGCAGAGGGGCATGTTAGTGGGGGTGGTGAAAAAGACATATGGGACACTTGACTTTATCAATCGAGGCATAGATTACAAAAGTGGGAAGGTCGTGGTGGAGTTGTATAGAACCTTAATGAGGCCACAGCTAGAGTACTGTGTGCAGTTCTGGTCGCCACATTATAGGAAGGATATGATTGCACTGGAGGGGGTGCAGAGGAGATTCAACAGAATGTTGCCTGGGATGAAACATTTAAGTTATGAAGAGAGATTGGATAGACTTGGGTTGTTTTCATTGGAACAGAGAAGACAGAGGGGCGACCTGATCGAGGTGTACAAGATTATGAGGGGCTTGGACAGGATGGATAGGGAGCAGCTTAGTTGAAGGGTCAGTCACGAGGGGACACAAGTTCAAGGTGAGGGGCAGGAGGATTAGGGGGGATGTGGTGAAACACTTTTTTACTCAGAAGGTGGTGACTGTCTGGAATGCACTGCCTGGGAGGGTGGTGGAGGCAGGTTGCCTCACGTCCTTTAAAAAATACCTAGTTGAGCACTTGGTATGTCATAATATTCAAGGCTATGGGCCAAGTGCTGGTAAATGGGATTAAGTCAGTAGGTCAGGTGTTTCTCATGTGTTGGTGCAGACTCAATGGGCTGAAGGGCCTCTTTTGCACTGTGATTCTGTGAGTGGATATACATAGGTAGAAACCTTTAAGACATCAGAAGTTCCAGACATCCAGAACTTGCCGCACCCCTTGGCCAAGCTGTTCCAGTACACTACAACACTGGCATCTATCTGGCAATGTGGAAAATTGCCCAGATATGTTTTGTACACAAAAAGCAGGGCAAATTCAACGAGGCCAATTATTGCCCCATCAGTCTACTGTCAATCATAAGAAAAATGAGGGAAGGGTTCATCAGTGCTATCAAGTGGTGCTTGCTTAGCAATAACCTGCTCACTGACACTCAGTTTCGGTAGCCCCAAGGCCATTCAACTCCTGACCTCATTACAGCTTTGGTTAAAAAATGGACAAAAGAGCTGAATTCCAGAGGTGAGGTGAGAGTGGCTGCCCTTGACATCAAGGCAGCATTTGACTGAGTGTGGCATCAAAGAGCCCTAGCAAAACTGGAGTCAATGGGAATCAGGGGGAAAACTCTCCATTGGTTGGAGTCATAACTAGCACAGAGGATGTGGTTGTTGGAAGTCAATCGTTTCAGGTCCAGGACATCACTGCAGGAGCTCCTCAGGGTAGTGTCCTTGGCCCAACCATCTTCAGCTGCTTCATCAATGACCTTCCATCCATCATAATGTCAGAAATGGGGATGTTCGCTGATGATTGCACAATATTCAGTCACACTTGTGACCCCTCAGATACTGAAGCAGTCCATGTCCAAATGCAGCAAGACCTGGACAATATCCAGGTTTAGGTTTTCAAATGGCAAGTAACATTCATGCCACACAAGTGCCAGGCAATGACCATCTCTAACAAGAGAATCTAACCATTGGCCCTTGACATTCAATGGCACTACCATTGCTGAATCCTCCACTATCAACTTACTGGGGGTTACCATTGACCAGAAACTGACCTGGACTAGCCATATAAATACTGCACCTATAAGAGCAGATCAGAGGCTCGGAATCCTGCGGGAGTAACTCATCTACTGACTCCCCAAAGCATGTCCATCATCTACAAGGCACAAGTCAGGAGTCTGATGGAATACTCTCCACTTGCCTGGATGAGTGTAGCTCCAACAACATTCAAGAAGCTTGACACTATCCAGGTCAAAGCAGTCCACTTGATTGCCACTAGTTCCATAAACATTCACTCCTTCCACCATTGACACACTGTGGCAGCAGCATGTACCATCTACAAGATGCACTGTAGGAACTCACCAAGGCTCCTTTGACAGCACCTTCCAAACCCACGACCACTACCATCTAGAAGGATAAGGGCAACAGACACATGGGAACACCACCTCCAAGCTACATACCATCCTGACTTGGAAATATATCGCCATTCCTTCACTGTCACTGGATCAAAACCTTGGGACTCCCTCCCTTACAGCACTGAGAATATACTTACACCATATGGGCTGCAGCGATTCAAGAAGGCAGCTCATCACCGCCTTCTCAAGGGCAATTAGGGATGGGCAATAAATGCTGACTTTGCCAGTGATGCCCGCATCCCATGAATGAATTTAAAAAAGCAGAGCTGTGAGAGTGCTCACTCCACTCAAAAGCAAATGTGAAAATAAGACTGCATTGCATACATGATGTCACGCTGCTATTCCTCAAAGGCATAATATAACTATACCCGTCTAAAAAGAGAATGGTTGTACGATGCTATTCAGCATCAACGAGAGCCACCATTCTATCTAAAATCGGAATTTTTGGATGTCTATTTTTTTTTCAATTATCAGCTCCCACCTCGACTTCTGACCACATTGGTTTTGGATTGGTGGAATGTGGCATCCCTATGGAATGAGTGGATCTGTGAGCAGGTAAATGACTTGAGAAATGCTGCTGAGCTGAATTTCAGTCTGCCCAGAGCCTGCTGCGATTCAGCGTACGCCTGTCTCTTTAAGAGCTGTAGAATCACATGAGCGGTCACATGATAGCGCGTGTTTGGAGTGTTCCAGAGGTGACGCGGAGGCTGCTTAGATTCTGAGGTAAGATTCGGGGGCCGGGGTGGGGAATTGCTGTTGCCCGCTCGAGTTTCGGGGGGAAGGGGGAACCGTTGCCGCCCGCTCGAGCCTGCCGTGGGGATGGGGAACTCATACCCGTCGTCCCGGCCATGTTGAGGAAGTTCCCCCGAATTGATCCTGTCCCCGGTTCTGATGGTGGAGCGGCCCCGGCAGGTGCTGATATGCTGCTGGCAGCACTCGGTGTGACTGGGTCTGGATGTCAGGCAAACCTATCACACCGTCTGGGTTTCTCTCTATTTTCCCCATTGCGTATTAACGATACGGCGAGGAGCAGCGCCCCCAGTCATTGTCTGTACCCGCCCGGGCCCCACTTCCTTTCCCCCACCTTGTCAGTGCCTATACCCGCTCGTGCCCCATCTCCTTCCCGCTCCACTTGGCAGCACCAGTTCAGGCTGGAACCCGCTGAGCTCTTTTCTGAGTCTCCACTCCTCTCAACTCGCTCAAACCCACTTTCTGTTGAGCGCAGAGGCCTAATGGTGTTTTGACAACAGTGCTTCCAAATTTCTTGCACAAGGTCAGCAGTATCTTTAATTCTGTGAAGTAAGGCTGATTCTATCTATCACGGAGAAATGATCCTAGTGCCAGAAGTCTTCCAGGAGTTACGGTAGTCCACCAGCAAGGAAACCTAAACTGAAGGATTAGGTAAAATTTATTTTGCTCATTTCCAGCCTTCGCAGCTCATTCTTTATACCGTTTTAGGAGCTTTGGCCTTCTTATAATGGGATGCTTAGAATTGCACACAGTACTTCAAATGTGGCCTAACCCCGTGTTGTCCAGTAGCCACGAGCGGTACGTTGCAAGTCCAGACGTGGCCAATTACAATTTAGATTATTAAATGGACGCTAGTTGGGCATGTGATTTTGATACTTTGTATGCATGTGCACTTTTGTGCTCGCTTCGGCAGCACATATACTAAAATTGGAACGATACAGAGAAGATTAGCATGGCCCCTGCGCAAAGATGACACGCAAATTCGTGAAGCGTTCCATATTTGGCTTGGCCTAAATAGCCAAGTGGTTATGGTACTGGGTTTGTAACCCCAAGATCAAGAGTTCAAATCTCACAATGGCAAACTATGAAAAAAAACTGTCATTACCGCTTACTTTGCATAAAAGTTTTCCCTCATTTTGGCTTGGCCTAAATAGCCAAGTGGTTATGGTACTGGGTTTGTAACCCCAAGATCAGGAGTTCAAATCTCACAATGGCAAACTATGAAACAATGTAACTTCATCTGAAACAGATGGAAACATGTTTACTCAAAAGAGTATCAAGAGTTCAAATCGCTTGGCCTAAATAGCCAAGTGGTTATGGTACTGGGTTTGTAACCCTGAGATCAAGAGTTCAAATCTCACAATGGCAAACTGTGAAACATGTAACTTCATCTGAAACAGATGGAAACAGGTTTGTACTCGAAAGAGTATCAAGAGTTCAAATCTCACAATGGCAAACTATGAAACAATGTAACTTCATCTGAAACAGATGGAAACAGGTTTACTCAAAAAGAGTATCAAGAGTTCAAATCTCACAATGGCAAACTATGAAACAATGTAACTTCATCTGAAATAGATGGAAACAGGTTTACTCAAAAAGAGTATCAAGAGTTCATTTTCTTAACGATCTCGTGGAGGTAATTGTGGATTCAGTTGGTTTCCTGATACTGAGGAGAGAAGGTGTGTGGTGTTGGTGTTGCTGCTCCTCAGTGTTTCAACTGTTTCTGCTGCTGCTGCCTTTGGGGTTGTTGCTTCTGCTGTGTGCTGCTGCTGCTCCTCCAGTGCTGCTGCTTCTGCTGCCTTGCCCCTGTGGTGCCAAAGGAGAGAGAGAGGGAGAGAAGAGAACAGTTGCTGCTGTTGCTACAGGACAGGAAGGCCAGGAGGCCAGGACTGAGTTGAAAAACAACATCCTAGGTGGGTGTCTGAACTGTGTATTTTTGTTTAAGGTGGGGGCAATTAAGGACTGTGTTTTGTAGGGGGAGGCAAGAAGACTGCCAGAGGAGTTGGGGAAGGAAGAGAGGGAGGGTGTGTGTGTGTGTGCTGAAACCATCTTTCTGCCACCCCTCCCCCCAACCCAGCCCTTTACCCAGTAAGGCCAGCAATAGCTGGTGAAGACATCGCCTCCCCCTGCCTGAAGAACATCAGGCCCCCACCCACCGTCCATCCACCATCGAGGACACCCACCTGGACATTTACCTCTTTCCCTCCTGTGCCTCCCTGTCTTTTACTCCTCTCCCTCCTCTCCTCTCCTGCCTAAAAGAGGGGAGGTTGTTTCTACCTCTCTCCCCCACCCCCTTTCCTCAAACAAAATGGCCAGTCCTTCCCAGGGTGGGCGTGGCTCTGGCCCTAAGGCCAATTCACCATCGCCTGTGGCCGGGCCCTCGAGGGCTAATATGGAGGCGGTTTTGTCACCGGTGGCAGGGCCTCAAAAAAAGAAAACCTATGCGGGGGTGGTTGCTTCTGCGGCTCCAGCTGCTCCCGCTGCCCTGTCACCATTCCGCCTCCTCACCAGGGCCCTTGGGGTAAAGAGCTATGCTCACCCTGAAATGACAATAGAGGCCTGCGTAAAGGCTATGGCTGGGGTCGTCGGCCCCTCAGCCATTGTCGCGGCCTCTAAAATGTATGGGAAGGCCATATTCTTCTTGAGGTCCGAGCGGGCAGTGCGCCTCGCCCTGCAAAAAGGACTCACTGTGGGCGGGACTTTTCTGGCGGTGGACCCCCTTGAGGCCACCGCCCAGAGAATTATTATTTCGAACGTCCCGCCTATTCTATCCAGTGAGCTCCTCCTCCCCCACCTTAATAAATTGGGGGAGGTCAGGTCGGGGGTTGCACCAATCCCGCTCGGCCTCAAAGACTCGGCCCTCCGCCATGTGTACTCCTTCCGGCGCCAGGTATTTGTCCGCTTGGCCCAGGAGGAGTGCCTGGAGGGGGCCTTCATTATCAATTTTGAGGGGACCGCCTATCGGGTCTTCTGGACCGTGGAGGGCGTGCGGTGCCATGCTTGTAAGGAGGCGGGGCACGTGAGGAAGAACTGCCCCGCCTCCAAGGCCACGAGCCCCACCCAAGCGGCCACAGCTGGCACCGCCCCTCCTCCCCCCGCCACCACTCCATCTCCCTCCCCGCAAGGGGAAGCGACGCCGGCGGCCACTGCCGTCTCGGCTGCCGGTGAGGCGGGGGGAGAGCCCCCGCGCCGTAAGAAGGCGCGGAGGAAGACCCGCAACCTGGAGGCGGCCCCTGAAACGCCCCAAAACCCTCAAACACCTGCAAGCACCGACTCGGGGGAAAAGACATCATCCGGCCCCGGCGTCGTGTCCGCGTGTGCTCCCGGGCCCGTGGGTGCTAAGGCGCCGAGTGCTGGGCCCGGCGTCGTCCCTGCGCGTGCTCCCGGGGCCGGCGGGGAAAAGACGCGGGACCCCGAGCCGGGGAAACTAACACCCAAAACCCAGAGGGTGGAGTGTCCGGGAGGGCTGGACAAGGAGGAGGGGGCCTCGGAAATGGAGGTCTCCCTAGCCCCCAGCCTGACCCGGAAGAGACGTCACGCTTCGGAGGAGGAGGTGGGTGATGCCCAAACTGAAGAAGTTGGGTGTGTCCCTTCCCCCGATGAAGAGGTGGTGGCGTCTCCACCAAGTAAAATCTCGCCCTGTCCTCTGGGGGAACTCAAAACCCCTGCACCGACTCCCACCACTGTTACCCCCGTCAACCTGCTGCAGTCCCCTGAACAGGGCCCTTCGGGGGTCACTGAAGGCACCTCCCTTGAGGTGGTGCCCGACTCAGGAACCCTCGATACCCCCGAGGTACCTTCTGGCTCGTCGGGGGACTGTAGCTTTCAAAATTTTAAAAATGTTAACGGGTCATTGGGTGGCGGCGAAAAGGAAGGCCTTCCCGCTCCCTCCCAAACCTTAGCACCAGGCGTCCTAGTTTTGGGTCAGGAGCTTGTCCTGAGCTCCCCGGACGACCCGGTGCCGGGAGGAGAGCGGGCATCAGAACTGCCGCTGCCCTCTGACCCAAAACCTTTAGAGGAGACCAGAGAGGACCCCTCTGGCCTTGATCCTGGGGGTGGGATCGAGGTACAGGTGGGGCCAGCTGGCAGCTCCGAATCAGCCCCCGTACTCAATGCGGGGGAGGGGTCGGAAGCTGGAGGCGACGACCTGGAGGAGGACAGGGTGTCTGTGGTGAGCGCTGGAGATTACGCTGAATCGCTCTCAAGCGAGGCGGTGGATCCCCTGGTGCCCGCCACTGACTCCCCCCTCATCCCCCCAAGGGAACTCCGGGACTTTTTGGCGAGTCATCGCGGTCGCCGAGACAGGGTTCAGTTGGCCTTGGACCGGTGGCATTCTTTTCCGCTGGTGTTCTGGTCCACTCGCGAGGCTCTCAAGTCTCCTGAGTTGGATAGGAACGCGCGGCGGAGGGTCCAAACGTTTCTCGCTGGGCTCCTGAAGGAGAGGAAGGACTAAAAAGTCCTCTTCTTCTTTTTAATGACTTAAGGTGAAGGTTTGATGTACCTTTGACAATGAAGACGACTATAGCCAGCCTCAACATCCGCGGCAGCAGGGCCGCACAGCGCAGGTTCCAGAACTTCTCGGTCCTCAGGGACGGGAAGTATGCGTTGTGCTTCCTGCAAGAAACCCATACCGTTCCGGGAGACGAAGCCACGTGGCTCCTGGAGTGGCGAGGGGGGGTCTACATGAGTCACCTAGCCTCCAATTCTGGCGGGGTGGCTATCTTGTTGGCCCCGCATTTTCAGCCGGAGATCTTGGGGGTCAAGGAGCCGGTGCCAGGCCGGTTGCTGCACCTGACTGTGCGTCTGGGGGGGGCGGTGCTTCACTTTGTGAATGTGTACGCTCCCCTGGGCACGCAGCAGCAAGCGAGCTTCTTTGAAGAAGTGTCCACTCATCTTGGCTCCATCGACGCTGGCGAGTGCATCGTCCTCGGGGGGGATTTCAATTGCACCCTCGGGGTCCGGGACCGTCACGGTACCCCGCACTGCACGCGAGGTGTGAGTAAGTTGCGGGACCTGGTCAGGTCCTTCGACTTAGTAGACGTCTGGCGAAATCTCCATCCTGACTCCAGCGTGTTCACCTTTGTGTCACCTGGAGTCGGAGCGTCCAGACTCGACCGCCTTTACGTTTCGAAGGCGTACGTGTCCTGCGTTCCGGCTGCTTCTATACAGCAGGTTCCGTGCATGGACCACCGTCTGGTGTGGGCGGAGCTCACTTCGTTCTGCGCTCGGACGGGGTCCGCGTACTGGCATTTTAATAACCTGTTGTTGGAAGACCAGCGGTTCCTGGACTCGTTCCGTCGCTTCTGGGCCGGCTGGAGAAGGAAGCAGGGAGGCTTCCCCTCCTTGAGGCTATGGTGGGACGTGGGCAAGACTCACGTCCGAGTTTTCTGTCAAGAGTACGCGAAGGGGTCGACAAAGAGACGCAAATCCAGGGTCGAGGAGTTGGAGAAGGAGGTGCTCGACCTGGAGGCATGTCTCCGTCAGCCCGACGCGGACCCGGCCCTGCGGTCGGTGTACGATGAGAGGAAGGGCGCGCTGCGGGACCTGCAACTGGTCGGGTCTCGGGGCGCGTTCGTGAGGTCGCGGATCTGTTTCCTTAAGGAGATGGATCGTGGCTCTCCCTTCTTCTACTCACTGGAAAAAAGGCACGGGGTCCGTAAGCAGCTCTTTACGCTGCTGGCCGACGACGGATCCCTTGTCTCGGATCCGGAGGGCATCAGGGCCATTGCCCGAGATTACTACACTGCCCTGTTCTCTCCGGATCCGTCCAGTGAGGAAGCTTGCAGAGTTTTGTGGGAGGACCTGCCGCAGGTCGGCCCGGAGTGCGCCGGAAAGCTCGACTCCCCTATAAGTCTGGGGGAGCTGACCGGCGCACTCGACGGTCTTTCTAGGGGCAAAACCCCGGGACTAGACGAGCTGACCGTGGAGTTCTTCAGGGCGTTCTGGGACGTCTTGGGGAGCGACTTCGCGGGGGTCCTGGGGGAGAGCATTGCTACCGGGGAGATGCCCCTTTCGTGGCGCAGGGCCGTGATTGCCCTGCTGCCGAAGAAGGGGGATCTCCGCCTTCTTAAAAACTGGCGCCCGGTCTCCCTCCTCAGCACGGACTACAAAATCTTCGCCCGAGCCATGTCTTCTCGGCTCGGCACCGTGCTGGACCACATGATCCACCCTGACCAGTCCTACACCGTCCCGGACCGAACCATTTATGATAACATCCATCTGGTCCGGGACATCATCCACCATTCCCAGAGGGCTGGTCTGTCGAGCGCCTTCCTGTCTCTCGATCAGGAGAAGGCGTTCGACAGGGTGGATCACGAATACTTACTCGGAACTCTGCGAGCTTTCGGGTTCGGGACGCATTTTGTCGCCCGGATCCGACTTCTGTACACCGCCGCGGAGTGTCTAGTGAAGGTTAACGGGTCCCTGACGGCGCCCCTTCGCTTTGGGAGAGGGGTACGTCAGGGCTGCCCCCTGTCTGGCCAGTTGTATTCTATCTGCGTGGAGCCTTTCCTGCGCCTCTTGCGGAGGAGGTTGTCGGGATTGGTTCTGCGCGGGCCGGGCATCGGGGTGGTCCTTTCGGCTTACGCCGATGACGTGCTCCTTATGTTTAGTGACCCGGCTGACCTGCGGAGGATGCGCGAGTGCCAGGAGGTCTACTCTGCTGCTTCTTCTGCCAGGATCAACTGGGGTAAATGTTCTGGACTCCTGGTCGGTCAGTGGCAGATGGATCCCCTACCCGAGGAGCTCAGGCCTTTCACCTGGAGCAGGACCAGCCTCTTCTACCTGGGGGTCCATCTCTGCCCCGCTGAGGAATCCTGGCCGGCAAACTGGCAGGAACTGGAGACGAAAGTCACCGCTCGCCTGCGGCGCTGGACAGGACTGCTCCGAGTGCTATCTTACCGAGGTCGAGTTCTGGTCATAAACCAGCTGATCGCCGCCATGTTGTGGTATCGGCTGGTCACTTTGACCCCTCCCCCGGACTTTGTCACAAGAATCCAGAGATTGTTAGTCGACTTCGTCTGGGACAAAAGATTGCACTGGGTCGCTGCCGAGGTTCTGAGTCTCCCGCTTAGGGAGGGTGGTCAGGCGCTAGTGTGCCTACGCACACAGGTGGCGACTTTCCGCCTTCAGACCCTGCAGCGATACCTCTACGTCGAGCCTCCTCCTAGATGGTGTGCCCTGATGACGTATTTCTTCCGTCAGGTGCACGGCCTGAATTATGACGTGCAGCTCCTGTTTATAGAACAGCTGGGCCTCGGTGGCTCCTTGCAGGCGTTGCCCGTCTTTTACCAGGACCTGATCAAAGTCTGGAAAGTGGTCGCCTCGCGACGCAGCTCTCCCCCGTCAGGAGTAGCGGCTATCGTCAGAGAGCCGCTGCTCAGGAATCCGCCCCTCCGTCCTTTTCAGTGGTTGGCGGAGAGGAGGGCTGTGGCCGCAGGGGTGACCAGAATCGGGGACGTGCTGGGTGGCGGAGGACTGGGCTGGATGCTCCCGCAGGAGTTGGCGCGACGCGCGTCTGTGAGTGTCCAGGTCGCAGCCGATGCCATCGAAGACCTGAGAACGGTCGTGCTCGGACCCGACGTTATTTTGGGTCTTGAGGCGGCCCAGGTGCGCGGTGGTCTTCCGTCTGAGCGTTCCCCTGTTCGGACGGAATTCCACATTGGCCCCAAGCCCCGAACCCTCCCTCGGGTGCTGGTGCCCCGCAATATGAGCCGCCTCGGGGACATGCCCTCTGTGCCTTTTGGCACGGCAAAGAGGAGCTTTTTGTACGGACTGCTGCTGCACACCTTCCATTTTCTCGCCCTTGTCCGTCGACCGGACACGCCCTGGCGTGCCTTGTTGCCGTCCGGCGGTGGAGGCCCCCGATGGGAGGCCCTCTACGGAGGTGTCCTCCCCCTTTCTATCGGAGACCTGGGTTGGAGGGTGTTGCATGCAGCAGTCCCTTATAATAAGAGGATGCATTGGTTCGCGGACTCTCAGGACACGTGCCCTTTTTGCGGTCTTGTGGAGTCCGTGGACCATGTATACATAGGGTGTTGTAGGCTGCACTCCCTTTTTAGTTATTTGAAAAACCTTTTATTGATGTTTTGTTTGCACTTCAGCCCCACGCTCCTGATCTATGGGCACCCGGTGCGGAAGGGGGTCGGGAAGGAGGAGGACCTCCTCGTGAACCTGCTCCTGGGCCTGGCCAAGTTGGCCATTAACAGGTCCAGGCAGCGGGCGATCGATGGGGGAGTCCCGCCCGATTGTTTGTCCCTCTTCCGTGGCTACGTTCGCTGCCGGATGTCCCTGGAGAAGGAGCACGCGGTGTCTGCTGGCACTCTCGAGGCCTTCCGTGCTCGGTGGGCACCGCGGGGACTGGGGTGTTTTGTTGACCCCTTTAATCACATTTTGATTTAAAGTTTGTAAGTTTCCTTTAAAACTTTGTTCTTGGTTTTACAGCTGACCTGAATTAGGGGCTGTGCCTGATTTTTCCCAATTTTGTTGATTTGGTTTTCATTTAAAAGATTATCAAGAGTTCAAATCTCACAATGGCAAACTATGAAACAATGTAACTTCATCTGAATAGGAACAGATGGAAAATGTGTTTGTACTCGAAAGAGTTACCCTTTTTGTGCATTTGTTGGTAAAATTGTAAAAGCAAAAGCCGTATGTTTTTTGATTGTTCTGTGTTTTATTTCCTTGGCTTCTGGTTACTGGTTATTTGCAAAAGCGGAGTTCAATATTAAGGTAAACACTAGACTTCAGAATCGTGGGAATCCCAGCAATGTTGTAGAGCACAGTGAACATTCATCATAGTCAGTTCAACCAACCACAATAATTGTTTCAGGACAGCAGAAGAAACAAGCCCAACCAATAGTGAGAATCTCCAGCAGGGCATGTGATGGTAAAGAGTAAACATTGCCCAGTAATACTCTGGATGGAGATCAGGGATGGGTCATTGTGCAAATCAATATTCTCAGAAGTCAGAGCATTGCTCACAACTGCTAGGCAAAAATCTAGAACTGCGTGAAGATGTGCTGGTCCTGATCAATTCATGCCACCGTTCCAAGCTTTGGTAAAAGAGACTGGAAAGTTTTGCACTAAATAGTGGCACAGAAAGACTTAAATTTATACAGCAACTTTTAATGGCCACAAAACATTCCAAAATGCTTTACAGTCAATGAATTTCTTTGGAAATGCATTCACTGTTGTAATGTCAGAATGCTTGTAGCTAATTGGCATTCAACCATTAGACACAGGAGCAGAAGTAGGCCATTTGGCCCATTGAGTCCGCTCTGTCATTCAATGAGATCGTGGCTGATCTGTTAATCTTCAATTCCACTTTCCTGCCTGTTCCCTATAGCCCTTGATTCCCTTACTGATTAAAGATCTGTCCACCTCAGCCTCTCATTGCTCCCATAAACAACAATGTGATAATAACCAGATAGTCTGTTCTAGTGATTTTGCTAGAGAGATTAATGTTGGCTAGGACTTTGGGATACCTCTTGTACTCTTGTCATGCTGTGGGGTCTTTTATATCATCTTGAGGGAGTATGAGATTTTGGTTTAGTGTCTTATCCAAAAGATGGCACCTCCAACAGTGCAATCCACCCTCAGTACTGCATTGATGTGCTGGCCTTGACATTTTTTTTTGTGCTGAAGCCCTGGAGTGGGACTTGAACCCACAAACCTGATTTCAATGAGTGCCATCAACTGAGCAAAAGCTGACAGACTTAAGTAAATGTGCACATTCTCAAGAATGTTTAGCTGTATTTTGCTTGAGGCATTTTTGACTAAAATTCGTGCATGTTGCTGTAGCCACGCTTCTGGCTAGCCAGCAATTTCTGTTGGACAACACTAATGTCACCAGTGTCTTTTATGAATTTGACATAATTTCCTTTTGTATTCCTTCATGGGGTGTGGGCATTGCTGGCTATCCGAGCATTTATTGCCCATCTCTAATTGCCCTTGAGAAGGTGATGGTGAGCTGTATGCTATCGGGGAAAAATCACTTTTGTATAGCACATGACATTTGAGATGCTCAATTCATCACTTCAGTTTGCTGTGGCAGTGCCATCAGTTCTTTTCACTAGTGCCTAAACCTCAATCTAATCGTACTGATGGTTGCTTTTATAGTTCCATTGGGCATATGAAAAATTTACATTCCTGATATTCATTACTGAAAATCTTGTGACAGCACTATTGGAAGGAGCCTCAGTGCAAGTTGTATGATTTGATTTTTGTCCCATGGGTCCTTCGCTAATTTATTTAACTTCATTTGACAGTGCTAAATGACATGTATTCATAAATGCTCTTTCCGTTATGCAAAGCTCTTGTAATTTCTGAGATCCAAACTTTTATGCACCGATGTTCCAAATGCCAGTTACCATTTAAGAGTGGAAAAGAGAAAAATTGCAGTCTGTGTCAACAAAGGCTGTTGCTACTGAGATCATGTTAGGAGTGATCCAGTTTTCAAGCTACAAGTGTTCATAGCAAAGGAACTAATTTCCTTTTCATTTCATTTTGAGCTTATTATTAAAATGCTAGTTTTTAAAAACTTCATTTTTTACCTGAAACTACTTATCTTATGCAGAATGATTTTAATTGAGCATTGTATTGAAATTTGGTAGATTAAAAGGCATCCTTCAGTAAAAGATTGTTAAAATGTCTTGCTGTTGTTACAGTAAAGTTGACAGTAATCTACATCAGTGTAACAAGCTTTACTTTCTGAATAGTATTGTATGTGTGAGTAAGACAAGTGAACAAATTTGAGAGTGGAAAATGTTTTGTATTTGTAATGCTTGTGTTTAAGATCCAGCAGTGGTGCAGAAATCACACCCAGAACCTTAGTTGTTGGTTTAATGGTGAAACCATAGTGATGATGGATAAGTCATACCTTCAGTTTTGGAACGGTATAAAACCATGCATGCAGATCTAATAGTAAGTTGCCCATTTGATTTAGGGGAAAAAATCTATTAATAGAATAGATTTTGTTTAATTAACGCCTGTCTAAACTCTTGATGAAGGAACATGGAGAACTGAACTTCCTGCTAGGACCACCTTTCCTGTTCAGACATTGGTGTGCAGGATTATATGAAGTGGAATAGGAAGAATCTCTGTGCTCAATGCTAGGCCTGTTCCTGTAGGGCCTATTAATTATTGGCTAGTTTATTATCAACAATGCCTTGGATAATTGGAGGCTGGTTGACACTGTCCCAATCATCCAGCATTGTTTTGGAGCCAGTTTGATTTCAGAGATCCCGCTTGTTCACCCTAGAAGGATAGTTACTGGTATGTATCAGACAAAGGACAAGTGCAACTTTGAACCCTTGCTGGGTAGAGCAGCAGATTTCAAAATCAGTTGTCCTTTTAAATTGATAGTACATCATATTAATTTGCAGGCTGGTTCCAGTGCATGTTCAAACAGTGGAGCTAATTCAAATATTAGGTGACTTGTATTAATATTTGTGCTTTGGGAGTTGGGGGCTGGGGTGGTGTAATTGACTTTTATGACACCATTGTCTCCCTTCAGTTATTGGTGTACCATTTACTAATGTAATTGCAGATTATTTTTCTGAACTTTTAAGTGATTTGGAATATTTAAAATTACTTTGAATCAATTACTGTACTTGTAGTGAACTGAAATATATAAAATAGAACACCTCACTGCTGTCATAGTACCCCTTAGTGCTGTTTGTGATCTTAAAATTATCTAACAGGTTGTTGAGGTTAAAGTAAATAATTTAAACAGCCTCTTCACTGATGCTTTGCTTTTGCTGTGAATTTGAATCAAAATATGAGAACTCTTACCCATTTTCTTCAGTATCAGGGATTCTATTTTTATAGCTTATAGGTTTATAGAATGATTTCATAAATGTTATCCATGATATTTTAATTTCCCCTCTTGCAGATTTTAACCAAGTAATGAGATAGAGTAGATTGCAGTACTGGGAGGACAGAGCTGAGCACAATTGGGAATATTTTGCCAGGAACCAGTTGCCATGCTGGATGGTGATCTGGAGAATCAAATTGCTCTTTTGGTGAAATTGTTCAACACTTTTTCATTTCTAGTGAAACTGTGTTTGTCTTTAGATTATCCAAGCATCCAGCTTCGAGCAAGATGGACATCAGAGGTGCTGTGGATGCTGCAGTTCCTACTAATATTATCGCTGCAAAGGCTGCGGAAGTTCGAGCAAATAAGGTCAACTGGCAATCTTACCTTCAGTGAGTATAAATAAATCGTTTAATTCTATTGATCCTAGAAATGTCCACCGTTGATGGCAGAGTCTCCTGTTGTATCGTTCCATGTCTGAAAACCTACTTATTTGACTTTTTTTTTCTTCTGTCTGGTCCTGCTTGGGTCTGGTCCAACTTTGTGAAGAACCTTGGCATGTTTTAATGTGTTAAGCGTGCAATACATTAAACAAAGGATAAAGCAGTCCGCTTGATTGGCACCCCCTGCACAAACATTCACTCCCTTACACACTGCTGTCACTGTTCGTCAGTGGTTATCATCTACACAATGCAGTGCAAGAACACACCAAGACTCCTTGGAACCTTCCAAACCCAGGACTGCTACCATCTAGAAGGACAAGGGCAGCAAGCACATGGGAATGCCACCACTTAGAAGTTCCCTTCCAAGCCACTCACCATCCTGACTTGGAAACCTATCACCATTCCTTCACTGTTGCTCAGTCAAAACCCTGAAACTCCCTCTCTAAGAGCACTGTGAGTGTACCTACACCACATGGACTGCAGCGGTTCAAGAAGGCAGCTCGTCATCACCTTCTCAAGGGCACTTAGGGATGGGCAATAAATGCTGGCCTGGCCAACGCTACCCACATCCCATGAATGAACTTAAAAAAACATAAATATGCCTAAACTTCAAATATAGTGTACATTAGTAGGGGTTCAATGTTCACCTGCCAAACTAGTTAATTTTTGTTTTGGGGTAAAGTTGGATATTTGAGGAGGGTGTGGAGAGCAAAATACTACATATTCACTAAACTTTTAAACCCAATAATAACCCACAAAAATATGAATTCCAAAGTTGATCTCTGATATATAGCAGTTTGTATGATTTGTGGTCATTTTTTTCTTATTTGGCATGAGGAACACTTAATCTCTTTATTGAGAAACAACATTTGTCATCACTTCTGTAATGTATTGATAGTTGGGTAAAGTTCTGAGGAAAGAAGCTTTTAGGATGCAGCTACTTGTGTATGTTAACTTATTTCAGCATTAGACATTGTAAAGTTGGCTTGAAGGTTGTTTATTTGCTTGGAAATATTTACTTGTTCTTTCTAAACTTATTCAACCTGAAGTGTTTGCATTTTGTTTTCTTTTTACACAAAGCTTGCAACAGACACTTCATTGATTTTTCCTCAGTTGTAGTAACTCCCTCCATTGTGTTGACCAGAAAGTGATCATGGTAGCTTCTCATTTTTTGATTTACTAGGAAGTGAAAGTAGATGGATGTTACCTTTATTCCCCTTCATTCCATGATGCACATGTTGGGAACGTCAATCTTTCATCTAAGAGCAGTGCTGGAAATACTCAGGAAGTCTGGCAGACTCTTTGGAGAGAGAGAAACAAAAGTTAACATTTCGAGTTGAATATGACACTTGGGATTCTGAAGATGTTGTGTTTGACTCGAAACGTTAACTGTTTCTCTCTCTGCAGATGCTGCCAGACTTGTTGAGTATATCCAGCACGTTCTGTTTTTACTTCAGAGTTTTAACATCCGCAGTATTTTGCTTCTATTATTCTCCATTTGTTTTATAGTGAGATGAATTATCCTATGTGCAAAATGGGCACACAAGACTTTTTGATTTCCACTGTAACCACTCTTATTACACTACACGAGGCCTGTTTATATCATAACTTGTAAACTGTGGCACTTCCCATATCTGGCATAATCCTGTTTGTTAATGATGAATATCAACACCAGCTTTCACAATGGAATTTGCTGTCAGCTGTTTAGTTATGGCGCTTGTTATTGACATTGATTCAATCTACATACCTGTGTACTGTGGACCACAAGACAAGAATTTCAGCTTGAAGCAGGGAGGATCCTGACCCAGTGTTGACAAAAGTGAGGCCCGGCAGCACTTTATAATACAGATGGAAATGGCAACGTTGTGGGCTTGGCTGCCAGTCACAGTTATAAATTGTGTAAACCACAGTGCTTCAGTGAAAAAGCATTGGAAAATCAGATTCATGTGATATTTTTCATTTTACAAAATTAAAAATTTAAACATTTATTTAAAAAATGCAATTAATTTTAACCAGAGCCATTTTCATATTTTGAAATCCCATAAATCATTTTAGTGATACATCTTGAAACATTTCAAAAAGTCTAAAGTCGTGTGAAAAATCATAGGTTTTACATAAGTTTCAGATTTTTAAAAGGCTTCATATTGACCTTTTAACAAGATTTATCTAATTTGTTTAAAAAGGGATTTCCAAAATGGAAATGTTTGATAGGCAGTTATAAAGTTAGTTTAATGTTCTTGCATAATTTATTTGAATCCATTTTAACATGTGAAAGATCCTTGCTGGCGTGGGCCTCCTCAATGTGAGGAGGCCCCTTAATGCCTGGAAGTACCAAGTTTGAAATCTAAGTTAAATAATTTGTCGTTAGGGGACAAGTAAAACAAATTCACACTTTCGTACTTTTCATTAGAAGTAGTAAGCCCTTTGGAATGGCATTTTTTTTTGCCTGCTGCAACTTCAGAATTTATGTGGTAGTGCACATTATGGAAGTTGCTGGGCTTTTCTGATGTCCAGTAAGGACAAATGTTGAACATGTTGCCACTTTAGGCATTGTAAAATTTGGGACATTTTGTAACAAACTTAACCATTACCAAAAAAAAGGTCGAGCTTTCTGTATCCTTTTGTAGTTGTACTGAGACCTACCCTGTGCGGTCATTTACAGTGCGAGAGTGAGAGAGAAATTGTTGTTACAATTCTGATGTTTGTAAAGTTATGTTTTAAGGCTGCACCTTTTGGTTTGGAAGAGTGTTATAGTTTGGTGTGCATCTTTAAATTTAGGGTAAATGAAAACAGCATTTTGACATGTTGGAATCTGCTTGGCAGTAAGCCTGGGCGGTCTAAATTGTTAGAGATCAGACGAAGGCTGAGATTGTCCTGTTGAGAGGGAAGTGCAAGATATTTACATTTGGGGGACAATGACAGCAGTTCCTAAATCTGCAATGAGTAAAGCCTACATCTGAAGCCTCAGAAAGGTGGTATCGATATCAAGTTGTAAGCAGTTGTACTGAGACCTATCCCCTTTAATTCTAAGATAAAAGGCAGTTGTGATCAAAGATAGCTGATTAGCATTTCTACTTGGATACAAGCTGATGTGAATCTTGTTGCCATGGAGAAGATAGGAAAGAGGAAGACCTTTTTGAGACCTGGTTACAGACAACAGGCAGTTGCAGTTTGGTCCCATGTGGCCTGCAGCTGACTGAGGTAGAGAGTAGAAAAATGATAGCGTTAGCAGGTCTGCACCTTAAGCAGGGAAAATGTTGACTCTATCGTTCACTAAGCAGGATATGGGTGGAGCTCATGCTCAAATTGAAGACTGGAAGAAGGGGTTTGAGGAGTAAAAAGAGGCTGGGAAATTTGCGTAGCCTGCAGCTAGACAAATAAATCTACTGTGTAACCCTCAGTGGAGACAGTTCTGAGGTTAGAAGTTACCTAGCTGGGAAAGCGGAAAGGATGCAAGCCACTGAAAGCTGGGAGCAAATGTGAGCCATTTGCAATGAGACTTGTAGTTTTGCGGAGAGTGATATGTAACTGCATGTTCCCTGCATGGCTCTTTACAGGGAGAGTATGTGAGAGAAGCAGCGTGATCATTTACAGGGAGAGCATGTGAGAGAAAGTGTGGTCATTTACAGGGAGAGCGGTGTGAGAAGCAGCATGGTCATTTACTGGGCGAGCGTGTGAGAGAAGCAGCATGGTCATTTACAGGGACAGCGTATGAGAGAAGCGGCGCGGTCATTTACAGGGACAGCGTGTGAGAGAAGCGGCGTGGTCATTTACAGGGACAGCGTGTGAGAGAAGCGGCGCGGTCATTTACAGGGACAGCGTGTGAGAGGAGCGGCGCGGTCATTTACAGGGACAGCGTGTGAGAGGAGCGGCGCGGTCATTTACAGGGACGGCGTGTGAGAAGCGGCGCGGTCATTTACAGGGACAGCGTGTGAGAGAAGCGGCGCGGTCATTTACAGGGACAGCGTGTGAGAGAAGCGGCGCGGTCATTTACAGGGACAGCGTGTGAGAGAAGCGGCGCGGTCATTTACAGGGACAGCGTGTGAGAGAAGCGGCGCGGTCATTTACAGGGACAGCGTGTGAGAGAAGCGGCGCGGTCATTTACAGGGACAGCATGTGAGAGAAGCGGCGCGGTCATTTACAGGGACAGCATGTGAGAGAAGCGGCGCGGTCATTTACAGGGACAGCATGTGAGAGAAGCGGCGCGGTCATTTACAGGGACAGTGTGAGACCATTAAAGTGCATGAGAGGGAAAAGAGCGCAGAGAGCAGCTGATTGGTGAGTATTTCTACCTTTAAAGTTTGCGGTTGGATCTCTAGGCTTTTTTTCCTCTTTTTCTTAAAGATAGTTTAAGTATAAGATCGCTACTGGTTAGTATATAAAAAAAATTATCAAGTGTAAAGAGTAGGGATACTAGAGTAATTAATAAATTGAATAAAATGCGATGGCAGGACGTGTGATGTGCTGCTGCAGCATGTAGGAGCTGCTGGACACCAAGATGATCCAGAACGAACACATCTGTACCAAGCGTTTGCAGCTTGAGGAACTTCGGATCCGAGTTAAGGAGCTGGAGTCCGAGCTGCAGACGTTGTGCCACATCAGGGAGGGGAAAGCTACCTGGACACTGTTCCAGGAGGTGGTCACACCTCTCAGATTAGGTCACTTAAATTTGGTCCGTGATCAGGGACTGGACGGTGTGACTGCAGGTGAAGCAGGTATTGGGGACCTGGGGGATAGTGTTCGAGGAACCTCAGCCCCTTCAACTGTCCAACAGCTACAATGTTCTTGCAAGCTGTGTGGATGAGAGTGGAGAATGCAGGGAGGATGATGAGTGAACTGACCACAGCACCGTGGTACAGGGAGCCATTCAAGTGGGGGGAGGAAATGGGAGCGTAGTAGTAGTAGTAGTAGTGGACAGAATAATTATGGGGATAGATACTGTTCTCTGCAGCCATGGGTGTGAGTCCCGAAGGTTGTGTTGCCTGCCTGGTGCCAGGGTTAAGGACATCTCTGGGCTGGAGAGGAACTTGGGAGTGGGAGGAGAGGGATCCAGTTGTTGTCATCCATATTGGTACCAATGACATTGATAGGACTAGAAAGGAGGTTCTGCTGAAATAATTTGAACAGTTAGGAGTTAAATTAAAAAGCAGAATTTTCAAGATAATGATCTTGGGGTTGTTACTTGAGCCATGGGCAAACTGGCATAGGATAAATGAAGTCATGGAGTTAAATGCGTGGCTCAGATGTGTGAGAGGAATGGGTTTCAGTTCTTGGGGCACTGGCACCAGTACTAGAACAATATGTTGTGGATCCAACCAGTGATCAGGCTATTTTGGATCTGGCAATGCGTAATGAGACAGGTTTAATAAATGATCTCGGAGTAAAAGATCCCCTAGGAAACAGTGACCATAATACGGTAGAATTTAGCATTCAGTTTGAGAGTGAGAAACTTGGGACAGAAACAACTTAAATAGGGTAATTACAATGGAATGAGGGCAAAGTTGGCTGGAGTGGACTGGGAAAGCAGTTTGGCAGAAAAGACGGTTGATGAACAATGGAAGACATTTAATAAAATAGTTCATGATTCTCAACAAAGATATATCCCAGTGAGGAAGAAGGATTCAAGAATGGAGATAAACCAACCGTGGTTAACCAAGGAAGTTAAGGACAGTATCAAATTGAAAGAAAAAAAGTACAATGTGGCAAAGATTGGTGGTAAGCCAGAGCATTGGGAAAGTTTTAAAAACCAACAAAAGATGACCAAAAATAGTAGAGGGTGAAAATAAACTTTTGAGGGTAAACTAGCAAGTAATATAAAAACAGAATGTATGAAAAGGAAGAGAGAGGCCAAAATGAACATAGGCCCCTTAGAGAATGAGGCTGGTGAATTAATAATGGGGAATCAGGAAATGGCAGAGGAGTTGCATAAATACTTTGCTTCAGTCTTCATGGTAGAAGATACTAATAGCATTCCAAAAATACTAAATAATCAAGGGGCAAAAGGGGGGGAGGAAATAAATACTATAACTATCCCCAGTTTAAAAAAAAAGTACTAGGGAAACTAATGGGGCTAAAGGTTGATAAGTCACCTGGACCTGATGGGTTGCAACCTAGGATATTAAAGGAAGTAGCTAAAAAGATAGTGGATGCACTGGTAGTAATCTTCCAAGAATCCTTAGTTCTGGAAAAGTCCCAGAGGATTGGAAAATGGCCAATGTAACACCCTTATTCAAAAAGGGAGGGAGACAAAAAATAGGTATCTATAGGTCAGTTGGGTTAACACCCGTCATTGGGAAAATGTTAGAGTATTATAAAGGTTTAATAACAGAGCATTTAGAAATACATTATATAATCAGGTAGAGTCAGCATGGCTTCATGAAAGGAAAATCATGCCTAACAAATTTATTAGAATTCTTTGAGGAGGTAACAAGCAGGAATAGATAAAGGGTAACAAGTAGATGTAATATATTTGGATTTCCAAAAGACTTTCGATGAGATACCGCACATAAGGCTACTTAAGATAAGTGCCCATGGTGTTGGGGATAGTGTACTGGCATGGACAGAGGATTAGCTAACAGACAGTTGGGATAATTGGGGGGAGCATTTTCAAGATGGCAACCTGTAACTAATGGAGTGCCACAGGGATCAGCGCTGGGGCCTCAGTTATTTACAATATATATTGATGACTTAGATGAGGGAAGTGAATGTACTATCATCAGGTTTATGGATGACATAAGGAGTCTATAAGAGGGATATGGACAGGATAAGTGATTGAGCAAAAATCTTGGCAGATGGAATATAATGTGGGAAAATGTGAGGTTATGCACTTTGGCAGGAAGAATAGAGGAGCTGAATATTATTTAAATGACAGAAGGCTGCAGCACAGAGGGATTTGGGAGTCCTTGTGCATGAATCCCAAAAAGCTAACAGACAAGTTCAGCAGATAACGGGGAAGGCAAATGGAATGTTGGCCTTTATTTCAAAGGGAATGGAGTATAAAAATAGGGAAGTCTTGCTAAAACTATGCAAGGCGCTTGTTAGACCACACCTAGAATACTGTGAACAATTTTGGTCCCCTTATATAAGGAAAGATATATGGCATTGGAGGCAGACCAGAGAAGGTTCACTAGATTGATCCCGGGTATGGAGGGATTTTCTTATGAGGAGAGGTTGAGTAGGTTGTGCTCATTGGAGTTTAGAAGAATGAGAGGTGACTTAATTGAAACAAATAAGATTCTTAGAGGGCTTGACAGGGTAGATGCTGAGATTATTTCCCTTTTTGAGAGAGTCTAGGACCAGAGGGTATAACCTCAGAGTAAGGGGTTGCCCATTTAAAACATATAAGGAGGAATTTCTACTCTCGGAGGGTAGTGAATCTGTGTAATTCTTTACTGCAGAGGGCTGTAGAGGCTGGGATACTAAGTATATTCAGGGCTGAGATAGACAGATTTTTAATCAGTGAGGGAATCAAGGGTTATGGGGACAAGGTAGGAAAGTGGAGTTGAGGATTATCAGATCAACCATGATCTCTTGAATGGCGGAACAGACTCGATGGGCCGAATGCCCACTTCTCCTACGTCTTATGGTCTAACTGTCATGATAATGAAGGAAAAACCACCAAATTGCATCTGGAAATATTGGACTTTTAAAATAAGACCTGAGTTTTTAAAATGCACACAAGCTACTGGCTGGACTACTGTAGGGTGACCTAAGAGGTAATGGAACCCCATCCTTTTGTCAGACAAGGTACTTCTAAAGACATCCAGAAGCCAATTGCTGCTTCTGGTAGAGACATTGGGACCTAATGGGAGATGAATATCTCATCAAGAAATCCTGTGAGTAATGTCCAGACGGATTTGTGAATATGCTTCCCACTTGGAATATACAAAGAAGGGTTAAAAGTGAACTGTAAAGCTGCCCCGGTGTCTGTCTGTCTTGTGGGTGTTCTGAGAGAGAGCAAGTGCTGGAAGTTTGACTCAGAAGTAACAGCCGCACACAATTTTGCAGGTATTCTGAACTCTCTCTCTCTCTCCCTGTTTACTGAATTCAACTGTACTGGAACCTCAAAACTGACTATTCATCTACTGGAGTCAATTCTACTGGAATCTGAAATCGCAATGGTTGTCATGCTCAAATCACCTTTTCCTCCATGAGTCAAGATAACTTATTCTTACCTTTAACTCTGATCAAATTGGCTCCTTCAAAACCAAAACGATTGGTCTGTGGAAAAAGGTATCCATGAAAGGGATCCTTTTTAGGTTAATTCTTGTTGCGACCAACAGAACAAAGACAGGGAGCCAGTTCATCCCTCCTCACCCAGGGCATAACAATTTGGGGATGTCCCAGTCAGACGTTGACAAGTTGAGGGGTCTCGCCTGGATCAACAGCTTTGGGGAACCTCATCTGGTGGTGGGTCATAACAGTAGCAAACTGTTTGTTTCTACAAAGTGTAAGTTGCCTACACAAGAAAATGGTGTTTAGTCGATAGTGTGTTGCTTTTTTGTCATTTGATACAGTAAAAGTTGCTTAAAATGTGAAACCTTGACTTGTCACCCTTTTGGCTAATAAATGGAAATTGAATTTATCTTTAAAAATTCAGTCTGTACAGAGATCGTAACATTGTGCTTACAGGTACAGTGTCTCAAAACTTGAAACCCCAGGACCGAGTCCGGGCCGGATATCGGATCTTGCCGGTTTTTGGGTAACGTGAGGGTCAAGGGCCACTCAGAGCATGGGAAAAGACAGGTGTGTGAAGCCACTAGCTTGTCAGCCTGTCACTGCGTCAATGCAGCACCTAGCTGAACAAGCCGCTAAGTTATTTTACTCGCTAATAATTAAAATTCATATTTGGCAACTTAAAACATGCCCAGTTTTCGGATAGCCGGATTTAAGATGCTATCTGTATTAATGTGGCATTTCAGAATACTATTTGCTGACACTTGTGTTCTTTTCTCAGAGGGCAGATGATTTCAGGTGAAGATTGTGAGTTCATTAAAAGGTTTGAAGCTGCTCATTCAGAAGATAAACAACGGATACTGGATATTGAAGGCCACCAGGTAAAATCTGGAATCTGTGTATTTATTTTCTGTTTTAAATAGAATTGTTGTACTTATCAAGGTGGATAATTTTCACATTGGTGAATGGAATATCTTTTTACATTTTAACCCAGTAACTTTCTCTAATGTTGGCATGTCAATTGCAGCATGAATTAATATTAACAAAGAACATTCTTTGATGTGCTATAGTGAACTTTCCATTTCCAATAGTATACCTTTTTCAAATTCGTTCACGAAATGTGGGCTTCACCGGCTAGGCCAGCATTTATTGCCCATCCCTAGTTGCTCTTGAGAAGGTGATGGTGAGCTGCCTTCTTGAACCGCTGCTGTCCATGTGGTGTAGGTACACCCACAGTGCTGTTAGGAAGGGAGTTCCAGGATTTTGACCCAGTGCCGTTGAAGGAACGGCGATATATTTCCAAGTCAAGATGGTGAGTGACTTGGAGGGGAACTTGCAGGTGATAGTGTTCTCATCTATCTGCTGCCCTTGTCCTTCTAGATGGCAGTGGTCGTGGGTTTGGAAGGTGCTGTCTAAGGAACTTTGGCAAATTCTTCTTGGTCCTATGTTCCTGTACAAGCATTCTTTCCTCTTGAGCTTCCCACTCTTTGATAACCATTGCTCCCCTTCTCGAAACTAAAACAAATTCTTAACCCCTCCATCCTGTTGAAGTATCATTCTGGATCTAATACTTCTTTACTCTCCAAGTCTAAGATTGTATTACCTTTCCTCCTCTCTCCTCGGGAGAAGCTGTTAGTGTCACTGAATACAAGACTCTTGTATTTATTAGACTATTTCTAAAAGCTTGTCTGGTGTGCATCTGAGGAATGATTTTGGATTTTGCAGAAATGTCTTGGTTAAGATGATCTGGAAGATTGTGATGATCTGTTTGTAATTTAAAAATGTTTAATGTTTGGGCATAGAGATAGAAATTGCTATTTTTTGATAGCCCTGTTAACGGTTTTTCATCTGTTAGATGAATGGCTCATTTGAAAAAAAAGTATCAGGAATATTAAAATCAGCTATTCTTGGTTTGAATATGCAGCATTTAAATTAGTGTTGAAAATTTGGATTTTGATTTTTTTTGCTATATGAAAATTGTATCTACTTTATTTCATGTGCTGGGAAACTCATTTTGAGGACCATGGTGCAATAGGGAATAAAAAATGTGGAAGGAAGCTTGTGTTACCGCAGGTGCCATAATACACATTCTTGGCACCTTTCACACAGAAAGCATGCAAATTCCATGTTCTGTTTTACCTCTCGGCATTAATGTGCATTCATTCTGCTAATGGAAAATATAATGCATTTTTGGGATTCACATTTTCATTTGTAATCCTTTTACGGCAAGAAATGCTGTTTTGATATGGTTCCTTCTGTAGGCCCTAATATTGGAAAGAAATTATAGGTACAAATGAGGAACAGATTTATTTTGTAAATACATGATGTCATTGGGACTAACAATGATCAGTGTTTTGGGTGCAAGCATGCTGCTTGCTATTTGCATATTTTCAGTGCTTTACAAATAAATGTGCCACTTTTACAATTTTTGAAACCAATTGAAATTGTGTGCCAAAGTTATAAATAAATAATTTAATGTTTGTTTTAGTGCGCCAAAACGTTTTTGAACTTAATGGCTCACATTTCCAAGGAGCAAACTGTGCAGTACATTCTGACGATGATTGATGACATGCTACAGGTATGTTTGCTGTTAAAGGATATTTTCATTGTGTGTCATTTATTTTGAGCATTTCAACATATTTGTTTCTGAAGCATTCTATGTTAGGTATGATTATGAATTTGACAACTGTGCAGTGCAAATGGTGAACAATGACTTTGCATGTAAAATGAAGAAGTATTTTGTAAAATTACTAAAATCAATGGATACATTTTTGTCATCGGTATTCAAGGCACAAAGCCTCAAGTTGGATAGTAAATCATATTTCTGAATTCCTGATCTCTCTACCTTAGTACAAGTAGCTCTGAGCTGTGACTCTGGAAATAATGATTTAATTCTCTGGCTCTAGCCCCAGTTTTATTATTTTGAAGTATTTTTTGCCCAAGTCTCCTTACAGTAAACTACTTAAAAAAAAACATTTTATTTTTCCACAGAATAATATAACTTCCAAGCAGTTACTTGGTTGTACAGAACCTGAATATTGCTGAAAAGAGAGACATGTTGCCAAAGCTTTTTGTCTTGAACTCATCAGGACAAACACAAGAATGCCAAATCTCAGATGATCTAACTCCAGCAAAGGATGCTGATTGCTTGGCAATGTTGGCTAAGATGTTGCCATGGAGAAAGGAGTGGGGAACTGAAGGCTCCCCAAGTTCCCGGGTAACTTAAAAAAGGCACAGGGCTGTTTTTATTGTTTCACGGGATGTGGGTGTTGCTGGCTAGACTAGAATTTATTTCCTATCCCTTAATTGCCCTTGAGAAGGAGGTGGTGAGTGTCGGCCTTGAACAGCTGCAGTCCGCGTGTTATAGCAATACCCATAGTGCTGTTAGGAAGGGAGTTCCAGAATTTTGACCCAGGTCAGTGAAGGAATGGGATGTAATTCCAAGTCAGGATGGTGCATGGCTTGGAGAGGAACTTGAAGGTGGTGGTGTTCCCATGCATCTGGTGCTCTAGTCCTTCTAGGTGGTAGAGTTCATTGGTTTGGAAGGTGCTGTTGAAGGCGAATCACACCAAACAGACATTTGTCTTTAGTTTTGCAGGCATGGGCTGTTTGTGTGCAGTCTGTAACTCTTTTGAGTACAAACACGTTTCCATCTGTTCCTATTCAGATGAAGTTACATTGTTTCATAGTTTGCCATTGTGAGATTTGAACTCTTGATGATATTTCATAGCTCTGCCATTGTGAGATTTGAACTCTTGATCTTAGGGTTACAAACCCAATACCATAACCACTTGGCTATTTAGGCCAAGCACGTGTGCAGTCTGTAGTTGCCTCTTATGAATAATGTTAGATGTGATTTCATGATTGGGCAGCACTTGTTTAACAATCTTGAATGTGCTAAAAACTGCACTAACAACCAATTTAGGATAATCAGTTGAGCTTGCAATGTGGCTCATTAGTGCTTACTACAAGCAAAATACATTCAAATATAAGGACTCGTACTCTGAAAACAAAAGGAATATATTTAAACCTTGCACCTTCTTTTGAAATACCTGGGAGCTTGGGAAGTCTCTAGTTCTCCTTTGCTTTGTCTGTGGCAATCCCTTGGCCAGCTGGAGTCAACTTGCCAACCAGTTGGCATCCTTTTCTCATGTAGCATGAACTGTCATAATTATTTGAAATTTGGCATTCTTGACTTTGTCTTGAGTGCAAGATTAAAAGCTTTGTCAACATGTGTCTCTCTTCAGCAAGATAGCTTTTGTTCAAACTCAAAATTTCCACCATTCCTCTTACTAGCTACTTGGGTAAGATCAACAAAAAAAAGAAAGTAGATTATCTCACATAGTACATTTTCATTCACATAATTAAAGATATCCTCCAATGTTTCATTCCCACTGGCTGTTCTGAGACCCTTGTGGAAGATGCTTATAAAATCTGTTCCTTTCTGTGGATTGTAACAATTTGCCCACAAACTGCAAGCCTGTAGTCACCTAGTTTATCCTTTGCTCTCTTTTTGAATAGTAGCATTATGCTGGCTTGTTTGCAGTCATTGGCAACTTTATTGTTATCTAAGATGATTAAAATATTTTGTTCTGAGCCTCTGCTGTCATTTTTCCTGGTTTCTTTAAATAACTTTGATCCATGCCCTTATAGCTGGTGTCCTATTTTTTTTCCAGACCTGACTTCTTTTATGCAGTTGTATCTATTGTTCCATATCATTCTCTAATAAATCTACACAATCTCTTCTATTGTCAATAATAAAGATTAAATATTTTATGCATCTGTGATTCCTTTATCTTTAATAGCTAGGCTTTCCTCTCTATCCTTGCAAGATCCTACCTTTTTAAAAAAAAACTTTTTGCATGCTCATAAAAGCCGTTGCCAATTCCTTTTTTATCTGTGTTCAGCTTCTGTTTTAGAAATGATGATGAGACTAGCTGTATTCACCATTATTAAAGTAAATCAGACAGCAGCATCTGGTGATACACATGTGCTGTTAAATGGGGAAATCAAAAGTGCTGCCTGAGTTGCCCTGCTCCTCCAGAAGCTGCACTCTACTGGTGTCGTGCTGAGAGACTCAGCATTGAAATATGTGAAACAGCGTAATGTTGCTTTGCTTGGGTGATATATGCCCATGCAAATATTCAGAAAAGTTATGCCTTGTCCATTCCAGTGCAAGTCCATTTTTAATGGTATGAGTCTAAACTACTGCCAAACAACCTCTTGGACACTGAAAACTAACTTTTATAAATGTTGAGATTTTAATTATTGTTGGAGACTTAATAGTTCAAAATATTTTTTTCTCTCAATCCCATTGTTCTTTCACTGTCACTCTGTGATTTGAAATTAAATTAGATATTCTAACTGGCACTTACTGGTCCAAACTCAGCGCAGGTCATTCATGATTCTTTGATTTGGTTAGTTAAGGAGATGCATAGTTGCTTGCTCTGTCCTCAAGACCCCCTCTTGCCATGCCATTTTAGCTCTTTACAGCGTGTTCAGTTGTAGGTTCCCATAATGTAATGATGGCTGGCACTGTGTGTTTACTGCTGAGTGCAAAATCTGGCCCATTGTCTGCTAGTTTCCTGTTAAGAAATGTGAACCTGTTAAGAAATGTGAACTTGCCTTGTTCCGGGCAAAGGCTGGAGACTCATTTCCCAGCAGACCCAGGAGTTTCGGTGCATGCATGGGCAGGGTGACAGGCTACGCATGTTCGGTTTTTGGCGTTCTTTTGACAGCTGCAGCGATTTGGTAGCGATGGTGGTGCAAAAACCTGACCATGAGACTTGTGGTGGCCGAAAGAGGTGCGCATATGTGACTGGATGTGTTGAGAGCTAGAAGAGGAGGCTTCAGGTAGTGAGGACTTGGGAAAGTCTGGGGATGGGGGGGTGGTGATAGGTGTGAGAAGGCGGCAGAAGGTCAGCTGGCCTTGACTTGGAAAGGGCTAGGGCCCAGAAGAAGCCTTGGAAACTATAGCTCGGTGCAGGCAGGAGTATGGAGAAATCCAGGGGCAGTGCCAGCTCAGTGAATCTAGCGGTCTGCAAAAGAGCTGAAATTGTGCCAGTAATTAAAGGCTGGAGCACAGCTTTGTGTATCCTGTGGAATGCTGCCTAGGGAGAAGAGATTGAACCATTGAGAGGTGAGCAATCGTTGAGACAGCCCAAGCCAGTGTGGCTTTTGAGGGAATTTGGAGGCTAGCTCTTTGAGAGTGGAAGCTTGCAATCCCTTGTAAGGGAGATGGAATTTTCATGAAATTGTGTAACTCAGTGGCCACTGACATCTGGGTGCAGTGCTGAGAAATCCTTGGGACCTGCCTTGGTCCCAACTGCCATTTATTGTGCAGCTTGGTGTGTTCGATCCTAGTTTGCTTCTTGATTCATATTTATCTCATGTTAATTCTGAATATTAAGAGTATAAGGTATTGGACCATAACTCCCGTGGACTGACAATCACTGTTACTCACACTGAAATGTAGCTGCACCTTTCTTGTCCGACTTTCTGGCACAGGCTGGATGAGAAAGGGGCAGTGTAGTGGGTTCCCAAGGCCTTCAATCGAGTACAGGAGAGTCAAGGGTAAGGAAGACACACCCTCTTTTATGGCAGTAGCTTTTTTTTGTTAAATGAGAAACAGAATGGCCGAGGAAGCGTGCTGGCCGTATTCTAAAAGTGGTTCCTCTTTGACCACACGTATTACCTTTACTCCAGTCTCTCCTGTTTTAATTAAGGTGAACCCAGTGCTATTGACCTGGTCTTGCACTTTGCTTTTAACTGTGACAAGTTCAGGACCATGTATTTGAAATTTCTGAAGTCAAACTTATTTTGAAATGTATGCTGGGGTTTTTTTCTAACTGATGCTTCAGCAATTGAATTTCATAACTCTGGCCATTATTCTGTGAAAAATGTAAATGAGTACTCATACATATTTTAGATTTATCTCTTACATACGCAAGGGATAAATATTCATTTTGATGCCTTACCATTTTTAAAACTAAGAATATTGCTGAGATGGTATTGAAGGTGCATGAGAATAGAAAGGCACTTAAAAGGAAAACCAAAAATCTTCTACCAGCAGTTAAGTTAATAAGCAGGCAGTTAGAGGTATTAAGGACAAAGAAGGCAGGGCAAGGCTAGATTTCTTAATTAGAACTTTATATTGGTGTTTACTAAGGAAGAGGAACTGACAATATCGGTAGAAACGTAGATGGTAGCAGTAATGGCCGGGCTGAAAATTGGCCGATAGTAAATACTGGAAAAGCTGGCAATGCTTGGAGTGGATAAGTCGCCTGGTCTGGATGACTTTCATCCCAGATTTCCAAAACCAGTGGGGGTAGAGAAAGCAAAGAGGCTTGCCATTAGTTTCCCTAGATATAAGGGAGCATATTGGGGGATTGGAGCATGGCAAATGTGACACTCTTACTCAAAGGGTGCAAGGATGTTCCTATTAAATACAGGCTAGTTAGTTTAGCATCAGTAATTGGTAAGGTTTTGGAAACAATAATCAAGGAAAAAAAGTCACCAAGTACTAGGAGAGAGATGAGTTAATTAAGGAGAGCCAGTACAGATTTGTAAAAGGTAGATTGTGTTTAACTAACCAAATTTTTAAAAACATTTTGAATTAACAAGGCTCAAGAAGAGAATGCAATGGATGTTGTCTGTAGCTTTCAAGAAATCTTTTGACAAGGTACACAAAAGGCTGGTTTACACAATAGAGGCTCATGTATTGGGACAATCATTGTCAGCTTGGATTCAAAATTGGCTAAGGATAGAAAAACAGCAAGTTGTGGTTAATTATTTTTCACACCGGAGGATGGTAGACAGTGGTGTTGCCCACCTTTGGTCTAAATTGGTGGTTAAGGCTGAAAGGCTCAACTCATTTAAAAGATACCTGGATATGCACTTGAAGTGTTGTAACTTGCAAAGTCATTGACCAGGTGTTGGAAAGTGGTGTTAAAAATTAGTAGCTAGTTTCTTTTTTTTCTCCCATGGCCAGCGCAACACAATGGGCTGAATGACCCCTCTCTGCATTGTAACTTTTCTATGGATCATTGCAGGGAACTCTGCTTTTTTTATATATACATGACTTGGAAATCGGAATAGAGTGTAAAATTTCAGAATTTTACAATGATACCAAACTTGGAAGGGTGCAGACATTGAGGATGATACCAATCGACTACAACAGGACATAAGCTAGCAGAGGTGGGCAGACAAGTTGCAGATGGAATCTAATACAGAAGTGTGGGGTGATGCATTTTGGCAAAAGGGATAGTTCTAAAGATAGTTCCAGGGCAGAGGGTTCTGGTGGTTCATGTGCATAGGTCTTTGAAGGTGACAGGGCTATTGAGAGTGTAATTAGCAGAGCATATGGGATCTTGGGCTTCATTAAATAGAGGTATTGAATACTAAAGCAGTGAGATTATGCTGAAACTTTATAAAGCACTTGGTTTGGCCACAGCCATAGGATTATGTCCAGTTCTGGTTGCCACACTTTAGGCAGGATGTGAAGATCCTTGAGAGGGTGCAGAGGAAATTTACCACAATGGATTGTTCTACAGAGAGCAGACATGGATGCGAGCTGAAGACCTCCTTTCATGTTGTAATTGCAAGTAGATGTTTAATATTTAGCAGTGCTAGTGAAGGGAATTGGTATTTGAGCTTTGATAACACAGGATGATCTGGAATTTGTGCAGAAGTGGAGGCCTAGAGTTTGCCAGTACTAGAGTCGGCCATTGGCATTTGACAGTATGGGGGAAAAGTCTGTGAAAAGTCTGTGTGGAAGTGGTAATATAAAACTGAGACGCCTGAGTGTAAGTTACTTACTTATCAGTCATGTGTAGTAACAGTTTGTTTTTTGATATCTTAGCAGTGCAAAGGAAAATATTTAGGATCAAGTCATTAAGTTTTATTTTAACTTTCTGACTGTAAATGTTTTATGGTGTTATAAATAGTGTTTGTTTTAAACAGGAAAACCACCAACGAGTCAACATTTTCTTTGACTATGCCAAAAAAACCAAGAATACTGCCTGGTCGTACTTTTTACCAATGTTGAATCGACAGGATCTATTTACTGTTCATATGGTGAGTGAAGAGTATTGTGTTGTGACTTTAAAAAAAAACCTCTAAGTAATAATACAGAGATTAAGAACTTATTAATTGCTTTTTAGTTTGATTTCTTATTTCTCATAGGTTGAGCTTTTAGATCTCCCCGGTGCAGTAAGATGTTTCTGGTAGAGTCCTGACATAAGTCCAGCTTACCCATTCTGCCTCAAAACTCTTTCATTTGAGCACCCAACACAAACTATGGAGTTTTGGCCAAGCTTCATTGGTTTTGCAAAATCATTTGCTAAGCATGGTCATGCAGCATTATATTATGAAAATAATTTTCATATTGATAGACATGGTATTGAATGGCCTCCCTCCGTGCCGTTAAGATTGTGAGATTCTGAACTCAGCTTGGGCTAATTTGAGTCATCTATAAGCTTGGGCCAACCAATAAGTTCAATTAAGGGAAAATATGTTCAGCTGTCACTAAGTTGCTATTTTATTAAAAATTGTGGAGGGCGGGTTAGAGAAAGAAAGTATATGGCTGTTAATATCAGTTGGCTTAAATAAATACAGAGCAAAAATACCAAGATATTCAGGCAATTCAAATGGGGAAGAGTTTTTGGGATTTTTTTATTATTGTACCTTAGGCACTTGGATCGATAGCTTCTTACAAGGAATTCCTTGGACCCTGGCTTTTATCAAATGAGCACAAATTTAAGCTTCTTTTCTGTGATACCCCACATCAATGGCACTGGCTCTCTGTGTGCATCTTTCACTGCCAGCTGCAATTTGAAAGTAAGCTTGCGGAGACATGCTAAAATAGTAACTTATGAATAAAATATTGGAGACGATGATGAATCAAGGTCATTGGGTAGCCCACAGAGTGCTGTGTGCAGTTTTGGGCACTTCCTATAGAAAAGATGTATATTTAAAAAAAAAAACAGGGAAATGGACCTCTGACTCCAAATGCTCACTCACCTGCTTTTACAGTGAGTTACAAGAGTGTCCTATTTTCACTGTCATATTTAGAGAGCTCCCGGAGTGCAACTGGGGTAATGGAACAAAAAATTATAATCCAGTCCTGCTGTTAAGTTTGGCAGAAGTTCCATGTTGTAATGAAGATTTACTATGCTGATGCCAGGCACGATAGTTATGAAACCTGTAAAAACTAGGGCAATATCAGAATATAAGAAGTGATCTAATAATGCAAGTAATGCAATTATTTCCAGTGGTTGATAAATTGATCATTAGATGACATGAGTTTAGGATTAGTGCTAAAATAAAAGCATGTGTTATGACCACAGCAGATGTAAATTGCTGCGCCAACCAAATTGCAGAGGGAAATTTGGTTATGGGCCATAGCTTTCTTGTATTCTAAAAATGAAAAGCGGGTGTACTGATCTCAGCAGTAAGAAGCCCAGCAACACTTTTGGGATTTAAAAAATTAAAAGCAAAAGTTTTATAAACAAGAATGGAAGAAAACTTAAGCACACAAGATGACAGATACAATTAAAGTTAAGTCTTACAAAACATTCTTCCCCCTTATAAAAGACTACTCCACTCCCCACCAAAAAAAAACTCTACTTGGTCAGACCCACAAGTAAACACCTTCCAAGCAACGCTCCCTTATAGATGTTTAACGATTTAAAAAAAAATCCAGTAACATCATAGTCATAGAGGTCTACAGCACAGCAAAAGGCCCTTCGGCCCATAGAGTCTGCGCCGGTCAAACAAGTACCTGACTATTCTAATCCCATTTTCTAGCACTGGGCCCATAGCCTTGTATGCCATGGCATCGCAAGTGCACATCCAAATACTTCTTAAATGTTATGAGGGTTTCTGCCTCTACCACCCTTTCAGGCAGAGAGTTCCAGATTCCCACCACCCTCTGGGTGAAAAAATTATTCCTCACATCCCCTCCAAATCTCCTGCCCCTTACCTTAAATCTATGCCCCTTGGTTATTGATCTCTCCACCAAAGGGAAAAGTTCCTTCCTGTCTACCCTATCTATGTCCTTCATAATTTTATACACCTCAATTATGTCCCCCCTCAATCTCCTCTGCTGCAGGGAAAATAACCCCAGTCTATTCAATTTCTCCTCATAACTAAAACTTTCCAGCCCAGGCAACATACTGGTAAATCTCCTCTGTACTTTCTAGAGCAATCACATCCTTCCTATAATGCGGATTCCAGAACTGCACGTAATACTCTAGCTGTGGCCTAACAGTTTATACAGTTCCAGCATAATCTCCCTGCTCTTATATTCTATGCCTCGGCTAATAAAGGCAAGTATCCCATATGCTTTCTTAACCACCTGATCTACCTGTCCTGCTACCTTAAGGGACCGGTGGACATGCACACCAAGGTCCCTCCGATCCTCAGTACTTCCCAGGGTCCTACCATTCATCGTGTATTCCCGTGTCTTGTTTGTCGTGCCCAAGGGCATTACCTCACACTTATCTGGATTAAATTCTATTTGCCACTGATCAGTCCACCTGACCAGCTCGCCTATATCCTCTTGTAATCTAAGGCTATCCTCCTCACTATTTACCACCCCAGCAATTTTCGTGTCTTCCGTGAACTTACTGATCAACCCTCCTACATTCAAGTCTAAATCGTTTATATATACCACGAACAGCAAGGGGCCCAACACCGATCCCTGTGGAACCCCACTGAATGCACACTTCCAGTCACAAAAACACTCCTCGACCATCACCCTCTGCTTCCTGCCACTCAGCCAATTCTGGATCCAATGGGTTCTTGCCTTTATCAGCCTCCCATGCAGGACCTTGTCAAAAGCCTTGCTGAAGTCCAAGTAGGCTACGTCAAGTGCATTGCCCTCATCTACACACCTGGTCACCTCTTCGAAAAATTCAATCAAATTGGCCAGGCAAGACCTTCCCTCAAACAAAGCCATGCTGTTGTCCTTGATTAATCCCAGCTTCTCTAAGCGTAGATTAATTCTGTCCCTCAGAATTGCTTCCAGTAATTTCCCCACCGCTGAGGTTAGACTAACCTGTAGTTCCCTGGTTTATCCCTTCTTGAATAACAGTACCACATTGGCTGTCCTCCAGTCCTCTGGCACCTATCCTATGGCCAGAGAGGTATTGAAAATTATTGCCAGCGCCCCTGCTATCCCCTCCCTTGCCTCACTCAACAGCCTGGAATACGTTTCATCCGGGCCTGGTGACTTATCTACTTTTAAGCCTGCCAGACTATTTAGAACCTCCTCTCTTTCTATGCTAATTTCTTTAATTATATCACAGTCCTTCTGCCTGATCTCACTTGTGAAAACAGACACAGAGTATTAATTTAGAACTCTACCTACGTCTTCCGGCTCTACACACAAATTACCACAATGGTCCTTAATGGGCCTGACTCTTTCCCTAGATATCCTCTTACTCTTAACGTACGTAAAATAACTTTGGATTTTCCTTTATTTTACCTCCTGATGTTGCTTCATGCCCCCTTTTTGTTCTCCTAATTTCCTTTAAGTTCCCCCTACACATTCTAGGGCTTCTGCTGTTTTGAGCCCTCAGTATCTGCCATAAGCTTCACTTTTTCTCTTTATCCAATCCTGTATATCCCTCGACATCCAGGGTTCTCTGGATTTGTTGTCCCACCCTTTGTCTTTACTGGAATATGTTGGCCCTGTACTCTCCCTATTTTCTTCTTGAATGACACAGATTTTCCATTCTGAGCCAAATCATATCTGATCTTATTAAAATTGGTCTTCCCCCAATTTAAAACTTTGTTTTCTGGCCCATCCTTGTCCTTTTCCATAACAACCTTGAATCTAACGGAGATAAAAACAAAAAAACTGCGGATGCTGGAAATCCAAAACAAAAACAGAATTACCTGGAAAAACTCAGCAGGTCTGGCAGCATCGGCGGAGAAGAAAAGAGTTGACGTTTCGAGTCCTCATGACCCTTCGACAGAACTTGAGTTCGAGTCCAGGAAAGAGCTGAAATATAAGCTGGTTTAAGGTGTGTGTGTGGGGGGCGGAGAGATAGAGAGACAGAGAGGTGGCGGCCTCCACCTCTCTGTCTCTCTATCTCTCCGCCCCCCACACACACACCTTAAACCAGCTTATATTTCAGCTCTTTCCTGGACTCGAACTCAAGTTCTGTCGAAGGGTCATGAGGACTCGAAACGTCAACTCTTTCCTTCTCCGCCGATGCTGCCAGACCTGCTGAGTTTTTCCAGGTAATTCTGTTTGAATCTAACGGAGTTATGATCACTATCTGCAAAATGCTCCCCCACTGATACCTCTACCACTTGCCTGGCTTTATTCCCTAAAATTAAATCCAGGACTGCCCCCTCTCTTCTAGGACCTTCTATGTACTGGCTTAAAAAGCTCTCCTGGATGCATTTTAAGAATTTTGCTCCCTCTAAACTTATCATACTATGACTAACCCAGTTAATATTGGGAAGTTGAAATTCCCCACTATTACTACCCTATTATTTTTACACTTCCTTGAAGTTTGCCTACATATCTGCTCTTCTATTTCTCTCTGACTGTTTGGGGGGCCTAAAGTACACTCCCAGCAATGTGATTGCTCCTTTTTTGTTTTTAAGTTCTACCCTTATGGCATAATTTGAGGAGCCTTCTAAGATGTCATCCCTCCTTACTGCTGTAGTTGATTCCTTGATCAATATTACGATACCCCCTCCTCTTTTACCTCCTTCCCTGTCTCACCTGAAGACCCGATATCCTGGAATATTGAGCTGCCAATCCTACCCTTCTCTCAACCATGTCTCTGTGACAGCAATGACATCATACTTCCATGTGTTAATTTGTGCCCTCAATTCATCTGCCTCATTCGTCAGACTCCTTGCATTAAAATAAATACCATCCAACCTTGCCAAACTCCCTTGTACCTAGAATTTCTATGCTTTCCAGATTCACTTGCTCTCTCTTCTAATTTTGGCTGTGTATCTCCCCATGCTGAACGTCCTCTCAGGATCCCATCCCTCTGCCAAGTTAGTTTAAACCCTCCCCAACAGCACTAGCAATCCTCCCTGCAAGGATGTTGGTCCCATTCCGTTTAGGTGCAACCCGTCCTCCTTGTACAGGCCCCACCTTCCCCAGAGACTGTCCTAATGTCCCAGAAATCTAAAGCCCTCCCTCTTGTACCATCTCTTCAGCCACGCATTCATCTGGACTAACCTCCGATTTCTATATTCAATGGCGCATGGCGCCGGAAGTAATCCAGACATTATTACCTTTGAGGTCCTGTTTTTTAATCTGTTTCCTAGCTCCTTAAATTCTGCTTGCAGGTCCTCATTCCTCTTTCTACCCATGTCATTTGTACGAATACGTACCACGATCTCTGCCTGTTTCCCCTCTCCCTTTAGAATGCCATGCAGCCGTTCAGTGACATCTTTGACCCTTGCATCAGGGAGGCAACATGCCATCCTGGAGTCACGTCTATGGCACAGAAACGCCTGTCTATTCCCCTTACTATCGAGTCTCTTGCCACGATTGCTCTTTTTCCTCCCCATGCAGCTGAGTCGCTCACCGAGCCATGAGCATGGCTGCACTCCCCAGAGGAACCGTCACTCTCACCATTTTCCAATACAGAAAAACAGTCTTTGAGAGAGTTGCACCTGGGGATTTCCAGACTACCTGCCTGACACCTTTCTTCTGACTGATGGTCACCCATTTGCTCTCTGTCTGCACTTCCATAAGCTGTGGGGCAACCCTGTCTAAAAACATGCTATCCAAGGAAAACCGCTGTAGATTTAATAAAGGCATACCACATGACCTTTTAACGCTCTTCCGTTCTACTGTGAAAATCCAAACTTCAGAATAAAACTGCTTTATCTAGTCCAAGACTTTTCTGTCTTGACTGGATAGTTGATTCAAATTGCAATCTGTCTCAGCCACAGCTCCAGCTATAGCTCCAGCTGCTACATCTCAGCTCCAGCTCAAAACAACTAACTTAACTCTAACTCTAAAATACCTTTTATTTCTGGTCCCATTGTTCTCACACATCTTTGAAACGTGATTCCTTCCAAATATAAGATCTTTCATATTTCCATCTTGTCTTTGCTTTCGGGTCAGTACAATAAAATATCCCCACTTCTGTTTACCTGTGGAACTCCTGCAAGATGCAAACATGTTTCTTTTAAACTCTGACTCCCCTTTGATATTTAAACAAGCTTTCAACTTGTCTAAAAATGCAAATGTTAGATCTACTCTATTCACTTGTACCTCAAACCCAACACCTCTATCCTTTTCATGTTTTAAACCACCCAGACAATCTCTGCCCAGCTTAAGTAAATCACTCATGCGCTCCCTCTCGCGCTTTCCCTCTCCAATGACATTTCAAAGTTTTGCCGGCAAGAGGAGCATTGAACTACAATATTCAGAATTGCTGTTAGTTGCTGCCAATGAACAAACTGTTCCTGACTAGAAAAGCTGCATGATTTGTTCATGTTATTTGCATTATTCAAACACATCTCCATATGAATTGAAAGTTTTAGATGAATAGACTCTGCACATGGTGTAGCTGAGAAACAGACTTTCTCTAAACTTAAAATAAATATTTTGTGATGTATGAATCGGAGAAACACGGGAAAAAGTATATCGGATCCAACGTCATTGAAGTACACTTGCAGTGCACAGCAGTGTCTTTGGCTTGATGCTGGAATTGGGTTTCACCAGGTGTCACCTTTCTCAGCCAAAGATGTTTAATTGTTTTAGTTTCACTGATTAGTGATAGCACCCTGCATTGTCACCCTGGTAAATCCCCAGCCAGTGTCCAGCTATGAAATTTTGTTCATAGAGCTTTGTTTTTAATATTTCCAGAACGACTCATCATCCTGTGAGCAGGCCCAATGTGTTGCAGATGGATTTTTGCATTTTTTTTCAGGTGAAGGCAAACTATGGCTACATTATACTCTCAACATGTTTGATTTGAAGATAGTACCATCTTATGTCTTAACAGTCGAGTAACGCTACATCCCCCACTTTAAGCTTTTACATCATCCCCTTTAAGACGTTTTTCAAGTTAGTGGTGCCATTATTTACCTATAATTCACTGTATGGTACCGTTGTCTGAGCAGGTACTGCAAGTTTTTAATATCAAGGTTACACATCTGTTGAGTTTCTATTATGATGTATGTTTTTCCACTGTACGTTGTTGGCATTAATGGTCAAGGTTGTTTGTAGGTGGATTTATTTAGTGAATAGTGCCTTCTCGAAAGGTCAGAGATTCAGCTGCTGTATTTCTGCTTAAAAGCAAGCTGCTTGTGTATTTGAAAGAGTGTTCATGTCTCAAATAGATTGAATTCTTTATCTCTGTTTTTTCTTGAAATGTTGGCTTTCATACATATTTCATAATTATATTGCTTTTCTTCTACACCTGTTCCAACTTTGTTCCTGATTGCTTTTTCTTTGATTTCAGTTAGTTTTATTGAGAATGCCAGTCATGCCTAATTTTTTTCTAGTTCTTAATTTATGATTTAAAGGATTTTTTTTTTGACTGAGATGTAGCTCTTCACTTTATATGGAACATAGATTTATGTGAACATGGCCCTTGCCATCCATGAGCTTATTGTGGAAGATTGACGACATGGCCTTAAATGAAAACCCGTCTGAGTGGTGATGACACATTTCCTCCCCACCCGACCCACTCTCCACCACCTTTAATGAACCTCCCTGTCTGGCTAGATCTCCCACTACTCGTCCGGGCAAGGCTGTCGCGGTGATGATGTGGCACTTATCACAAGATAACACCTTAGCCTGATCCCCCACTCCTCCTTTGAGCACCTTAGCTTGTTCCACCCCTCACCTCTTTTAAAACAATTGTTCCGTACCACCCTCCAGGACAATGAGCATTTTATCACAGAGATTTCTTTGCTATTTTCCTTCCTCAGCCTTTGCACTGAATGACGTCTCGTCCTTGGTGATTTTAACTTCCATCATATGTTCACTGTCCTCTTATCTTTTTCTCCCTCCATGTAAACTCTCCAACCCATAGAATCACAGAATTGTTATGTCGCTGAAGGAGGCTATAGGCCCATCATGCCTGTACTGGCTTTCTAAATGAGAATTATGACTAAGTGCCATTCTCCTGCTTTTTCCCTGTACCCTTGCACATTGTTTCTATTCAAATAATCATCTAATGCCCTGTTGAATGCCCTGATTGAACCTGCTTCCACCACACTTCCAGGCAGTGCATTTCAGACTTGAACCACATGCTGTGTGGAAAAAGTTTTTTTTCTCACATCACATTTGCTTCTTTTGAAAGTCACTTTAAATCCTGTGCCCTCTCATTCTCGATCCTTTTATGAGCAGGAACAGTTTCTCCCTATCTACACTACCCAGCCGCAACATGATTTTGAAAAGCTCTATCAAATCTGCTCTTAGCCTTCTCCTCTTCAAGGAGAGCAATCCTATCCTCTGCAATCTATCTTCATAACTGGAGTTTCTCATCCCTGGAATCGTTCTTGTAAACCTGCTCCTCACACTCTCCAATGTGTTCACATCCTTCGTATAGTTTGGTGCCCAGAATTGTACATCACTCCAGCTAATGCCTAATTAGTGTCTTATATAAGTTCAGCATAACCTACTTTCTCTTGTACTCTATGCACACATTAATAAAGCCAAGGATACTGAATGCCTTATTAACCGCCCTCTCTACCTGTCCTGTAACCTTTAATGATCTATTGCAAGCATACACCCAGTCCCTCTGCTGTAGCACCCCCTTAAGAATTGTACTCCCTATTTTATATTGTCTGTCCATGTTCTTCCTACTAAAAGCATCACCTCACACTTCTCCACATTGAACTTCATCTGCCACCTATCTACCCACTCCACCAACTTGTCTATGTCCTTTTTGAAGTTCTACACTGACCTCCTCACAGTTTGCAATGCTTCCAAGTTTCGTATCCTCCGCAAACTTTGAAATTGTTCCCTGAACACAAAGATCTAGAAAATTAGTATATATGAGGAAAAGCAAGGGTACCAACCCCTGGGGAATTTCACTACAAACCTTCCTCCAACCCGAAAAATATCTATTGACCATAACTTTTTCCTATTACTCAGCTAATTTTGTATTCATGGTGCTACTGTCCTTTTTATTCCATGAGCTATAACTTATCTCACAAGTCTGTTGTGTGGCACTGTATCAAATGCCTTTTGAAAGTCAATGTACACCACATCAACAGTATTACCCTCATCAACCTTCTCTGTTACCTCAGTTAGTTAAACGTGATTTTTTTAGAAATCCATGCTGGCTGTTCCTCATCAACCCATATTTTTCCATTTGACTACTAATTCTATCCCAGATAATTGTTTCTAGAAGTTTTCCCACCGCTGAAGGTAAACTGACTGGTGTGTAATTGCTGGGCTTATCCTTTCAACCTTTTTTGAACAAGGGTATAATGTTTGCAATTCTCCTGAGTCCAGGGAAGACTGAAAGATTATGTATGGCCAATGCCCTTGCAGTTTCCACTGTCACTTCCTTCAATATCCTTGGATGCATCTCACCCGTTGCGTGGTCAACTTTTAAGTACTGACAGTTTATCCAACACTTTCTCCTTATCAATTTTGAACTCTTCAGTGACAGAGTTTCCTCCTCTGTCACCATGGCCTGGGTAACATCTGCTTCCTTGTTAAAGACAGTTGCAGAGTATTCATTTAATACCTCAGTCGTGTCCCCTGCCTCCATGCGTAAGTCCCCTTTTTGGTCCTACGTTCGTCAACTAAACTCACTATTCCAGGATCATCCTGGAATGTGAAGATAACCCTGGCTTCTTGACTGCAGACTGTCGTCTTAAACCCTTAACCCTTGCCCCCTCCACACTCACCTCCAGCAACAAATGTAAGGAGCTCATGGACTTCTTTGTCTCTAAGGTTGAGGCAGCTGATCAGCTGCCTCTGCCTCTCTTTCACTAGCCTGCCTGGCAAAACTTCCTTTAATTTCCTCTTTTCCCTAGCCCTGAACTCACATCTTTCTCTGGTTTCTCCTATCTCCCTTCATGTCCTCTCTGAGCCCACCTTGCCCATGAAACCCATGTTCTGTTACCTCTATCCTATTCCCACTAAATTGCTGATTATCTAAATTCACCTCCTAATCTCCATGTTAGCCAATATTGTAAATGGCTTTCTCTTAGGCGTTTTACACTCTCCTTTCAATCTGCAGCCATCGCCTCCTCAAAACCAACCCCTTGACCCTTCTGCCCTTCAAACCACCATCCCATGTCCAGTCTCTCTTCTGTCCTCTCCAGAGTCCTTGAACGTGTCCTCACTTTCCAAATCTGTGCCCACCTTTCCTAGAACTCCATGTTTGATTCCCTCTAATCATGTTTCTGCCCCATCACAACTAAAAAAGGCAAACTTCTCTCCTCGTTCTGCTTGACCTGTCTGCAGCCTTTGACGTGGTTGACCACACTGTCCTCCTCCAATGCTCTTCCACTTTTGCCCAGCTGGCTGGGACCACTCACATGGTTCCATTAGCCAGAGAATCACTTCCCATGATTTATCTTCCAGCTCCTGCACTGTTACTTCTAGTGCCCCCTCCTATTTCTCATCTACACTTGGCGACATCATCCAAAGGCCTGGCGTTAGTTTTCACATGTACATTGATAACACCCAGCTCTACCTCATCACCAACTATAACAACTCCTCCGCTGTTGCTAAATTATCAGACTGTTTATCCAATACCCAGTACTGGATGAGTAGACATTTCCTCCAATTAAATATTGGGAAGACTGAAACCATTCTTTACATTCTCCGCTTCCAACCCAGTTTCCTAATTACTGATTCCATCTCTCTCCCAGGCAACAGTCTGAGATTAAGCTAGTCTGTTCCAACCTTAGTGTCATATTTGATCCTGAGGTGAGCTTCCAATCTCACCTCTGTAGCATTGCCCAATTTTGCCCCTGTCTCATTGCATCTGCTGTTGAAACCCTTGTCCAAGCCTCATTACTTCTAGACTTGACTATTCCAATGCACTCATGTCTGGCCTCCCACAATCTAACCTCTACAAACTTGAGGTCATTCAAATCTCTGCTTTGCACGCCTAACTTGCAGCAAGTCGTGTTTCCCTATCATCCCTGTGTTGCTGACCTAGTTGGCTCCTGGTCAAGCAAAGTCTTGATCTTAAAGTTCTCATCCTTGTTTTCAGATCCCTCCATGGACCTGCCCCTCCCTATCTCTGTAATCTCCCCCAACCTCCCCTGCATTCCCAATTATAATTGCTCCACTATTGATGAGTGTGATTTTAGTTGTCTAGGCCCTAAGCTCTGGAATTCCTACTCTACACCTCTGTGTCTCTATCTCACTTGTCTCCTTTAATACACTTCATAAAACCTATGTTGCTGCTGAGAAACATCTTGGGATCTTTTGCCATGTTAAAGGTGCTAAAGTTGTTACATAATATCTTTTACTTTTTTATTTAATTGGGGAGATTAGACTCAGAAGCAGAACTTTGCTTATTCTTTGCAGCATGTGGTCAACAGACCTATCTATATGATATATTAATCAACCCATTTCTGATTATTCTTAAGTCAGAAAAATCATAAATTACTGCATGAAGTATGGATTTGGAGTACAGATTATTCGACAGAGCCTCTGAAGAAGAGTCAATTCACGTTGTTCTTGAAATAAGTGCATCTATTTTATTAAAACTTTGCATTCAGTGGAGGAAAATGGCTGGGGAAATATCTCTGAGGTCAAATGACCATCCTCTATGAATACAGTCTTGCTGTGAGACTTGCTTTTAGATTTTTCTCCCTTCCTCAGTATTAGCCCTCTACCTACTTTTATTTACAGAAAAGTGAGATTGAGTAGTTGTCATTTTGTATGAATACAAATGAAGGTACTAGAGGAAATAGAAAAGTCAATTTGTCTGCCTTTGCAGTTTGGCTGGCATGTGTTTTCAACATCAAACAGATGTGTGATTTCCAGCATTTTTCAATTTTAATTGCTCGAATAAATGTAAGTGCAAAAGAAAAGATGGTCTGAATTTAATATACATTTTCAAATGACAATGTTTCTGAAATTCTGCATTTTACACTCTCAGGCTGCAAGAATTATAGCAAAACTAGCTGCTTGGGGACGTGAATTGATGGAAGGAAGTGATCTGAACTACTATTTCAATTGGATTAAAACCCAGCTGAGTTCCCAGGTAATTGTTGAGCAAATTAAATATTTAATGTCGGACATAATTCCCTCAATGGAACACCTGTAAAATATAAAATTTAGTGGCTTAAGTGTAATTTCCCTCATAGCTTAACAATATCAGTGTATGGAGTAAACTTGTTGGCAGCACTGATTCTGTTGCTGGAAAACACGACAGATGTGGCCACTGAATGAAATGGTTAAGTCATCTCCTTTATTCTGTAGGGCAGAATGTGCTAGACCATATTTAAAAAAAACTTTGTTTCCTATTTTATGCTGAAGAAAGACATAATCTTTGGATTATTTTTACTCCATTTTGATGATCATTGAGACTGCTATTCGGTACGCTGGTATTTTATTAGGTTTTACACAGGTATCAGCACCCATATGTGCCTTAGCAGTAGCTTGCAGTACAAAATGAGAATTATATCACCTGTGCCATGCTGGGTAGTTTGTGCTCACTTGGTAGGAGCTTTGAAGGAAGATTCTACCTTGTCTATGATTTCTTTGTCTGTCATCCAAACCCTGCCTAGGACATCCCCTGTTCGTTGGCCCTGGACTCTACTCAACTGGGGATTTCTCTAATTGGACATGGATCCTTTTCTTGCCTGGCCACTGCTGTCTGATGCTCTTCCAGTTTTATTCAATCATGGGACGTGGACTTCGTTGGCAATGCCAACATTTATTGCCCATCCCTTGTTGCCTTTGAGAAGGTGGTGGTGAGCTCCTTCTTGAACTGCTGCAGTCCATGTGGTGTAGGTACACCCACAGTACTGTTAGGGAGAGAGTTCCAGGATTTTGTGCCAGTGAAGGACCGGTGATATATTTCCAAGTCAGGATGGTGAGTGACTTGGAGGGGAACTTCCAGGTAGTGGTGTTTCCAAGTGGCTGCTGCCCTTGTCCTTCTAGATGGTAGTGGTCATGGGTTTGGAAGGTGCTGCCTAAGGATCCTTGGTGAATTCCTACAGTGCATCTTGTTGATGGTTCAGCCTGCTGCTACTGTGGGTCATTGGTGGAAGGAGTGAATACTTGTGGATGTGGTACCAATTAAGTGGGCTGCTTTGTCCTGGGCTGCTTCTTGAGTGTTGTGGGAGCGACACTCATCCAGGCAAGTGGGGAGTATTCCATCACACTCTCAACTTGTACCTTGTAGGTGGTGGACAGGCTTTGGGGAGTCAGAAGGTGAGTTACTTGCTGCAGGATTCCTAGCTTCTGACCTCCTCTAACCATAGTATTTATATAGCTAGTCCAGTTCAGTTTCTGGTCAATGGCAGCCCCCAGGATGTTGATAGTGGGGGATTCAGTGATGGTAATGCCATTGAACATCAAAGGTCAATGATTAGATTCTCTCTTGTTGGAGATGGTCATTGCCTGACACTGGCAATTTCCTGGTAGCTCTACAATTTAATCCTGCAGTTGATGTCCTCCTTATGCCATTTTTAAGGGCAGGTGTAGGTGTTGTTATGGACATTGGCTTTTACCCTGTTGAGGTTTTTCCAGAAGGTGGGGTGGCCACTTGAGGTGTCGGGTGTCTTCCAGACAATGGAAGAAGAGTTAATCAACCCGTTACCCCCAATCTCTTGGGGCAAGTTAGATGTCATGTCCCTTTGGTAATCCAATCATTTGACCTGTGACAAAGGGAAAAAGGTGTTTCCCATCTTGCCCCTTGTGCTTCTTTCAAGCCTTGAGTCAGCAAATTTGGGTCTGTTATCTTATATCCCTGGTCTGTTTCTCAGGCTAACAGTTCTGAGGATCCCATTGTCAGTGGAGGCAGTTGTTTATCTTACGGAAACTGGATAACATTAGTGTGACTGGGAATATTGCTATGTTAACAATTTCACATATTTTGTTATTTGCATCTAGGGTGGAATGCTTAGTTTGCTTAACAGTTTTGTGAAGCTTAACAGTTTTCAGGTTATATGGTGTCAAACAGCCTTATGCTGTTTACTTTGGTTAATACAGAAAGGCGACTATATACAGGTACTATGATAAATACTTTGTTAATTGAATCCAGGTACATGTGAGTTTACAACAGTACATCCCATCTGTTAAAAGTTACATGTTTGGTTAGTACAAAAATGATTACTCAAAATACATATTTGATGCAGGTTCAACATGAAGGAATAGCCATTCTCTTTACTAAGACAAAATATCTTTTATGTATAGTTTACTAACATTAGCTTTTAAAATTCATACCATTTTTAAATTAACACTCCCTTTAAGAAAGCTGGTTATAACCTTGCTCATCAGGGTTATGAAAGTCATGTCAATGTTTATGTCACTAGTCTGATATCATGCCGCTCTATAAAAATGCCTACCTTTACCCCAGCGAAAATAATTCTGCTGTGCTCCACATCTCACCTTTCATGACTACAAAAGTAAAATACTGTGGATGCTGGAATCTGAAATAAAAACACAATGCTGCTAGTATTCAGCAGATATAACAGCATCTGTGGGGAGAGAAACAGTACTAATATTTCAGGTGAATGATGTTTTATAAGAACTGGGGAAAGTTAGAGATGTAACAGCTTTTAAACATGCACAAAGGCTGGGAAAGAATGTGGAGGAGAACGAAAGGGAAAGCCTGTGATCAGGTAGAAGGCAGGAGAGACTAATTGACAAAAATGAGGGAAAAAGAGGTAGTAAATGGGACAAGTAAAGAAACAAAAGATGAGTCTAGAAGAAGTGTAAATGCTAATAGCAGAAATATTCCCTTTTTATTTGGGACAGCAGCAGTTGGTAGAGCAGTGATCACCATCAGAAATCTGAGCAAAAGAGTAAACGCTGAACAGTATTCTAGCCTTGCCCTACATCTCTAAGCAAATACTACCCTCTTTATCCCTACCTTGCCCCTTACTACCTGCTTATTATTCACATGCTGGTAGAAGATTTTTGGGTATTCTTTTATGTTGGGTGTCTTTTTATTTTCATATTCTCTCTTCACTAGCCTTATTTTACTCTTCATATCCCCTTTCAATCTATTGTATTTTACCTGGTTTCTCACTTGAGTTTACCTGACATATCATACATCATCTCTCTCTCTTCACCCCCCCCCGCCCCCCCTACCCCCCACTACTTTTTTTGGTTACGCCATATTCTCTATCTCATCATTGAAGGAGCCCTGGCTTTGGTTCTCCAACCTTTTGCTCGTTATGTGCTATCCTGAGGTTACAGGCTTCAGAAGGATAATGTGCAGGACTGTACACTGCTTTTTCATGCTTAACGTCACCTACATTGCTGCATTTTGTCCTGCTGGTAATGGTTGCATTAGCTATTCTGCCTCTTTCATAGAAAACTGGAAAAGCAAATATATATCCTATAACATCACTAAAACTGATTATTTGGGCATTATCAACTTTGATGTTTCTGAGAACTTGCTGTGTTCAAATTGGCTGCTGTACTTCCTATATTAGAATGGTGAATACAGTTTCAAAGCTCCATATATACAACATCCGCTGTTTCGTGTTAATATACATTGATTTCCTCAAAAAGTAAATGTGATTATTTATGGTACCAACCATAAATCCATGCTGACCATTCCTGATCAATCTAAATTGTGGACTCCAAAAGTTTACCTACAATCCAAGTAAGATAGTTGACCTGCAATTTTCTGGCTAATCCCTTTTCCCTTTTCTTGAGCAGGGTGCCCCATTTACTGCTCTCTCATCCTTTATGCAATTCCTCTTCCAAAGATGTTTTGGGAAATTGATTAATCTTTCTGCTGCTGCTTTTAGATCCTGCAGCCTTCTTGGATGGATACTTTTTGTCCTGTTAAATTTGTTAAGTACTTGATGGAATATTGATCTCCAGTAATGACTTCTCCCTGTCTTGCGCACTCCCAAAATTTCAATTTTACCTTTTCTTGGGAACAATTAAGATAAAATATTTGATCAAACATCCATACCTCTTTATTCTTAAGTACTGTCTTGAAATGGTCCTGAATCTTCTAACAATCCCTTTCTTCCTTATGTGCCTGTAAACAACCCATCTGCTCACGTTTTTTATGTTAATGTTAATCATCTTAAATATACTTTCTGCTACCATTCTATACCAGTTATAACAGTGTTTCCCCTTCATCATATGCCTCTTAAAATTATTTTTTTCTCCAAACTCTCATTATTTAAACTCCCACTCCATTTCTTTGTTATCAAAATAAGTTCCATTACTCATTCACATTAAACTAGGTCGGTAGCCATCTGCTACTGCGCTAACTTTTCTTCCCACTTTGCTAGTCTAAATCTTTGAAGTAGTTAGTCATCCTTGCTAATTTGTTGGAATGGGGAATTAAGATTGTCCATCCAGTGTTGCATACAAGAACTTGCAACTTTTCTCAGATCAACCAACATATTATTTACCCTTTGTTTCCTTGCATCAATTAACTTTGTCGGATCTGCTCAATTCCCTCTTAACTCGTGCGACTGAATTTTTCTGATGTTTCATTCCAGACTCCTTTTGAAAATACACATTCTCAGTACCTACCTTATTCCCTTTCTGCTTTTGACAAGGTTGAATAGAATATGTTTAGGTTTGTCAAACGCAACTTCCGTTAACAAATCTTGGTTAAATTAATCCATGCCTGTGTATTGCAATGCTAACGTGGTGTCAGCTGTTGTGAAATGATTGCTCCATGTCCACACTGTTCATTTTCTGGATGCATCAACAGGGGGCTTGATATCTCGAGCTTATAGTGGTACTTAAAAGCAACCTGTGCCTTTTGAAGCAAAGCTGCTTTCTGGCTGCAGAAGTGGTGGGATTATTTTTGAAGTCAACTGGACTGGGATAAATTGAGGAATGGCTGAACATGCGGAAAAGTGAACACAAGTTTGCTGACAACGTATTGAAGGTCTTGGTGGGAGAGAAAAAGAATATCCTGTATCAACAGGAGGCCCTCCAGACAAAAACTTGGGTAGCAGTGGGAATAAGTGGTGACATAGGTCAATGCCAGCAGTTCTACTTTGAGGACATGGATGCAGTGCTCATGTGAGTTGTCAAGGTGAGCTAGTTCATCTTCAAGTGGCATATTCTATTAGTTGCATTTCTAACCTCATCCAGTGCTTGATGCACTAAACACCCAACACCCATCTACCAACAATTTCTATCTACCACTACACAACCCTTCTATTCATTTTTTTGCCTCACCAATCGCGCACTTGGCCTCATAGCAACAACTTGCAGTTTGCATACATTGACAGCTATTCAATCATGACAGCCATATCACCCATAGAACATTCAATGACACATTTCCCTCTTTCTTGCAGGAAAACCTCATAACAGGAGGTAACTGCAAAGAACAGGAGGTGACCAAGTGTACGTGCATCTTTTAATCTCTGTAGAGGAGGGAGTTCTAGCCATTGAGATGAAGCATCACTGATGCCATTACCACTGATGGGATTAGTGGGATAATGATGAGGGTACCTACATACCTAACCCCCCTCCTCTCTTCCCACTTCTTCTTCATCCCACAGTTTCTTCTGACACCCAAGCTGCAGTGCTGAAAGTATGCACTTGTTAATTTCCTCTCTTCCCTCGTAACAACCAAGCCGTTGTCCGTTTTTGCATTTTAGATAACCAAGAACTGGAACCTTCCCAATCAGGAGGAACAAAAGGTGACAGTAGCTGAAGAAACACCACCACTTGATCTTGCATTTGCAGCCACTAGCTCAGAGACTGACACTGCATGTGTTTTAGAGGTTAGAATCAAGAAGTGACCTGTGTATGGTGCGACACTAGGCACACTGACAGGAACCAGGGTGAGGGAACAGGATAGCTACTGGAGGACCAGGTTGCCTGCTACAGAGGAGTCTGATGAGGACTTTGGGCCAAGCTGTCGACGAACGCTGATGGGTGCACATAAACATGTGCACAAACATTTGGTTTTCAGGGCACTCATGTGAAACATGGAGGAATCCAGCACCAACTTGTCACAGGGCTTTGTAGAGTTTGTAGCCCATCCTTTCAATATGGAGTAGGTGATCACCATCAACAGATCTGTGGAACCCACCATGATGCAAGGTCTGACAGCTGATATCTCAAGAACCATTGCAGCACAAACAGCTTCCACAAAATGTCTGAGTGTTGTGATGGAAGTTCAGCCTGCTGTCACCGTGGCTTTAAGTATCACTATCCACCAGTAGATCAGTAGGATTGCTGAGACATAATCTTAATGAGCACAGAGCACCAGTGCTGTCTTAGAATGACAGCTTTCCTGTCCCATCTCCTGCCACTCTGTCATTGCCCTCTCTGTAGCATATCAGCCAGCTAGTCCAGGCCAAAATTATGCCTTCTAAAGCCAGGTCCTCTATTCCAGCTGCTCAAGATTGCCTTCCAAAGCCAGCTGAAGTCTCCTCAATTGAAGATCAGCAGCCTTCAGCCAGCCATGCTACAACTACTGTGGCAGCACCTTGTAGCACTAGAATAGATAAATACACCTTAACGTTAGATATTAAGGGATTGCACACGAAGGTGATTTGTTGATTATTGCATTCAAGTGTGCATTCATTCATGTGTGCTCTGCCCAAAAGTTGGACCTTGGCTCATTGTCTACTGATGCTTCATCCTAGTGTCCTAGGCCCAACCATCTTCAGCTGCTTCATCAATGACTTTCTTCCATCATAAAGTCAGAAGTAGGGATGTTCGCTGATGCTATCATGAATGGTGAACATTGTGGAGACTCAGATACTGAAGCAGTCCATGCCCATATGCAACAAGAACTGGACAATATTCTGCCTTGGGCTGACAGGTGACACATAATATTTGTGCCACACATGCCAGGCAATAACCATCTCCAATAAGAGAGAATCTAACCATCGGCCCTTGACATCCAATGGCATTACCATAGCTGAATCCACAATTATCTACATCCTGGGGGTTGCCATTGATCAGAAACTGAACTAGACCAATCATATAAGCACTGTGGCTATAAGATTGGGTCAGAGGTTAGGAATCCTGCAGAGAGTAACTCACTGCCTGACTTCCCAAAGCCTGCCCACAAGGCACAAGTCAGGAGTGTGATGGAATACTCCCCACTTGCTTGGGTAAGTGCAGCTCCCACAACATTCAAGAAGCTTGACACCGTCCAGGACAAAGCAGCCCGCTTGATTAGCACCACATTCACAAACATTCACTCCCTCCACCACCGATGTGCAGTAGCAGCAGTATGTACCATCTACAAGATGCACGGCAGGAATTCGCCAAGGCTCCTAAGCATCTCCTAAACCCATGACCATTACCATCTAGAAGAACAAGGGCAGCAGATAGATGGGAACACGACTCCCTGGAAGTTCCCCTCCAAGTCACTCACCATCCTGACTTAGAAATATATTGCTGTTCCTTCACTGTTGCTGGGTCAAAATCCTGGAACTCCATTCCTAACAGTACTGTGGGTGTACCTACACCACCTAGATCCCAGCGGTTCAAGAAGGCAGCTCACCACACCTTCTCAAGGGCAATTAGGGATGGGCAATAAATGCTGGCCCAGCCAGCGAAGCCCACATCTTGTGAATGAATAAAAAAAAACTGCAGCGAAAACTGCACCAAGGCTCCTTTGACAGCACCTTCCAAATCTGCGACCTCTACCACCTAGAAGGATAATGGCAGCAGATGCATGGGAACAGCACCACCTGCAAGTACCTCTCCAAGGTACACACCATAATGACTTGGAAATATATTGCTGTTCATTCATTGTTGCTGGGTTAAAACCCTTGAACTCCTTCCGCAACAGCTGCGTGTGTGTTCCTACGCCACATGGACTGTAGCGGTTCAAAAAAGAGGCTCACCACTACCTTCTCTAGGGCAATTAGGTGGGCAATAAAAATGCTTGTCTAGCCAGTGCTGCCCTCATCCTGTGACAGAATAATAAATAAAAATCCTGAGCCATTTTCTTGGCAGTTTTCACCAGTGCTGGTTTGCCATTGCCTTTCACTCGTGTGAGTTTTGTCCAAAAGAGAGAGATATAGTGGTCAGTGTTAGAAGAAAGACGCCACAAATTATTTGATCATGTAGAGTTAAGGCAGAAAGGGGTTATTGCCCATATAGCTTCCCATTTTCTCTTCCGCCACTTTATCCTGCGCTATGCCCACCTCTACACCCCCCTACTTTCCTGCCAGCATGTGTGCCTTCCCTCCTATTTGTTAGATGGTGGCAAGGGCAGTTCCTCTATAATGATTGTGCAATATCAGCATTATGTTACCAACCTTGATACCTACTCAACAAAAACAGAATTACCTGGAAAAACTCAGCAGGTCTGGCAGCATTGGTGGAGAAGAAAAGAGTTGACGTTTCGAGTCCTCATGACCCTTTTCTTCTCCGCCGATGCTGCCAGACCTGCTGAGTTTTTCCAGGTAATTCTGTTTTTGTTTTGGATTTCCAGCATCCGCAGTTTTTTTGTTTTTATCTCTGTTGATACCTGCTCAGTTGAGCATTGTAGAGCTCCTCCATGGCAGTCCAGATGGTGCAAACATTGCTTAAAGGTGGTTTGTTCTGCAGTGTTCTTTAGCCAGCATGGTTCTCATTGTGTGCCTGCTGTGTGTGCATATGCTGCAGGCTGGAATAATGAGCATCGTTGAGTGGATAGCCCTTATCAGTCAGTGGCCAGCCTTTGACTTGCCCTGGTGTCTCAAAACAGGTGTTACGGAGGACTGTGAAGAATGAAGGAATTTTGTCTACAGTGTCATGAACATTTTTATCACAGAAAAAGGTTCATCTGCAAGGACTTAAGACATTCTGGAAGAATTTGTTATAAAGGACACTGTCCCTTAAATGGTTAATGCAGGACTGATATTTGTGGGAAAAGCATTATTTTAGAAAGGGTAATTAAGCAGTTGAAAAAACTGCCAGCCTGTTGATCCAGGTGAACTTTGCACAAATGGAGTCACACGGGTTTTACAGCTCTTGGGGAAAGAAACATGCCTGGAAGACTGTTTTAAAAGTAGGTTTTGGTTTTGCTTTGAGAAGAAAATGACCAACTGCTTGAGAAGGGAGAGAGAACAGCCTTTTGCAGTCCACAGCTGAAAATGAATATAAGCTGCTCTTGAGCTGCTCTACATGCTGGCATAGAGTATTCCATGAGTCTGCCTGAAAATCAGTGCCAGAGTCACTGTTTCACAGATTGTTGCTGAAAGATCAACCACATAGCCGAGGTGCCATTTCAAGAACTACACCATTTATCCTTTTGAATCATTAACTTGTAATCTTTGGCCAAACTCCTCCATTTCTATTTTTTTTTGTGAGACAGACAGACAGGGTAATTAGTGTAATTTCCTATTCTATGTTGATAAGCTTGTTTTTTATAAAAACAAAGTTTGTTGTTTACTGAAAGAAGCCTGGTTGAAATCTCTTTTTTCTTGGTACCAGTAGTGAAGGTAAACAATTAGCCACGTTGGTGAATAAATTAAACTTTGAAACTAATGGTAAGACCTCTGGAGTAGTGGGACTTGACCAACTGTGCTCTTCCCCCCCCCCCCCCCCCCCCCCCCAAATCCTGGTCGTAACAGCTGCCATAATACTGGACATTCGGGTGCTTGAGTGCTGCTTGTGGTCACACACCAGCTCCACATTAAGGCAGTAAAATTCCTGTTGGTTCATGAAAGTGGCCTATGCAAGAAACGTCCATGCACCCTGCACCCTGAATCTGCAAATCATTGTGCTCATTCTGCCTGTTGACATCCAGGAAGAGGAAATGAGCAAACTGTGTATACTGAGGCTCAGTGATATCCCTTGTGCAGAAGTGCAATGCAAACAATAAAATGTTACTTATATTTCCAGCAGCAGCCTGAAAGGGGCCAGATGCATAAAGTTAAGAGCTATGGGCAATCTATCTTTACCCTATTTTGAGGTTTCATTTGTAGCTGCAGCAGTTGGTAGTTTTCACTCGTGATGTTCTGTAAAGTAAAGATGCCTTAAGCTTTGGACCTTGCTGAAGTTGCAGTAAGTGAATTGCTCCCTTAAGGACCCTTGTAGAAGTGGGCTCCTGCCCTTCTACCAGTGCTTTCCTCCTCTCCTTTCTAACAGCTTGTTCTGCTCTGTGATCTCTCTTCATTCCTCCAGTAATGTTTGATTCTCAGAAGGCGGCCTACTAGGCCACCTGTCTCTGGAAGCAACTTGTTTCAGCACAAGCAAACAGTAAAATTTAGTGAGGTATAGCAAAGCTCCAAAATAAAATATACAACAGCATGAGGAGCCTCACGAAGCAATCAGGCAACTAGACTGTAAGTAGTTCACAATTTTAAAAAAATATGCTGATGAGGATTCCTTCACTCCATTTAACCTGATTTTTAGCTGTGTAATGTTAAGCTAAAGTGGCCTGGATGTAAGTTTGAAACATGACAGCATTGATGTCAAAGCTACGTTTCACACTGACCTGTATCACAATCTGCCTTCTCTGCACGCAGCCAACATTTGCATGTGCACAAACTAAACTGCTTTACCAAGATGCCATATTGTACCCTTCTATTGCAAGTTTCTGAGTTTAGGTTGCTTAGTCAGTGGAAAAAAAGGTGCTACACAAGCTTAATTTAGCGTCCAATTGTGTTTAACAAATATCTGCAGAAAAATGTTCTCTAATTTCATCTCAAAATATGTAATTGTAAGCCAGTCCTGGATCTGGTGGAACACTGTTTGTATAAGGCTTGCGTTAAATTGCACCTTTCATGATCATAGGATGTTCTGAAGAACTTTGCAGGCAATTAATTTCTTTATCAAGTTTAGCCTCTGTTGTAATGTAGAAAATACAGCAGCCAGTTTGTGCATAGCAGGCCCTCATAAACAGCACTCTAACAATGACTAGATAATCTTGGGTCTCTGGATCTGTTTTCAGTCTTGGAAATCCAGTATTTTTTTTTTTACTGAGTCTTAATTTTTGTTTTACATTTTAAAGATTTGTCTGATTTGTGTTGTCAGATCACTTATGAATTTTATGGTGACATGCTTTTCAAGGAAGGACAAATTATAGATTTGACTTTTGTGGACGTATTTCCTATTTTAAAAAAAAGGGAGCATAGGTGTATATGAAACAAAAACAAAAACTGCTGGAAAAACTGAGCAGGTCTTAACAGCATCTGTGGAGAGAAAGACAGAGTTAACGTTTCGAGTCCATATGACTCTTCTTCAGAGTTCTGAAGAAGAATCTTACAGACTCAAAACGTTAACTCTGTCTTTCTCTCTACAGATGTTGTCAGACCTGCTCAGTTTTTCCAGCAGTTTTTGTTTCAGATTCCCAACATCTGCAGTATTTTGCTTTTATCTTGGCATAAGTATATATGTTGTACATAGAGACAGGATAAATTTCCATGTTCTTGCGTGCCCTTTGTAAGTGAATTTCTTTCATTAACTGGTGCATTTGTGCAGAAATTTTATAACTGCCATATAATTAAAGTGGCATCTGATTATCTGTGCTCCAGATAAAATAACACTTTCAATTAAGTAGTAATGCCAAACTAATGCAGTGCATGTTCATTGGTTTTACAAATTAGGATTTGTCATCTTGCTAATTAAAGCATTGATGTATTTTCTATTTGAATGTGATTTATACAAAACATGTCATTTTTATTTTTTGTTAGAAGTTGCGTGCTGTGGGGTCTGAAGCAGGAATAGTTTCACCAAGTGAGGTAAGTTGAAGAGAAAAAGTTGGGAATAGCATATGGAAAGTAGCATAATTTGTGCAACTTTCCTGACATCTTGGTATAATGCTGTAAATCATAAATTGAAGTATTTGTGGGAGACCTAAGGAGGGGAAATAGTTAATGCTATATAAATGTATGTTTTGTTGAATCATTAAGGGTTTTTAGATGGTGGAAGGGGGAAGTGAGGGAGAGTATTATACCAAACTGTTCTTGCCATGACCTGGTGCCATTTTGTCCTGAAATGGAACTCCCAGCAAAATCAGTGACTGTTATTGGAATTTGTTTCCGTTTTATCTAAAGCATCGAAATGAAGGGTAAAGTCCAACTTTTTCTACTGTTACTTATTAAGAAAAATATCTATCAAATTCATCAATTTTTAAAAATTCAATAAATACACCCTGTGGACTAATGAAATTTTGCAATATATAATGCTGCTGCTTTGTGGTTATTATTAAAACCACCTATATTTGGTCACCTAATAAGATTAATTAGATCATCTTTCGCAGTTCCTCCTCTACCTCTTGTCACGCTGCTTGTCTGATATCTAGTGCTCAGTCAGTGGTTCTCAAACTTTTTTTTGAAGGGCCTTCATTAGTCTATGACAGACCCCCAACCTAAACTGTCTGAACACCAAGATGAAAGCAAACTGGAGAAACAGCACCTCAACTTCTGATTAGGCACTTTACAGCTTTCTGGGCTTAACATTTAGTTTAGCAGCTTGAGACCACGAGCACTCCCCTCCGTCTTTACCCCCTTTTTAATCCAATTGTTTTTTAAAATCTTAACATTTATTTATTAATTTTTAAATCCTACCCCCCTCCCCCCAGGCCATCTGTCATTGATTTCTTGTTGTGCTTTTACAGAGCACTGACCCTTGTTCTTCTATTAACACATTCTTCTCTTAACCTTTGTCACTATCAGCACCTCCTTTAGTCTTTACCACTACTGTTAACACTCCCTTTGTCTTGTGACTGTGACATCTTTGTCAATCTCTCCTTAGCTCCTACGTTTCCTTGCCCTATTATCTTGCTCTACTTGCTTCACCCACTCTTAAACAGTGCAAAATCCAGCACATTTCTACTTCTCTTTAGCTATGAAGAGCTATATGGACTCGAAACGTTAGCATCTGTGGAGACAGAAACAGAATTCCCAGACCTGAGTTTTTCCAGAATTTTTTGGGCAGAATTTTCTGCTTACTGGGTGGATGCAATCTCTGGTGGGTGGGGAGCCGATCCCTGCTGGAGAAGTGGGCTCCGCTGCCATTTTACGTGGATGGGCCAATTGAGGCCCGCCCAGCGTGATGCCCAGCGGGAAGCACTATGCGCTCCCTGAGTGGGTGGGCGCGGGGGGGTGGGGGGCGGATTTCCCCAAATGCATGAGTGCGCTCTTTCACGCTTGCGCACGAAAGAGCACACATCTCCCTGAGGCTAAGTGCTGCCTCAGGGAGATCGCTGACAGTTGTGAAAACATTAAAAATAGAAAAAAAAAATCCTTAACATGTCCCCTTGGGGACATGGGGCATGTTCATAAATTTCACTAAAACTTTAATAAACTTTTTAAATCCCTACATGAAACCTCATCCCGCCGGTGGATGAGGTTTCCTGTTTTTTTCCATTCCCCGCCGGGGCTCCTGGCCTGCCTGCCAACCTTAAGGTTGGGCGGGCAGGTTCTTTAATGTTTTAATGATCCTGTCAATGGCCTCAATTGACCATTGAGAGATCGGCAGACTCGCAGCTGATTTTGCTGTGGACCCGCCTTCCTGAAGATTTAAATGGGGCAGGATGACGCCGGGGCTTCCTCCCGATGTCATCCTGCATCATTTTGCGTGTCGGTGAGCGAGCCCCGCCCCCTACTCGCTGACGGCAAAGTTCAGCCCTTTGTTTCTATAATCTGAATACTGTTGCAGGCAGTGATGAGGCAGACCAGACAAACCAGAGTTAAAGCATTAGGATAACTCCAGTAACATTCTAGTACATGCCAACTGAACTGCTTTTAAAGTGGTTAAAGATTAGGTCTTTCTACCATAGGCAATCAGTTTGCAGGTCATGCAAACAGTCATTGATCTCAGAAATCTCCTCATGTTTAGATATTTTACAGGCTGAGTTAATATTTTAATTGTTTTTAAATAACTTCAAAACATGTCCCTCTAATTCTATGACAGAGTAGTCATTTGAATGTGATATCCTTGGTATTATTTTATAGATCTGTGCGATTCCAGTACAATTTCAGTGTTATTTAATTCATGGAATTTGCATGGTGGGAGAGTTAAGTCAAAGTGACAGTTTTTCCACAATTAGAAGAATTAAAACAACAAGATATTGTAAACAAAATGCTGAAAATACTCAGGCCACATAAAAGCACTGCATAAGACCAAATTGAATGTACCTTAGTATCGTAGCAGCTGCTAACCTCCCACTTTACCTCCACACTGCTATCAAAAGTAACTTAAAGATCCAGTGCTGAAAACCATGGCAATGAAAGCACCCATCATCCCTGAGAAGGACAAGTATTCAGGAATTTCAAGGGTGTATATCTTGCCAGCTAGTTGTGTGCACTGACATCAACTAATAATTTATACAAAGTGGATGGCTTGCCTTTTTCCTTTCTTCCCCATGTTCCCTCCTTTGGTGTTTTTCTCTCTTGCAAGCCAGATAGATTATTTAGTGAACTTGGTGTCTATGGACCCCAGAGGTCCACAGACCCTGTTTGAGAACCACTACTAAATAAGCAGAAAACTCTTGCAGTTAAACATTGGAAAGATCAAAGGCATTCTCTCCAGCGATTGCCAGAATCTCCATTCCCTAGACAGCAGTTCCATCTTCTACTCTGATTACAGTCTAAGGCTGAATCAGATTGTTTGCAACTATGGTGTCCTATTTAACCTTGACTTGAGCTTCCTGTCCATATCCTGTCCTCACTAAGACCACCTAATTTCACTTCCGTTATTTTGCCTGTCTGCTCCATTGCCTATGTGAAACCACCAACCATGTATTTTATTACTTTGACACGACTATTCCAATGGCCTGTGGTTAACCTAGCTCCTTCCGTCCTCCATATACACGAGCTAATCCAAATTCTGCTGCCCGCATTCTAACTCGAACTAAGTCCGGTTCACCCAATAGTCCTGTGGTCGCTAGACTACCTAGGATCCCAATACCCAAACGTCTTGACTTTAACATTTTTATCCATGTGTTCAAATCCCTCCCTATTTCTAACATCCTGCAGCCTTTCAGCCCTCAAACTCTCTATACCTCCAATTCTGTCCTCTTGTGTATCCCTGGATTCTTCAGCCCAACATTTGTTGCTGCTTTTGGCCATCTAGACGCAAGTTCTGAATTCCCTCTGTCAAACTCTCTGCTTATCTTCTCTCCTCCTTTAACGCATGCCTTAAAATCAACTTCTTTGACCTAACTTTGTTCACCTGTCTTAGTGTCATTGTCTTTGGCTTGGTATCTGCTTTCTTTTGACTGATTATGTCCCTGTGTAGCACCTTGGGATGTTTTGCTTTGTTAAAGGTGTTATATAAACAGAAGCTATTATTGGTGTTGGCTCAAGAGATGAATGTTGGCTAAGCTACCAAAATAGCTGCACTGCTACTCTTGAAATAGAGCAAAAGGATATTTTTTCTGTCCCAACTGAGAAAGTAGACAAGATTTGATGTCACGTCCAAAGGATGATACCACCCATCAGTGCGACGCTCTTTTCAAATTGCACTGAGTGCCAGCCTAAATTGTCTCTAGAGTGGAGCTTGTAATCATGACCTTTTTAACTGTGTGGGAGTGCTTCTGCCAAAGCTGATTCCTTCAACTCTTATCTGTTTTGCATTCACCCAACCCTGACGCCCCTCACTGTCACTTCCTGCACCAACAATTGGCTGCAGAACTGTGGGGTGGAAACTCTGGAACTAGATTGCTAAATCCCTCCATCTTTATTATCTCTCTGACCTCTTCAAAAAGTCTCCTTGAGATCTACCTTTTTGAATCTGCCTTTGGTCTCTTCCATAACTTTAGTCTCCTGATATTCACAGGGATCCGGGAACGAACTAGACTGGGGGCAATGGCCATAAAAATGGCCCAGGAATGTCCAATTTCAGTGGGGGTGCCTCATCATTTTGCTTCTGGGTTTCATGTCTCCTGTGTGTTCGACCAATTAAAGGCCCAGTTCTCAGAAAAACTGAAGAGGATGCCTGCACACTCTGACAGAGATTGAAGAGAAATTTGTCGATGACTATGAAAGCAGACAAGGCTATGATCAGATTTTCAGCTGCTTCTATTAATGTACTGCTGAGGGCAGTGTGGAGCAAGGGGATGTGTTGTTTTCAACAAATGGTGAAAAGAAACCTGCTGCCACCACCAGAAGGCCTTGTTGGAAGTGGTAGCAGAGGTGAGCAACGGATATTGCTCAGGAAAGGTGAGCAGAAGGCTGTATTTTCCCATATCCTGCGCTGTATACTCTCTTACTTTGTCTATTCACCTTATTCCTTAGTTACTCATAACTCTCATCGTGTTCAATCGCTCGCTCTCTCTCTTTTGGCTTGGTGAGGTTCCACTTTTTTTAGTCTTTCATGGGACGTGGGTGTCACTAGCAATGTCAGCATTTATTGCGATCCTTAATTGCCCTTGAAATTAGTGACTTGCTGGGCCATTTCAGAAGGAGTTGAGAGTCGACCACATTGATGTGAGTCTGCTGTCATGTACGCCAGACCAGGATGGCAGATTTCCTTTCCTAAAGGAAGCTATTAGTGAACCAGTTGGGTTTTTGTGACAATCAGTGATGGTTTCATGGCCTCCATCACTGAGCCTAGCTTTTAATTCCAGACTTTTATTAACTGAATTCAGATTCCTCCAGCTGCCATGGTGGGATTTGACCCCATGCCCCCAGAGCATTTTCTTGGACCTCTGGATTACTAGTCCAGTGAAATTACCAATATGCCACCATACGTGCACTCATGCCAGTGGCTGTAATCCTCACATCTTCTACATTGTAACTCATCTCTCAACACTTTTTCTCGATTCTTTAAGTGCCATCATTAGTGCAATTTACAAAAGCATGCCATTCATTGTTCTTGTGCATTTGCCTGGTTCTCACCTTCACTGATTGCACTCCATTCCAAAGGGTATGAACATTCCTCAGAGCCATTTGTAGGTATGCCTTGCTGGAGAAGAGAGCAAATGCCTAGGAGAGGGCAAGGACCATGGGGGACCTTGACAGATTATAGAAATTTCAGCAGTGGAAGAAGAGGCTCTTGAAATATGCAAACTCCCACAGTGATGGCAAGATTGGCAGTCCAGCAGAGAAGGGTAACAACATTAATGTTTCATTCTGCACCTGCCACAACACTTTCAGTTGGATCTTCGGTGCATTGACAACTCTGAAGTGTTTAATTTGCAAATTAGCATTCTCAAAGTGCCGTTACCTAAATATTTTTTTCTTCTGTTCTCCAGTGACATCAAATTTAAGATCAAGAGCCAGTGATGGGGAAAAGACAAAGACTTTCAAGATCTGAGGCCCTTGGGGCTTTTCTCAGAACACAAGTGTAGTAGGCACCAGTGCAAACATGAACACTTTAGTTGGTCCATCTAAGCAAGTAGATGGAACTGCACTGGGGGGTTTAAATGAATCAAATGAGCAAAAGCAGAGAATGGTGAAAGGGCCAGCTGATGAGGGAACTTCAGGATGGTGCTGTCATTTTTAGACTCTACTATCAGGACAGAGGTATGTAATCCTTGGGGCCTGCCAGATACACGGTCCACAGTAGTAGAGAGGAGAGAGGAGTCCAACTAGAATGTTTGTGGGGTGGTGACATTGGGCTTTTCAGCTCTCCAAACCACTGTGGGATATGTGGAGAGGCCCATGGAAATTGGAGTTGTCCATTCATGAGTAAGTACTTGCAGTTGTACCCTACGTGTTGGCTCAGATGGCGATAATGCAGATCCTGGCCAGGAGTGTCTACTGGTTTTGAGAAGATCGTAGAATGACTAGATCAAGGCTTACAAAGCATTATTGATTTCCTCTATTCTACTGTCCTGCTGATAGGTAGCATTGATGTGCTGCTGTCCTATGGGGATGGGAGGGTGACTGACTGGGTGAAGTAAGCACAGATGTTTCTCAGAACATTGGCAAGCCTCATCCATTACCGCCCCCTCAACCAGTATCTGTGATGATGCCTCCACGCCAGCTGACCCACAATTGCAACAGCCCTTACACAACTGTAGGAAGAGTGATCAGTAGCACAGGTTTCACAGGGTCTAAAATCTAGAGGTCACTGGCAGTGTTGTCATTGGCAGTGTTACCTCTACCGTTTGCTCTGCACGGCCACCTTGTTGCATTGTACACTCCCTTTGAAATTGACATGCTGCCGTGAGTCTTAGAGAATGTTGCTTGCGTCTGGCATGTTCCTGATTGCTAAGCGGCCATGCAGCTTGGGGAAATGGTCAGCGGCCAAGAACAATTCAGGACACTGAGAAACATGAACAGCAGAATTCCACTATCCGTGCTGAAGCTGCTGGAGCAATACTAAATAAAAGTGGTAGCATAGGAAGGAAAAGAATATATAGATCACAGTGTTAACACAGATGTCGCATTTATTTATTAAGCCATTTATTTTGATCACAGACGTTTGTCGTTCACGTCATTCCACTGTTTGAGTATTGAGTGCAGATTGCATTGAGATTGTGGGGTGGGCCAAGAGGGAACTGATTCTCATGTTGGAACATTGGACCAATGCATTGAGAATGGCATGCTTGTGAGAGGTGGTCATGGCTACAGTGTTCTATTTGACACTGGTCTAAGTGAACTTAGCTGCTGTCAAAACATCACTGGCATTGTGGGCATCACTACTTTTGAGTGTCTGGGTCCCCATCACATAATTGTTGTAGCCCTCATTTGATATGGAATCATGAATGCCGCCTTCAGCAAGAACTTTCAGACTTGTTACACTACGTTGGTCTGGTCGACAGAAAGTAGTTTAGTATGGCTGCAGAGTTTGGCGATCTCATGCCCTTTTAACCATAACCTTTGAAAACTTTGTTCTTCACAGAGATTGAGGAAACTGACCCTCTGCCTGTGCACCTTGTTGGGCGGGTATGGTCTCTGTCACTTTTCTTCCTCTTTCTTCAGTCCAGAAGGCTGCAGTAATAGTGACACTAACGGTCTTTGTCCTTGACAGCTATGGAGCCAAGGGTTATAGCAAAACTATGCCTACAGTGAACTGCAGAGGCATCTCAGACACTTGCAGTTTTCTCATGGAAACTTAAGGGTCTAAATAAACATCCTGCTGATCCAGCCTCCATATCTTTAGCGAACTAGCTGACTTTTGAGAAACCAGCGTTCCAGCAGTTAAATACAATTCCGGGTCCTTTTAAAGCATTAACGGATCCAAACTTAAGTATATTTGTAACCGTGCCTCTAGAACGGTACACTTTGGATCTGCTGACAGGGTCCTAGAAATTACAGTCACCGAGTTGAGGGCATACCAGCATACTCACCGCCTGACCCTTTCCCACATGTGTTAATATTGAGGCTCTGGTGTCTGATTTCCCCTCTATGAAGCTGCTTGGGGTGTTTTATGATGAGATGCAATGTAAATGCAAATTATAATCATGCGCAACTATATGCCTTACTCTCCTCTGAGGCTGGGTGAGGCTTTCCCTCCTCTGGAATTCTGTTTGAAAACAATTTTTCTATGCTGCTTCTTGAGGTCTGTTTTAAACCTTCTGATTTTGTGCCTTTGATTTCAATTCTTCACAGATTTGCTTATTTGTTGCTTACTATTTATCTGTTAAAGCATTCTTAAGGCATTCTCCTTTTGAGTGCAAAATATTGCCGACCCCGGAATACCTAGATCTGATGCTTACATTTTCTTTTAAGATGCTGCCAGATCTGTTGAGTATTTCCAGGATTTACTGTTTTTACTCTTCTATAAGTAATACTTTCTAAATTCATGTGATTGTAGTAAAGTAGTATGTGGGCATAGACAGAACTGAAAACTATTAATAGGTAAGGTTTGCATCTCCCTTTATTAAGAAAGATGCTGCCAAAGTCATAATGAAAGAGGTGTAGGTGAGATACTGCATAGGCTAAAAATTGATAGAGCTATTAAAAGGTTGGCTGTACAAAAAGTTGATAAGTCATCGGGGTTGATGTCAAGAGGAAATTATGGAGATACTGGACATAGTCTTCCAATTCTCCTTAGACACAGAGGGTGCCATCGGATTGGAGAATTGCAAATGTTACACCCATGTTCAAAAAGGGTGTGAGAATAAATCCAGCAACTACAGCCAGATAGTTTAGCCTTGGTGCTGAGAAAGCTCATAGAGACGATAATTCAGTCCAAAACTAATAGTCACTTGGGTCAAACACAAATTGAATAAGGAAAGCCAGCACAGATTTGTTAAACGTCAATCTTGTTTAATTAACTTGAGTTTTTTTGAGTAATGAGGACAATGTGGTTGATGTATATATGGACTTCTAGAAGGTGTTTGATAAAGTGCCACATGTTTTAAAATGTATTCTTTGACTGGGTGTGGGTATCGCTGGTTAGGCCAGCATTTATTGCCTATCCCTAATCGCCCTTGAGAAAGTGGTTCTGAGTCCCTGCCTTGAATTGCCATAGGCATGTGGTGTAGGCTTGTCAGCAAGTTGAAACCCATAGAACAAAAGGGTCAGTGGTAGCATGAATACGGAGTTGAGTGAGTGAGAGGAAGCAGAGTAGTGGTGAATGTTTTCTTTTGGACTGGTAGGAGGTATAAGTGGGGTTCCCCTAGGTTCAATATTAGGACCACTGCTTTTCTTGATGTATAATCAACGATCTAGACTTGAGTGTATCATGCATAATTTGTAGATGACACAAAACTAAGTATTCTGAGTATTCTAACTAAGTATTGTGAAGAGGACATAGATGGGCTGGTGGAATGGGCGGGCACATGGCTGATGAAATTTAATGCAGTGATGTGATTCATTTTGATAGGAAAGAGGAGAGGCAATAAAGTAAAGGACCCAATTCTGTAGGGGTTGTTGGAACTGGGGGTATACTGTTGAGTATACCAACAAAAAAATAAATTAATTGACAACTCCATAAAGAGGCACTGTAAAACTTTTTAAAAAAATAAAGGAAACTTGTATAGTTTTAATTAAATTAGTGCTTCTGGGGTTGATGATGCAGTCCACTCCCTGTGGCACCCACCGTTCGCAGAAGGCCTCAAGAGTACTGGTGGTGGAACTGGGGATTTATGTGCGCAAATCATTGAAGGAGGTAGGGCAAGTTGAGAAAGGGGTTAAAAAGGCATTTGGGATCTTGGGCTTTACAATTAGAAGCATTGAGTACAAAAGCAAGGGCATTATGATGTACCTTTATAAAATTTTGGTTTGGCCTTAACTGTAGTATTTTGCCCAGTTCTGGGCACTGCACTTTAGGAAGGATGCAAAGACTTTAGCGATAGTACAAAAAGATTTACAGGATTGATTTAAAAGGATGGACAGATTAGAGAAGCTGCTGTTATTAGAGAAGAGAAGATTTGACAGAGGTGTTTAAAATCATGTGGAGTCTATACAGACTAATTAGAGAGAAACTGTTTCCATTGGCCACCGATTTAAGATGAATGGTAACAGAACCGATGGGAACATTAAAAATTCTCATTATGCAGCAGTTGGTTAGGATCTGGAATGGACTACATGAAAGTGTGGTTGAACTACATTCAATCAGGGCTTTCAAAATGAGATTGCATAAGCACCTGAAGGGAGAAAATTTGCATGACTATGGGATAGGCCAGGGGAGTGCAACTAACCGAGTTTCTTTTGCAGAGAACTGGCATAGACAGGACAGGCCAAATGGCCTTCTATGCTGTGACCGTGGTATGAAGTTTCGACAAGTTCAAGGTGATGCTGCCTCAGGCTGCATTTATCCTGTTATAACTGAACCATATAGATTAAGAAGATCCCAGGTTTGATTCTCAGCCTATGTTGAGCCAGCAATTGGTGGGGTAGCTATAGTTAATCTTAGACCTTGAAGTAGTAAACAAAAATGTATTTAAGGTTTGAGCTACTGTTCACCATCCAATAATCCCTGGGTATATACATATATCGAAGTTGGTGAGGAGAAAAACCAAGCTTGCAAGCAGATTACATTCCCTGTCATTTTAGATGTATAGCACAAACAGGCCATTTTGCCTACCAGTCCATGTTCCACTTCCTTCCATCCCTCCACACCCAAGCCCGCCAGCAGAACTCATGTCCTTCCAGCCTGCAACCCGCCCACCTCTGTTCTCCCCTCCTTTTCTCCACCTCCACCACTTGCCTGAAGCACACCATTTGGTAACAGGCTGCACAATCCCAGCATTCTCCAGGTAAAAGATTTCCTTCAAACAATCCGCAACCATCCCATTATCAACAGCTCCCTACCTAGTTCTCCACTATAAGGTGAAACACTCCCTCTATTCCTCTTCCTCCCCCGCCCCACCCCACCTGCCCTGCCATTTCACTGCAACAAACCTTCCCTGCCACAGATGGGCAATAAATGCTGACCCAGCCAGCGACGTCAAATTAAAAAGGTCAACACGCAGCCAATTTAGATGTGTGGGATCAGTTTTTTCTGTGCATGGCAACTTTTAAAATGTTTTGTGAGGCTGCTTATGTATAGTATTTATCACTGAATAAGGCCTGCATAATACCTCCCAAGCTTTTGGGTGATGTGCATTTGCACAGTTTAGTGAGAATGTTGTTCTCAGCACCTTCCTCTTCAAAAGCAAGAGACATCTGATCTGTTTATTCTTTCTTGATAAGTGCAACTGCACAGTTGCACCTATGTCCCTGTTGCTCCTCTATCCTCTGTTCTTTTTAGCCACAATCTGAAGTTCTAAAGGTTGTATTGCTTACTAGGTGCCAGGGTTAAAAGCATAGAACTTGAGTATTGCTGATAAAAAGAGACTACTATGTGAAGCTTTTCATCTTGCACTCACCAGGACAGCTGCACATGACAAACTAACAATAAAGGGAACAACAATTTACACTGCATGAGAAGACAGTGCTGATTAGTTGGCAAGCAGACTCTGATAGAGGCGTTGCTTTAGAAAATGCAGCAGAGAACTATTAACTGTTAATTGCCCGGCTGTTGTTTCAAATTTAAACCAGACAGGTTGACTCTGGTCAAAGCATTGCCATGGGGAATGAACCAGGGAATGGAGGTCCCACAAGCTTTTGTTTAGTTGGAAAAGGCTTAATGTGTAGACATGCTCCTTCTGTCTGAAAAGGACAGGGCCCTGTGTGGGAATTATGTGACTTCCAGCACGGGACGTGAGCCACATTGCGAGCCCAACTGATAATCGTAACTTGGTTTTCAGTGTAATTCTTGGCACATTCAGGATTGTTTAGCAAGTGTTGTCAAATCACTGAATCACATCTAATGTTGAACATTGTTTTGAGTATTGGAAGCACGGGTTTCTTGGATGTGATGGTTGCAGCCTGTTGTGACAGCTGTAGGGACGTGCTGCTTGATATGATCTGCCAGTCATTGGGATGTATGGCATCACACCGGCATTGCAATTCATATACCAAATTACTAATTTGTGTGATTGGCAGAATGTCTTTTTGGCTTGACAGCAGCATCGTATTAGTGGCGAATAGCACTCGTTGCTGCTGCATAGTAGCAGTGAGCAACGGCTAGCTTCACCTGTTGCTCAAATTTTTGAGACATCTTATCCTTCCAGGGTAATTTGAGGTAGACTGGGCACTTTTCAGGGTTGAAAGTGGTGGCCTTAGGCCCATTCATGAGTTTGCACGATATACAATGAGCAATGATCTGATAAGGGTACTTGTTATCTCACGGGATAGCTTTAGTGTGCCCTATTTCATCATCAAGCTTGCATGGGTGAGCAAATGGCTCAGGCCTTATTTACAAGGTTGCCGATAAGCCCAATCCTATAGCATGTGAAACTGTAGGAGTCCTAGTGTGTATATTGACCAGTGAAGGTAGGTTGCAGTAGAAAGCCTACCTTCATTTGGGCTTGCATATGGCTCATTTATATGTGCTAGAAGCCACATGCAAATGTCTCTTATGGTCCTGTTGTTTGCAGACAGAAGGAGCATGTTACACATTGCACCTTTTCCAACTAAATGAAAGCTTGAACTGCCATTCCCTAGTTCATTCTCCATGGAAATGCCTTGAGCAATTGGAGTCAACCTGCCCAGTTTGAATTTGAAACCAAGGCTTGGCAGTTAACTGTTCCCTGTTGCATTCTCTATGGCAACATCCCTATCAATAAGAGCCCGCTTGCCAACCAGTGAGCACTCTCTTCTCATGCGGTATAAATTGTTATTCCCTTTACTGTTGGTTATCTTGCGTAGCTGTCTTGGTGAGTGCAAGACAAAAAGCTTCTATAGTATGTCATTTTTTTCAGCAGCACTCAAATTCTGCACTGCCAATTGTAGAACTTAGTTTGAATGGGTGAATCCAATTGCTTGCTGTTGTCATTCACTGTCCCTCAATTTGAGGATGATGAGTTGCTGCATGTAGTGCATGTACGAACGAACAACCTACGTAGGACTAGGCACGTGAAGAGCTAGGGGTTGAAATTAACCTTGAAACCTTCACAGCTAATAATCTCTCAATTGTTACCTGAGCTGCAAATTACTACAGGGATGTACAGATTACAAGGTTAAATATGCGGCTGACAATGTAGTGTGGGAAGCAGGGATCTCAATTCATGGGGCACTGGCACCAGTATTGGGAAATAAACAAGTTGATCTGTTAGATGGGTTGGAATCAGTGGTCTTGGTGAATTGAATAACTAGAGCAGTAGTTGGGGATTTAAGATGAGGTGGTGGGAAAGGGATGGAGGATTCAGGAAAGGGTAAAAGAAATGTTAAGACTGTGTAGAACGGAGATTGAGGGTAAAAATAAGCAGAGTGAATCAAGGGACGATCAAAGGTAATGGAACATTAAGTGAGTAGGGGGACATTAGCAAAAAATAGAAAAAAACTAAAAGCATGATTAGCAAAGTATTCACAACAAAATAGATAAATTAATACACGGGTTAGTGAGTTTGATGGAATAGCCATTACAGAGAAATGTAGCTGAGTGACCAAGGTTGGGAATCCAGGATACTTAACTTTTAGAAGAGACCTTATAATAAAGAATGGGATATAAAGGCAGCAGAGAGAAAGGGTCTTAGCTCGGAAAAATCAAGATGTGGAATCAGTTTGCCACGAGCTCTGGGACAGAAAACACAGGTGTTAGTGATTATGGGTGTCCTAATGGTAGTGTTGGGCATATTTATACTTACAGGTGCATTAATACTCATAGGATTACATAGGATATATGGTGCACTTAGCCCATAACAAAATTAATGCTCCACTCAAGCCTCCTCGCACCTTTTCACATTTAAATGTGCCATCGTAACTTTATCTTTATTTCTCCCTTAATGCATGCCTAGCTTCCCCTTAAACATTTCAACACTCCCTGTGGTAGAGTTCCACATTCTCACCACCCTTTGGGTAAAGAGGTTTTCTTGTAAATTTCCTGTTGGATTTCTTGATGACCATTTTATATTGATGACCTACAGCTTTGCTCTTTCCACAAGTGAAAACATCCTGCCTGTATCCACTTGATCAAAACCTTCCATAATTTTAAAGACCTCTATTGGACCACCCCCCTTTTTTTCAAGAGAAAGAGACCCAGCCAGTTTATTCTTTCCTGATATGTATATCCATGTGCTTTTTGTATCATCCTTGTAAATCTTTGCATCCTTCCAGTGCCTCTATATCCTTTTTATAATTTGATGACCAGAACTACACTCAGTATAAATGTAGTCTAACCAAGGTTCAATACAGATTTAGCATACCTACCCCACTTTTCGACTTTGTCCTTCCTAGAAATAAAATCTAGTGCATGGTTTGCTTTTTGTGACCTTGCTAATCTGTGACATGACTTTGTGTTTAATGTACTGCTACTCTGAAATCTATTTGTTCCTCTACCCCACCTAGACTTGTACATTCCAAGTAATAAGCGACCTCCCTACTCTTACCACAATGTACCACTTCTCATTTGTTTCTGCGTTGAACTTTACTTGCCAAATATTTGTCTTTTTGCAAATTTATGAATGTCTTTCTGTAATTTATTGCAGCCTTCCTCTATTTACAAGAAAAAGTGTTTCAGGAGCTGGTGGGGGGGAAATCTTAAAAGAAAGACCTCAAAGTTCGTCATTCTGGATTATTGCCAGTGCTGTGTGCTAATTAGCATGGGAACAGTAAGATGATAAAGATAAATGTATGACTGTAGAAATAATGCAGCTTAGAGAGCTTCAGGTTCGTAGGGTATTGGGACCTATAAAAGCTGGGTGGGTTGCACCTCACGGGGCTTGGGACCAGCTTCCTGGCAGTGTTGTTCACTAGTACTGTGGGGAGCTTTAAAATTAATTTGGCAGGGCAAGGGGCACAGGGTAAAGTATTGTAGAAGAGATACAAGGAGCATAGAGGACTGAGGTAGTAGACAATTCAGGGAAAAAAAGGGATCATAAAGGGGGGGATGGCAAGGCAGACTAATGGGTTTGGAGCACGTGTAGAAATTAATGGAGCATGATAAATAAGATTCGTGGGCTGTAGGCACAGGTAGCCATGTGGTAAACATTGAGTAAGAAAAAAAGCACAAGAGACAGATTGGTAAAATGGGCTGTAAGGTAAATCTGTGCCTGCTTCTTTTACTCTAGGATTACAAAATTGATGACTTCTAGATAGTTTCTATATCCAATTGTTAAAATTCTAGTATTCGAACATAGGATGAGTAGTATACATTATTGTGGAAGAAATTCCTTTCACTTCCAATTACGCTTCAAGCGATCACTTTGTTGTGGATGTTGTCAGTTAGTGGATCAAGCTGCTGTCTCTATTTTGTTATGTTCTTCCTGCCAACCATAAGGGCTACTAACAATCATTCTTGTGCTCCAGCTTTCATACCTTCTCTTGGGTGTGCTAAAATGTTCTTTTGAGCAAGGTAGCTGATTATTAGTGAAAAACATGCAATCCATCTGCCTTGAAACACTGCCCACTTTGCAGTCCTGCTGATATCGCAGTGCAGTTTCCACTCACCAGAGTTTTCTGTTCTGTGTACCTTATCAGAATTGGTGCCCGACAGTCTCAACTATATATTACAGGCAAGACATAACTTTGCTTAACAATACTTTCATCCCCCTTATTAGCACATTGGGCAGAATTGTCCGTGCCTACTGTTATCAGGTGTGTTTAGTGGTGTGAGCAGACAATATGGCGAGAAGGCCAAAAATGGGTTTCACGATGTCTTGTAACCAGTTTGCCATCGTCCACACAGCCCGTTGGTGGCAGGTCACATTTCCTGCCATCGGATGTTAGGAACTCATTCTAATATATAGCATCTTATTGTAAAGCTAGCCTGCTGGGCTCATCTTTCCACATCGGTGTCTAATGGTTTCATTGTACCATATAAAAGGTGTGTATTTGGTGGGCTGCACCTTAAGTGGGGGCCTGAGGTAAGTGCACAGTTATGTTGCGGAGCACTCGTGAGGGACACCTGTTGGGCCTCAAGGTTGAGGCGCATTGTGGGGCACAAGCAAAGGCTGCCCTGTGGTTGAGGTGACTTTGGGGGTTGGGGGAAGGCTGTTCTGCTGTTGAAGTTGGCCCACAAGCACGGGTGGTGGTGGGCGAGGGAAGTGACCACATATTAGAGAAACCTTGTATAAAGTGACCATTCTTCTGCAGTCGAGACAGTTCAGATGCAGCCACATTGATATGATTGGAGTCAGGCCTCCAGAAGTGTCATCAAGTGCTCCAGAGCTTTTCACCCCTCGGGCACACACTGCAATCTAATGAGCATTTAGTGGACTGCAGAACAGTTGGACTACTGGGCACGTTGACAATCTCCTTGCTAAAACTGGCCGTGGAGGTGCTCACAGCCCCTTGCAATGTCACTCCCGGTTTGGACTGGGTTCCCCCAGGGTTCAAGCTAACAATGCAGCCTTGCAGCACAGCTTAGGAAAATGCCTGCACCCGAGCTGAGAGCACAGCATGCAGCCCAATGGGCAAAGCTGCTGCTAATCAGCCAGGCGGAGTAGGGTGGACGAAGGTGGGGTTTCGGGCAGCCATGCACCGCATTAACCTCTGGCCATCCAAGTGCTGGCCAGCACTCTCTGGGATGCGTTAAGGGGCCTTCAGACTTAAGCAAAAGAGGTTCTTTGTACAGCCATGTGCGTCTCTCTTTCATCCTGCATGATCAAGGAGGCTGGTGAACTAGCTGTATACCTCATGGTGCACAGAAAGTGAAGACGATGGAGAGGAAAATGACTGAGGCATCTGGCTGCGCAGGGGGCGGGGCAGCAGCCTTTGGAAGAAGGGCCGCACATGCCGCCAAAGAGCCACAGTGAGCCGTTGCTGGTGCCTAGCTAGACCCAGGTTCTATAGACGCTGCCTTTCATTCCTGCAGATGACCAAGAACCAGTGTTGCCAAAGACTCTGCATGCCGAGGGAACTGGTCGGTCACATCTACCAGCTACTGCAGGATTTGGCGCCATGTGGACATGGAGGGCATCCGCTGCCAGTGGCCGTGAAAGTGACAACAGCACTCAATTTCTATGCCAGTGGATCCTTTCAGGGCTCCACAGGTGACCCCTGTGGGATATCACAAGCCCCCACCCACAAGTGCATCTATGCAGTTACAGATGCTATCTTCACGAGGGTACACAACTTTGTGCATTTCGCTGGGACCAGGAGAGCCAGGATGCAAGGGCGATTGGGTTTATCCAGATGTCGGGTTTCCTACATGTGCAGGGTGCCATTGACTGCACTCACGTGCCACTCAGATCTCCGTTGCAACATGTGGTCAACTATGTGTCACGACTCACTGGGAATAGTGCGCTGTAATATCAAGCCTCAGTTCTCCAAGCTGTGACAAATATGAAGAAGTTTGACTAAACCACCAGACTGTTCCAAATTTACCTAACTGTTTAATTTAGGTAACAGAATATGAGCACCAGGCTTGTAAACTTAATAAGTAGATACCTGTTTATTGAACAAACTGTAGTTAACCAGTGGTGAAAGAAAGAAATATGAACTGCTAATTTCTAACACTAATTTAAACTCTACCCCTTTCCTAAATCCCTATATATATACACACACACACACACACACACACACACACACGACACATAAAAACATGGATTTTAAAGGTGGGATAAAACAGTTCAATAGCACCAATTCTGGAGCACAAGATTCAGTGGGTTGATTTTGATCGATGACTTCCAAATTCCTTTCAGTTCTTGTTGATGACACGAGGTGGTCTTCCAGCATTTTCAGTATTTAGTTCACTGGTTGAGCACTTGCCTTTCAATGTCTCTAACGGTGATATTCCCCTTTGCTCCTTGACAGGGGTTTTCAGAAAGAGCAGGTTATAGAGATATGAGGAAAAAAAACAAAACTGCTAGCTATTGTGGAATTACTGGAATCTTCCACACACAGGAGAAAGAGGTTTTAGGTCTTGTTCCTTTCAGGCTAGGAGCTATTCAACTCTGCTCTCACACCAAACCTGGTTTCCTGGTCAGGAGCTAATTAAAATGCTGTTGTCAGGCGATTCCTTGGTCCACGACTCTTTTCCGGCACCATCCTCTCTCTTATGGCACAAGTCAAAGACACATTCTGTTATTATAAGCTCATAAAACTTTCAATAGCTCAGCATGTGATCTTAGAACTAAAGCTTTTGAAACTCAGCCAAGCATTCATAGTGGAGCAGCTATCATAACAAAAGCTCTTAGCTCTGCTGTTAGAATAGATGCCCATTTCCATTTCAAAGCATTGTGCTTGACAATCAATGGAGGGGCAGCATTTTTCTGACCTTTAGCAGTTTTGTTTTTAAATAACCAGATCCGATGATCCCAATTAAATTGGGGCACAAAACCATTTACAGCTTTTTAAATTTTCACTGCATTATATTGCTTTTATTATTGAAATAGAACTGTAATGCATGTGAATAATTACACAATGCTGGCCTAAGTAAGGGCCAACTTACTTTTAGGGGACATATGGATCGCTGCATTAAAAACACATCTACGTTACAATACTGTGCCTAATAGTGACATTTGAAGGTTTCAAAACATTTTACGTTTAGTTTTCAGAATGTACCCAACTCTTAAGGTTTTCTGTTTTCTTCATGAACTTAACCTGATGTGCTTTTAATAGGCTAATTAAACCCTGTACCACCAGGCAAAAATGGTGTGCAGGTGGAAATCTTATTTTCGCCCCCCATTTAAACCTCAGTGTCGCCAGATGTGCATTTTGCATACTAGGCATTCCTAACCTGCAGAAAGGTCAGAGGAAAATGGTGCGGTTTTGGGAAAGCAAAGGAAAATTGGATTTTATTTCATAAAGAAAAGCATGACAATATGCATGCCTCCACACCCAGATGAACATTCAGCTCCTTGTCTCCACAGAATACTTTGTGTTGATCACCACGGAATATCTACATCGCTGACATCAGGTCACCTTGCAAGGATCTTTTTGGTCAAATTATGCCTGGATTTAATTGCTCAGTTGGCACTTGTAAGTCTTGGCCAACCAAATTTGATAGCTGCATCTCTGAAGTTAAACACATGGCAGATGTAATTAAAGATTATGAAGTGCGAAGTGATATTTTTTGGTAGGAAGAGTTAAGAAGCTATAGGTACGCTTTTGAAGTAGGTGCAGGAACATGGTGTGTGTATGCACAAATCACCAAACAAGGTGCTGCACATGAGGTTATTACACACATTATTAGGTCTCCTGGAATTGGAGATAATAGTATGGATTGTGGATTGGTAAGCAGAGACAAAGTACTCCAATCGTTTTCTGGTTGGCAAGCTTTAACTGTAAGGATCAGTGCTTGAGACTTAAACTATTTGAAATCTATATTGATGAATTGAGTAAAGAGAAGGAATATCCAAGTTTGCTGATGTTACAAAATTAGATTGTAAAATAAGCTGTTAGGAGAATGCAGAGGCCGAAAAATAATTTAGAAAGGGTGAGTGAGAGCAAGTGGGCAAGAATGTGACAAATGGAATATTATATTGAGAAATATGAAGTTATCCACTTGGGTAGAAAAACAGAAAAGCACTATAATTTTTAAATGAGACTGGAAGATGTTGATATTCAGAGGCATCTGTGACTCCTTAAATATTAAGTACACAGTTAACATATGGGTATGATGAGCAGTTAAGAAAGCAAAATGACATGTGGTGTTTGTTACAAAGGGATTGGAGCATAATGTCTTACAGCAATTGTATCACGCTTGGCCGAGACCATAATTGGAGTACTGTGTACACTTTTGAACACCTTGCCCAAGGAAGGAAGGATTGTTGCTGAACAATCCTTAGTGCACTAATAGTTATGCCAGCAGTCAATTTAAGTTAATCGGTTGCACTTGTAATGTGGCTCATTTACACTTGCTAGAAGCAACATGCATTCATACCCAGGGACCCATTCTCTGCAAACAAAAGGAATACGTTCAAACCTTGTGCCTATTTTCAATATCTGGGAGCTTCGGCAACCTGTTTTTCCCTATTGCTTTCTCCATGGCAATGCCTTGGCCAATCAGAGTCAATTTGTGAACCAAACCAATCTGCACCCTTTTCTTCTCTAGTATAAATTGTTGCAATTATTTGAAATTTGGCATTCTTGCATGTGCCCTGATGAGTGCAAGAGGAAAAATTTCAACATTTCTCGCTTTCCAGCAATACTAATTTTTGGCATTGTTGCTAAATGATGCAATTGATTGCAGTTGCAGGGACTAACCTATTTGAGCTCCTTTCAGCGCCTTAACTGCGTGCTTTCCATCTTGGTTTTTATTTACAAATTGCTACCAACTTTACAATCCTCTAACAAGTCTTCCTGAAGCCTTTTCCAGTTCTCGCTAGTGTTTACCAAGCCCCTGTGTTTGTGTCATCAGCAAATTGTGATCGTCTTCTCGTTGTCCAAATCCAAATCATTTATGTATGCCATGAATAAAGGTGGGCCCAGCACTCCAGGTATACTATTACAACCCTCCTTCAAGCAATGTCCATTTACCTTAACCCCTTGATTTCTGTCCACCAACCAAACTTTTACTTCCTCTTATACTATAAGCTTTAATTTTTTCCAATAAATCAAAACAAACTGGTAGACACTTGTGGCAGTTATGTGCGAACATGTTTATTTTAAAAAACCATTAGCATTCCCATTTAAGCAAATACCTATTTCTTCATCCAGGAACAGAAAGGGGGATTTTTTTTGGAGGGGGAAATGTTTTAATGCATTTTTTAATAAAATTACACTTTAGACCAGAAAATATATACAATCCATTCAAAATAGCTTAAAAATCCACAGCATGACCTTCCACTGTAATGTTATGAACTAAGATCAAAACAATTAATCCAAAACCCTTTAAGGGGGACAGCATTAAAAAATTTTACAAAGTGTTGACTCAAAGAAGAGGTCTTTTAAACAAAAACAAAATGTAACTTGAATATAATTACTAAACTTTTTAGTTTAATCAAAACAAAAATTTAATGTCCTTGATGGCAGGATTTCTGTTGCACCTGGAATCATGAGGTTACTTGTTTATTAGATCTGTCTTTTTTAATTCATTTGTGGGATGTGGGTGTCACTGACTATGCCAGCATTTGTTGCCTACCCTTTACTGCCCTTGAGAAGTAGGTGGTGAGCTTCCTTTTTGAACTGCTGCAGCCAATGTGGTGTAGGTACTCCCACAATGCTGTTGAGGAGGGAGTTCCAGGATTTTGACACAGCGACTGAAGGAACAGTGATATATTTCCAAGTCAGAATTGTGAGTGGCTTGGAAGGGGAACTTCCAGATGGTGGTGTTTCCGTGCATCTTCTCCCATTGCCCTTCTAAATGGTAGCGATCGTGGGTTTGGGGGTTGCTGTCTAACAAGCCTTGCTGAGTTCCTGGAGTGCATCTTGTTGATGGTACACACTGCTATCACTGTGTGTCGGTGGTGGAGGAAGTGAATGTTTGTGGATGTGGTACCAATCAAGCAGGCTGCTTTGTCCTGGATGGTATCAAGCTTCTTGAGTGTTATTGGAGCTGCACTCATCCAGGCAAGTGGAGAGTATTCCATCACACTCCTGTTAGATGGTGGACAGGTTCTGGGGAGTCAGGAGGTGAGTTATTTGCTGCAGGACTCCTAGCCTCTGACCTGCTCTTACAGCCACAGTTATTATATGGCTAGTCTAGTTTCTGGCCAATGGTAATCTCCAGGATGTTGATAGTCATTCAATGTCAGGAGGTGATGGTTAGATTCTCTCTTGTTGGACATGGTCATCGCTTGGCATTTGTGTGGTGCCAATGTTACTTGCCACTTGTCAGCCCAAGGATAGATATTGTTCAGGTCTTGCTGCATTTGGACATTGCTTCTGACCAGCATTCCATCCTAAAAGGACAGCACTATTAGCTGCTACTTTTTCCTACATAATACAATGACTGTATTTCGGAAAAATAATTAATTGGATGTGAGCTGCTTTAGGGTGCCTTGTATGTGAAAGATTCTGTATCAGTGCAAATCCTTTCCCACTGCACCTTGTTTAAAAAAAATATTTGAGTGGTGAATAATGCCATAAGTGAGTCTACCTACAATTTGTTGTGATTATATTGTTAAGGATTTACTTCAGATATTCAAATTGGTTATGCAACTGCTCAAATATTTAATATTTCAAGTTAATAGATTTGGTTCTGTTCTGCATTTTTTTTAAAAAAAGCTAGGTGCCATTGTATTTTTATTGTTGATTAGCTATTCCAAATTACTGTAATCTCAAGTAAATTGATTCTAATAATGTTTCCTTAGGATAGAGTTTATAAAATCATAGAATGATATAGCACTGAAGGAAGCCATTCAACCTATTGTGCCTGTGTGTCAGTTTGGTAGAGCAAGCCAATTAGCCCCACACCTCTACTCTTCTTCAGTAGTGTTTTTTTTTTGCCCTTTGAGGTTTTATCTACTTCCCTTTTTTAAACATGCTATTTAAACTTATTGAATCTGCTTCCACCTTCCTTTTAGGCAGGGCATTTCGGGTCGCAATAATTCACTGCATTTCATAAATCCTTATGCTGCTTCTAGTTCTTTTGCAGACACCTTGAATCTGTGTCCCCTGGTTACTGACCGTTCTGCCACCGGAAACGGTTTCTCATTTTTTCTACCAAAACAATTCATGATTTTGAACACCTCTCATCAAATCTCTTAACCTTTGCTCTGAAAAAAACAGCACCAGCTTCTCCAGTTTCTGCATAACTGAAGTTCTATATCCCCGGCACCATTGAAATAAATTTCTTCTGCACCCACTCTTAAGGCTTTGACATCCTTCCTATAGCGTAGTGCCTGGAATGAACAGTGCTTCAGTTGAGGTTTAACCAGTGTTTTATAGAGGTTTAGTATAACTTCCTTGCCTTTGTACTGTATCTCTATGAATAAAACATTGGTGGTATTGTTTTTTCTTAAATAATCTTCTCAACTTGTCCTGGCACTTTCAAAGATTTGTGTGCATACCCTCAATTGTTTCTGTTCCTGCTCCTCTTTAAAATTATACTATTAATTTAATCTGTTTCTTCTCTGTCTTCCTACCAAATTATATCACCATGCTTCTCCATATTAAATTTCATCTACCACGTATCTGCACATTTCACTATTCTGTCTTACTGAAATCGTTACTTGCCTCTTTATTTGTTAACTAGTTTACGTTTTGTGCTATTTCCAAACTTTGAAATTATGCCCTGTGTCTCTAAGCGCAGGCCATTTAATATATATCAAAACAAGCAAAGGTCCTAATACTGACCCGAAGGGAGCACCATTGTATTTCCTTCCATTGTGCTTTCTGTCCTTTGGCTAATTTCATACCCATGCTGTCACTGTGCCCCCTTTAATCCCATGGGTTTTAACGTTGCTCACCAGCCTATTGATATTGTACTCTATCAGATGCCTTTTGATTGCCTACATAATAACAACAATCACACATTCCTTGATATATTCAGACATTGCATGTATAAAGTCACCTGAATTTCCACTACTGGGCAGAGTAGTTGTTCAGTTTGTAACCCTTTGGAATGTAGATTGGATACTTTGATAGATGAAGCCTCACATTTAAATTACATTGCAGATGGTGTTCCAGGTTTACTATTACTTAAGAGTTAATTAAGTGTTGCACGTTGAATACAAAAATAATTGAAGTAGGTGTAAGTGGAAAATTTTGTAATTAAGTAAAATCTGAATTGACTGTAGAAGACTTTTCAGCTTTAGCTTTTAATAAAATGAGATTGCATTCATATAGAAAAGCTGCAGATGCTGAAAACCTGAAGGTGAGGAGAGAGAGGCAAAGAAATTTATCAAGGGAATTTCAGAACTTGGGACTAGATAGTTGAAATAGGAGGATGGAAACTGGAGATGCACAAGGGACCAGAATTAAGGGAACACCCTGATCTCTAAGAGTTGAGGCTGGAGGAGGTTACAGAGATAGGGAGGGGTAGGGCCTTGCAGGAGTTTGAACACAAGCCTGAGAATTTTAAATTGGAGGCATTGCTCAGCCTGGAGCCAGTGAACATAGGCCTAATGGATGTACAGGACTTGGGCAAGTTAGGATATCATTTGCAGAGTTTTGCAAGAGCTAAAGTTTGAGTAGATGGTGGGAAGTTGGCCATGTTGGAATAATCAAGTCTACAAGTAACAGTGCTTGGGTAAGGGTTTCAGCAGCCGTTGAATGGAAGCAGGGGTGGAGACATGCAATGGAGGTGCAGGTAGGTGGCCTTGGTGAAGAAAAGGATATGTGGTTGGAAGACCATCAAATAAAACACCAAGATGTGCTCAGTTAGGTTCAGTTTCACATAGTGACCAGGGAGGCAGATGGCAGTGGTAATGCAACGGATTTTGTCATTGGAAGTGTTGAGAATGTCTGTGATCTTTCCAATTTTTAATTGGAAGTAATTTCTGTCCATCAAATACTGGATGCCTGATTAGCAAAGTGACAAATTGGAAAATTTGGAGGGGATGGTTACTGCATTTTCTGTTTAAGGCTTCAGGAATTGTAAATTGTGTAACCGTCTAGGTTTTGTTTCAGTTTCTATTGAAAGTTGAAATTTGTTTTTCTAACACTTGACAGCTATGTGTTTAGTATATCTTGGATTAACGAAAAGCAGATATAAAATCAAGGAGAGCCTCAAATCTGCCTTTTTAAACTTCTAAGAAAGTCACTAATTTTCAAGCAAGCTCTTATGACTATGATCTCCAGAGAATTTCCATTGATAAATGTGCCCAAACTATTGCTCCTGTGCTCATTGTAGGTGTGTACCATAGAAACTTTTTAACCAAATGTAAAGTATAAATTCTTGTTTCCTGTAATTTACACATTTTAAGTTTCTGATACCAACAATAGTCGTTGTGATTTAGAACTCATCCACTCGAGGCAAGCTTCCAAACTTAGGAGGCTAAAAAAAAATTCATTCAGGAGAAACCACCATGTAACCAAGAAGCCAACATGAGGTGGTGCAGTGGTATCGTTACTGGACTGGTATTCCAGAGACTCAGGGTAATAGTCTGGGGACCCAGGTTCAAAATGCCCCCTGAATAAGGGCAATTGGGGATGGGCAATAAATGCTAGTCGCATTCCATGAACAAATATTAAAAAAAGAGGTGCTCAGGGCATTTGATCTTTGGGGATTTGTGAAAATGTATGCCACTTCCCTTGCCCTCTGCCTTTGCTCCTTGTAATGTGGAATGTGATCCTTTTATAGGAAAGCAGCCTTGTGTTTATTAAGTGCCTTAAACACAAGATGCTTTGCAATTTATTTGAATTGCAGTTACCTGGTTGAGGTCGGGGAGTTTTCAACAGTTGACAATGAATAATGGCTTGGGATTGTTGACATAAACGACTGATGTAGTTTAAATTCTACCTTTGACAACACTACTCCCTTAACATTGCAATATTGTTTAAATATTTACACCAAAATACAGGTCTAGGCATTCTAAATTTTTATTGACCACAGAGTTATACATCCAAACCATCATCATCATCATCATCTGTCCTTCCTCTTTATGAATACTGATTGATCTGTGCACGTCCAACATTTTATTTGCATGCGCGGTATTGAATTGATTTCATTCATGGCATACAGAGAAGACCTAGCCAAACAGAAGGTTTCTGATTCAAGTTGGTAGCTTGACAACCTAGTAAGCCAGTCCTCAGCAGACCTGCTGGAGGAATATTCAAATTTTTAGTTACCATGTCCTCCAAAGTTTTCAGTACTTTTGAGTTTGAAACAGTGAAAAAGGCAGAGAACTCTCTCTAACTGAGTGCCAATCACTTCAGAACTATTGACTGATAAAGTGAAAATAGACATTTTTTAAAAAAATCTTTATTATTTTTGAAGTTGCTAACGGCATAGGCAATGGGTAAATCTTATTGTTTCAAACTCATGTATTTCCAGTAAAATAATCCAGTTTGTTGGTTTACAGTTGGCCTTGCCTGAGTGCTTATCAATTTACTTTACCAAAGACTGGTGCATAAATGAAATCACAGAATTTAGTATACAAATTGAGGAATAAAAACAGGTCAATGACCTCTCATTAGAATTTGCCAGAGCCGGAGACAGTTGTTGAGGAAGGAGATGTAACTGTAAAAGTGAGTTTTGGTAGATCTCTGATCAAACATAAGGACGAAAATAAAAACAATGAAAGTGAACAAGGTAGAAGAGACAAATGGAAATCCTGTTGGAGAGAAGAGCAAAACTTCTCAAGGCCGGCATTCCTGGAAGAAAAGGGAAGTAAATTAAACACTAATACAAAAGCAAAATACTGTGGATGCTGGAGAACCTGAAATGAAAACAAAATGCTAGAAATACTCAGCGGGTCAGGCAGCCTCTGGAGAGACAAAGAGTTAGCATTTTGGGTCAATAACCTTTCATCAGAACACAAATTGAGGGCTCATATTGTTACCATCATTTACTTTTTATTGCCTAATGACAAGTTTTATGCCTGCTCGTAGTAAGCATTGAATTCTCTTTTAGGATGGTGATACTGAAATCAAGAGCATATCTAGTGTATACTCAATTTGTGACAAAGATGCTTTAACTTAGCTAATTGAAACCCTTGTAGTAGAGGCATACCAGGCATCAATATTTGGATTATTTTCTTGAATATTGAAAAATGCTCAAAATAGAAATAATTTTTTTAAATACTGTTCTTTTGCTGGCTCAGGCCAATTTTTCCCTTATGGCCATTAAGGGCCAACAATTAAGAAATTATTTTGCAATTTAAAGAAAGTTAATGATCCACAAAGCTAATTTCAATTCAAAGCATGGTACGAACAATTTTATTTTGATCACTTTTATTATTTTCTTTTAATTTCAGAGCTCCCAATATGTGCAATGTGTGGCAGGTTGTCTGCAGCTAATGTTAAGAATCAATGAATATCGTTTTGCCTGGGTAGAAGCTGATGGGGTGAACTGGTAAGAATTTCTAGGTACACTAATTTATTGCATGCAAATTGGTCAAGTAGTCTGTCATGGCTTTTGCATATCCCGTGCTAATTATCGTTTTGAGGAAACGTATTGCAGCTAATTGCTTGATCACTGGAGGCAAGTGTATTCATACTGAACTGGCAATTAGTTATATAACAGCAAAATACTGTGGATGCTAGAAATCTGCAATTAAAATGGAAAATGCTGGAAATACTCAGGCCTGGCAGCATCTGTGGAGGGAGAACAGTTTTTAAGTAAAATTGGGTGTTGTGGCAGAGCGCTGTGCTCATTATCAGCTGTCGTAATTGATATTTTACCCTGTGCCCAATGATGGCACCCCCTCAGCACCACCCACCCATTCTCCTGTACCCAGGCCCCCAACCCCCCTCACCAAGGCCTGCTAGTTTGGCCCCAGTGAAACTCTCCACTTACCTGGTTGGTCAGCTGCAACGACAATTGTGGCACTGCTGGGATTAAAGAGCTGCTGGCCATTTAATTGGCCGGTTGCTGTCAGAAGTGGGAATTCCTTCCAGATAGAGGTAGAAGTCCTGCACGATGGTTGTTAAATCAGCTTAGGGTTTCCTGGCAATTTGAGGCAAGCTCACCCATGTTTTTAAATCCAGTGTGTGGGGTTGCTGCCTCTGCATAGAATTCAACCCACTGTTTTAGGTCATGACCTTGCATTAGAAATGGTTACACTTTGATGAAAGTGATTTGAACTGAAACTTTAAATGTTTCTCCCTCCACAGATGCTGCTAGGCCTGCTTGAATATTTACAGCATTTTGTTTTTATGACAATTTTATATTTACTCTATTTTGTGGTGACCCACGTCTTTTGTTCATAATTCTTTGAAAGATCTTGCCTGCTTGACATCTTCCCCATCTACTCAAAAGTTTCAAACTCCTCGGTTACGAGAAATCAGCAGCTTTATTTGAAATCTCTTCATAGTTTTGTGATCTAACAAAATTTAGGGAAAAAATATCGTCAAGTACAGATCTTCAAGGAAGTTGCTTTGGGCAGATTCTGTATTTTATAAATTCCTTACATGCTTAAGAATTTAATGGCCTAAATATTCTGGGAAAAATAACCATGAGCTCATGAAGCATGTTAATGCACACATCAGCCAGTAAGTTTATTTCTCTTGTTTTTCTCTCCTCTCCTCTCTCTTTCTCTTTTCCCCCCCCCCACCCTCTCTTTTCGCGCTCTCCCTGCGCTCGCTCTTCTCGCTGGTCGCTTGGCCCGCACTTCTCGCTGCTCGCTTCTTTTCTCTCTCTCCTCCCCACCCCCAATCTTTCTGGCGTGCTCCCACACTTTCTGCAATATATTTCCATGTGTTGCCCAATGCACCATTTCAATTTCTCTATACCAGTGCCACTCAGCTCCTGACCTCATTACAGCCTTGGTTCAAATAGGGACAAAAGAGCTCAACCCCAGAGGTGTGATGAGAGTGAGTGCTCTTGATATTAAGATGGCATTTGACCGAGTATGGCATCAAGGAGCCCTATCTAAACTGGAGTCAGTGGGATTCAGGGAAATTTCTGTGCTGGTTGGAGTCACACCTTGCACAAAGAAAGATGGTTATGGTTGTTGGAGGTTAATCATCTCAGTTTCAGGGCATCACTGCAGGAGTTCTGCAGGGTAGTGTCCTAGGCCCAACTGTCTTCAGCTGCTTCTTCAATGACCATCCTTCCATCATAAGGTCAGAAGTGGGAGTGTTCCCTGATATTCAGCAGCACTTGTGACTCCTTAGATACTGAAGCGGTCCATGTCCAATTTCAGCAAGACTTGGACAATATCCAGGCTTGGGCTGCCATGTGTCATTTAGCATTCGTGCCAAAGAAGTACTAAACAATGACCATCTCCAACAAGAGAGAACATAATCATTGCTCCTTGACATTCAGTGGCATTACCATTACTAAATCCCCCACTATCAACATCCTGGAGGTTGCCATTGACTGAAATTGTACTGGATTAGTCATATAAATACTATGGCTACAAGAGCAGGTCAGAGGCTAGGAATCCTGTGGCAAAGAACTCAGCACCTGACTCCCAAAAGCCTGTCCACCATCTGCAAGGCACAAGTCAGGAGTGTGATGGAATACACTCCACTTGCCTGGATGAGTGCAGTTCCAACAACACTCAAGAAATTTGAAACCATCCAGGATAAAGCAGCCAGCTTGATTGGCATCCTTCCACAAATATCCACTGCTGCCACTGATCGTTGGTGGTGGAGGGAGTGTGTACCATCTATAAGATGCACGGCAGGAACTCACCAAGCCTCCTTAGACAGCACTTTCCAAACCTACGACCACTACCACCTAAAAGGACAAGGGCAGCAGCCACTTGGGAGCACCACCACCTGGAAATTCCCCTCCAAGCCACTCACCGTCCTGACTTGGAAATATATCGCCGTTCCTTCACTGTCACTGGGTCAGAATCCTGGGACACTAACAGCACAGTGGGTGTACCTACACCATATGGACTGCAGCAGTTCAGGAAGGCAGCTCACCACCATCACCTCAAGGGCAATTAGGTTGGGCAATAAATGCTGGCCTAGCCAGTGATGCCTGCATCCTCTGGTGAATAAAAAAAATAAAAATCTTAATTGTTTTGATCTTAGTTCATAACATTACATTGGAAGGTTACATGCTATGGATTTTTTTTTAGCTATTTTGAATGGATTGTATATATTTTCTGGTCTAAAGTGTAATTTTATTTTTTAAAAATGCATTAAAACCTTTTTTTCCCAACACCCTCCCCTCCCCCTACAGCATCATTGGCGTTATAAACAATAAATGTGGCTTCCAGCTGCAGTATCAGATGATCTTCTCCTTTTGGTTACTGGCCTTCAGTCCACAACTGTGTGAATATCTACGCAGATTGAACATTGTTCCGGCCTTATCAGATATTCTTCAGGAATCTGTGAAAGAAAAAGTTACTAGAATCATTCTGGCAACGTTTAGGGTATGTATGCAAGAGACACCTTGATGGATTGCACAGTTGTCATAATATACATTTTAGATATCTTTATTATTTAGCGATGTTCTCCCAGCAGGATTGTCTAACTTTGTCATTGCCGAGCAGATGAGTAACTAATGGGGTGTTGAAGTTTGTTCCACTTGGTCTCATGTGAGTTTTGAATATTGGTCCAGAAGTGAGGTGTTTCTGTTTTCATTAAGCTTTTTTGCACAGACTGTCATCTTGGGATAAACTGGTGTCTGAAACAGTTCTAGCTGTTTTCAGTACTGGTATTTATTAAAATTGTAAAGTATATGGAGGATAATGAGTGAGGAAGATAGCAAAATCACATTTCCTTCAATAAGGTCTTATACTTTGCCCTTTCCCATTGTTCATAATTCACATTTGGAAGGTTTACTGTTAATTGTTAACAGAATATTTATTTTACTGAGCAAACGTGGATTACATGCAGTGCACCTATTTCTGAGGGAGGGATAATACTAATAACATTTTGTGTAAGCGAAAGCAATTGGTCTATCTAGCATACTTATTAATTTTCTTAGCATTGTAAGATTTTAGGTTAAGGAGCCACAGATACCTTAGACAGACTGTTCAATATTTGTAAGTAAGTTTAACGTAGTTTATTAAGAAGCAACAGTTTAGGTATAATGCATTTTCTAAATAGACAGTGTAAGTACATGACCTGTGACAGTTGATACCAGAGGTTGACAGTGTCTTGATCCCAGTAGATTGTGATGGCAACGTTCTCTCTAGCTGAAGTGTTAAGTATTAGGAACTAGGAATAATTTTAAGTAAGTTATATTTGCATTCGTGGGTGTTAGGAACAAGATATACATTTTTTATTCTATTTGTGTGTTTAGCATTTGTTGTTAGATGGAACCAGGAAGCCTCCAGGCCTGGTTTGTATATATGCATTTTTAATGAGGTTTTACGATTCTTGAAGTGAAGAGATGGATTACCAAGGTGTTAGTAGTTTAGGGAAGTTAAAGCAAATACAATAAGTAGGGGAAAAAAAAACTGCTGTTACCTAGCAATGGGGGATCAAAGAGAAACCACTGAGACACAGGGACAGACAGGCAGATTTTAGTTTAATTGTTATGTGTATACCACAGAGTGAAGACAATAAAGGCCTAAGGCACACTCTCTAGCTGGAAATGATGCCAAAGGTAAAGTAAAAGTGAATTTAGTGTGCGTTTTCTGGATATCTCAAGAGACATGCCAATTGTGGAAGGACTTCCAATGAATATTCAGAAGTCTACTGGAAAATAAACCTCTTTGCAACTGAACCAGCTCTAGGCTTGGTATGGAAATAATGGTGGTACTTCACTGGATTGTTGGGTGTGTAAGGACATTGCTGGGATAAAAGGGATAGCATGATTTTGAACAATCTTTTTCCTTAGTGTCTGTGAAATCTTTCCAACCATTTTGTTGTCTAGTGTAATATAGTTAATGTTTCTTGTTAAATGTCTATCTTTTTGTTAAAAAGTCAACAGCAGGCTTCTGTGAATCTATCTCAGTAAGTATCTCCATGTTTTAAAAAAGAATTATGGGCTGAGATTTTCTGTGCCTGTCGCCAACAGGGGTGTTCAGTGGCATGAGTGGACAATATGACGCAATCAGTTTCACAGTGGTTTGAAACCAGTTCGCGACTGTCCGCACAGCCTGCCAATGATGTGCTACGTTTCCTACCATTGGACGTTGGGAACCTCATTGTAATACATCAGCATATCATTATAAGGCCAGCCCACTGGATTCACCCAGCCCCACCCCCACCTGGCTGGATTGTCTGCCCATGTTGGCAGGAAAACACGCTGACATGTTTCACAACAGCACGTAACCAACGTGTACTTGGTGAGCTGCACTTCGCTTGGGACTTCAAGGTTTGTTTGCCTAACTTGCTTTGGTTCGCACTCGCAATCATCAGTGTCAGGCTGCACAGACAGCACCACCTCATTTTCAGGAGGACTCACAAGTAGGTCCCTACCTACCAGATCAGCCATATGTGGGGGGCTTTTCAATAGCTGCAGGGCAAGGTCTTGTTTGGGGAAGGGGGAGAAAAGGCCTTGGGCAAGGGAAGAGGCTGCAGGCCGAGAACTGTATTGGGAAAGGAGGGTAAGCCAGGGTGTGTGTGAGTCACGTGTTGATCTGTGCAAGTGGTCTCAAGATGGTAAGGGCTAAGCAGGCAGTCTCCAGAGGAGATGAGGCCGGGTGGACATGAGGGCATATGAGAGATTGCGTGATGATGTCCCTTGAGCTGTCAGTGAGTGAGATGCCAGTAAATGATGGGCTTGAGCGTGAGAGTCTAGAGTGATGAGATGGTTGCCATACCCTTGCTGCACAGATGAGATCATTCATCCTCTGTCTGCATTGGATGGCCAGCCTCTTCTGTGCAGCATTGGCACTGATCACCACTGCCTTCGCCTACCAAGCTGGAATGGTAATATAGCTGCCCCTCTGGCCAGAGTGGGGTTAGAGGGCATCACAGTGGGCCTCCACGGCGTCCAATAGGCGCTTGAGGGCTGCAGTCGTCTTGCCTTTCGGGGCCATGCCTTGTTTGTAGAGTCCTGGGCCATAAACACTGAGCATGGCTGTATTTTAAATATGGTGCTTGGTGTGCTAACATGGTGAGGTGATGCTGTGGTGGGTGAACAAGAGCCTGCCCGCCATGGAAGTGGCATGTTTCCTGGGAATGAAAAAGAATGCAGCGAGTTTGGGATGATATGGCATGAAAACCTGCCATCGTGCCTGTTATCTTACCTGCCCGCTACAGTACTTAGTGCAAATCTGGGACGATTCCACCCAAGGTCTTTTTAAAAATTCATTTGCGGGATGCAGGTGTCGCTTTGGACACAGCGACAGTGAAGGAACAGCGATATATTTCCAAGTCAGGATCGTGGGTGGCTTGGAGGGGAACTTCCAGGTGGTGGACTTCACATGTGCCTGCTGCCCTTCTAGATGGTAGCACTCGTGGGTTTGGAAGATGTTGCCTAAGGAGCCTTGATTAATTTCTGCAGTGCATCTTGTGATGGTACACACTGTTGTGTGTCGGTGATGGAGGGGAGTGTATGTTTGTGGATGGGGTGCCAAGCAAGCAGGCTGCTTTGTCCTGGATGGAGTGTTGTGAGAGCTGCACTCATCCAGGCAAGTAGAGAATATTCCATTACACTCTTGACTTGTGTTTTTGTTATGGCTCAGCCAATGGTAAATGCTGAGTTGTTCAAATCTCAGAGGGAAACTTGAGGCAACTGCCACAACAGTTTTTTGCAATTTATGTTTCGAGATGCGGGCTTTCAATTCTGCAGTAATAAGACCACTGAGCTTTATAGGTTTTTACAAAACTAAATTAAACATTTATTAATAAGAGAAATGATTTAAGCACATATCTCTACAAATTACTGCTATGATAACTTCTAAATCCCCTAATTAATCTGACTCCCAGTTACACCTCTGTTAAGGCAAAAGTAAAACACTGATTTTAAAAGACCGAAACAAAGAAACGTGATACCTTGAACAATCCAATTCAAAGTGAGTTTTATTAAGTTCAGTTTGTAATGGACAGCAGCTTGAGGTTTTGATGCTGAAGGCATTTCACACTTGTTACATCTTAAAATGCCTGCCTTTACACACAGCCTTCCCTCTTTTTTACATATTTTTCCCAGCCCAAGCCTGAGTATTGTCCAGGTCTTGCTGCATTTGTACGTGGACTGTTTCATTATCTGAGGAGTCAAAATGCTGCTGAACATTGTGCAAACATCAGTGAACATCTTCACTTCTGACCTTATGATGGAAGGAAAGTCATTGATGAAGCAGCTGAAGGTGGTTGGGCCTATGTCTTGGAACTGAAATGATTGACCTCCAACAATCACAGCCATCTTACTTTTGTGCTAGGTATGGCTTCAACCAGTGGGGAGTTTTCCCCCTGATTCCCATTCACTCTAGTTTTTTGCTAGGGCTCCTTGATGCCGTACTTGGTCAAGTGCTTCATTGATGTCAAGGGCAGTCACAGGTTCCGTTCTGGGATCTGATTTGTCCTGTATTAACATCAACTAGGATCATGACACAGGAAATTTTTTTTTTTTTCCCTGTCTTCCTCACTCTCTTTTCTGGCCCCAATTCCATCTGAAGAAGGTGGCTGCCTGACGGGGACTGAATCCTGTCTCTAAACGTTCATTACGAAGGGCTGGTAGTTTACTCTATGTCAATTACTTGAATGAACGTTTCTAACCAATAACAGAGGACAGGGTGGTCACCTTCCCTTGTCCATCACTTAGCTTGAGGTCACTTTTTTATTTTACCTCATGCTGAGGATCATTTGCTAGCCCATACCTGACACTTGCATAGATAAAAGGATACACAAAGCACCAGAAGACTCCCTGCTATCAGTCCTGGAATGTGTACATCTTTATTTTGCCTCAGTCCCTGGTTGCTAAGAATGTTTTTTTCCCTGAAAAGAGACAAATGGAAAGCATGCAACCTCTGCTAAACGTTTATGATACAATGCCTGCTAATTCTATATTATTCTTAAAGACACCATTTCTCATAGTATGATTCTGGAAGTAAACAACTTGTGTCTTAAGAATTCATCTGGTCATGCTTTAAAATAATTCTATTACATTTTCAGTTGTTTTTAAGGCATTTTTATATTCTTTCATGGGATTATGGGTGTCACTGGGAAGGCTAACATTTGTTGCCCATCCCTAATTGCCCTTAAACTGAGTAGCTTGTTCATTTATTTGTTCATTTGATATCAAGCAAAACCAAAAATTGAAAAATAAGGAGTTGCCTTGGGAGCCCTCAACATAACTCCAGATCCCATGAAGTCTCATGGCATCAGGTCCAACATGGAAACCTCCTGCTGATTACCACATAATGCCCTCTGTGCTCCTCCATGTTGAACATCACTTGGAAGAAGCACTGAGGGTAGCAAGGGCGCAGAATGACTTCAGTGTCCATCTCCAAGAGTGGCTCGGTGGCACCACTACTGACTGTGCTGGCCGAGCCCTAAATGACATAGTTGCTAGACTGGGTCTGCAGCAGGTGGTGAGGGAACCAACAAAAGGGAAAAATATGCCTTACTTCATCCTCACCAACCTGCCTGCCGCAGATGCATCTGTCCACGACACTATCGGTTGGAGTGCAGTCAATGTGGAGTCCTGCCTTCACATTGTGGATACTCTCCACTACCACCAAGCTAAATGGGATAGATTTCGAACAGATCTAGCAACTAGAGACTTGGCATCCATGAGGTGTTGTGGGCCATCAGCAACAGCAGCAGGATTGTACAATCTGTAACCTCATGGTCCGGCGTATTCCCCACTCTACAATTATCTTCAAGCCAGGGAATCAACCCTGGTTCAATGAAGAGTGCAGGAGGGCATGCCAGGAGCAACATCAGGCACATCTAAAAATGAGGTATCAGCCTGGTGAAGCTATAAAACAGGACTACTTGCATGTGCCAAACAACATAAGCAGTAAGCGATAGACAGAGCCAACGGATCAGATCTAAGCTCTGCAGTCTTGTCACATCCAGTCGTGAATGGTGGTGGACAATTAAACAACTCACTGGAGGAGGAGGCTGCACAAATATCCCCATACATAATGATGGAGGAGCCCAGCATAGCTGCGCAAAAGATAAGGCTGAAGCATTTGCAACAAACTTCAGCAGGAAGTGTCGAGTGGATGATCCATCTCAGCCTCCTCCAGAGGTCCCCAGCATCACAGATGCCAATCTTCAGCCAATTCGATTCATTCCACGTAATATTAAGAAATGGCTGAAGGCAATGGATGCTGCAAAGGCTATGGGCCCTGACAATATTTTGGCAATAGTACCATATCTTGCTGCACCCCTAACCAAGCTGTTCCAGTACAGCTAGAACACTGGCATCTACCTGGTTATGTGGAAAATTGCCTTGGTATATCCTGTACACAAAAAGCAGGACAAACCCAACCTGGCCAGTTAGCGCCCATCAGTCTACTCTCAATCATCAGTAAAGTAATGGAAGGGATCATCAACAATACTATCAAGTGGCACTTGCTTAGCAATAACCTGCTCACTAATGCCCAGTTTAGGTTGCACCAGGGCCACTCAGATCCTGACCTCATTGGGGCCTCGGTTCAAATACGGACAAAAGAGCTGAACTTGTGAGGTGAGAGTGACTGCCTTTGACATGAAGGCAGCATTTAACCGAGTGTGGCATCTCGGAACCCTAGTGAAACTGGGGTCAATGGGAATCAGGGAAAACTCCACTGGTTGGAGTCATACCTAACACAAAGGAAAATGGTTGTGGTTGTTGGAGGTCAGTCATCTCCGCTTCAAGATGTCATTGCAGGACTTCCTCAGGGTAGTGTCCCAGGCCCAATAGTGTCCCATTGCTTCATCAATGAGCTTCCTTCCATCATAAGGTCAGAAGTGGGAATATTCACTGATGATTGCAAAATGTTCAGCACCATTTGTGACTCAGATACTGAAGCAGTCCATTTCCAAATGCAGCAAGATCTGGACTATATCCAGGCTTGGGCTGACAAGTGGCAAGTAACAATCGTTCCACAAAATGTCAGGCAATGACCACCTCCAACAAGAGAGAACCCAACCATCTCCCCTTGATGTTCAATGGCGTCACTATCACTGAATCCCCCACTATCAACATTCCGGGGGTTACCATTGATCACAAGCTGAACTGGACTAGCCATATAAATACTGTGGCTACAAGAGCAGGTCAGAGGCTAGGAATCCTGTGGCCAGTAACTCACCACCTCACTCCACAAAACCTTTCCACCATCTACAAGACACAAGTCAGGAATGTGATGGAATACTCTCCATTTGTCTGGATGAGTGCAGCTCCTACAACCCTGAAGAAGCTGGATACTGTCCAGGACAAAGCAGCCTGCTCGATTGGCACCGCATCCACAAACATTCACTCCCTTCATCACTGATGCACAGTCGCAGCAGTGTGTACCATCAACAAGGAATTCACCAAGGCTTCTTATACAGCACCTTCAAAACCCAAAACCACGACCACCTAGAAGGACAAGGGCAGCAGATAGATGGGAACACCACCACCTGAAAGTTCCTCTCCAAGTCATTCACCATTCTGACTTGGGAATATATCGCTGTTTCTACACTGTTGCTGGTTGAAAATCCTGGAACTCGCTTCCTAACAGCACTGTGGGTGTACCTACACCACATGGACTGCAGCGGTTCTAGAAGGCAGCTCACCACCACCTTCTCGAGCAATTTGGGATGGGCAATAAATGCTGGCCCAGCCAGCGAAGCCCACATCACGTGAATGAATAATATAAAATAAAAAACCTCATGTACCTGCTGCCTTTGCCCTTCTAGATGGTAGTGATTGTGGGTTTGGAAGTGGAAGGTGCCTCTTGATGAATTCCTGCAGTGCATCTTGTAGGTGCTACATGCTGCTGCTGTGCGTCAGAGTTGGAGGGAGTCAATGTTTGTGGATTGGGTGGCAATCAAGTGGGCTGCTTGTCCTGGATGGTTTCAAACTTTGAGTGTTGTTGGAACAAGTGGAGAATATTCCATCACACTACTGACTTGTGCCTTGAAGATGGTGGACAAACTTTGGGGAGTCGGGAGGTGAGTTACTCGTCGCATGATTCCTAGCCTCTGACCTGCTTTTGTAGCCACAGTATTTATATGGCTAGTCCAGTTCAGTTTCTGGTCAATGGTAACCCCCAGGATGTTGATAGTGGGAGATTCAGTGATGGTAATGCCATTGAACATCAAGCGGTGATGGTTGGATTCTCCCTTGTTGAAGTTGGTCATTGCCCAACACTTATGTGGCACGAATGTTACTTGCCACTTGTCAGCCCAAGCCTAGATATTGTCCAGATCTTGTTGCATTTGGACATGGACTGCTTAGTAACTGAGGAGTTGCAAATGATGCTGAACGTTGCGCAATCATCAGCGAACATCCCCACTTTTGACCTTACAATGGAAGGAAGATCATTGATGAAGCAACTGAAGATTGTTGGGCGAGGACACTACCCTGAAGAACTCCTGCAGTGATGCCATGGAGCTGAGATGACTGACCTCGAACAACCGCAATCATCTTCCCTTGTGCTTGATATGACTCCAACCACTGGAAAATTTTCTCTCTGGTTCTCAGTGACTCCAGTTTTGCTAGGGCTCCTTGATGCCATACTTGGTCAAATGCAGCCTTGATGTTAAGTACAGTCACTATCGCCTCACCTCTGGATTTCAGCTCTTTTGTCCATATTTGAACCAAGACTGTGATGAGGTCAGGAGCTGAGTGGCCCTTGTGGAACCCAAACTGGGCATCAGTGAGCAGGTTATTGCTAAGCAATTGCCACTTGATAGCACTGTTGATGACCCCTTCCATTACTTTACTGATGATGGAGAGTAGACTGGTGGGGCAGTAATTGGCCGGGTCGGGTTTGTCCTTTATCTGTACAGGATATACCTGGGCAATTTTTCACATAACTGGGTAGATGCCAGTGTTGTAGCTGTACTGGAACAGCTTGGCTAGGGGCGCAGCAAGTTCTGGAGCACAAGTCTTAATTACTATTGCTGGAGTATTGTCAGGGCCCATAGCCTTTGCAGTATCCAGTGTTTCCAGCTGTTCTTTGATATCATGTGAAGTGAATGGAATTTGCTGAAGATTGCCATCTGTGATGCTAGGGACCTCTATGCTAGGTAAAGATGGATCATCCACTCGGCACTTTTGGCTGAAGATTGTAGCAAATGCTTCAGTCTTATCTGTTGCATTGATGTGCTGGTCTTCTCCTCCATCATTGAGGTTGGGGATATTTGTGGAGCCGCCACCTCCTCCAGTGAGTTGTTTAATTGTCCACCACTATTCAAGACTGCATACGGCAGCATTGCAGAGCTTAGGTCTGATCCGTTGGTTGTGGGATTGCTTAACTCTGTCTATCTCTTGCTGCTTATGCCGTTTGGCCTGCAAGCAGTCCCGTGTTAAAGCTTCAGCAGTTTGATACCTCATTTGTCGGTCTGCCTAGTACTGCTCCTGGCATGCCCTCCTGCACTCTTCATTGAACCAGGGTTGATCCCCTGGCTTGATGGAAATGGTTGAGTGGAGGATATGCAAGGCCATGAGTTTACAGATTATGTTCGAGTACAAGTTTACTGCTGCTGATGGCCCACAGTGCCTCATGGATGCCCAGTCTTGAGTTGCTAGATCTGTTCGAAATCTATGCTATTTAGCACGGTGGTAGTGCCAAACAGCACAATGGAGGGTATCCCAATGTGAAGGCGATTCTTCACCTCCACAACGACTGTCCGGCGGTCACTCCTACTGATATTGCCACGGGCAGATGCATCTGTGGCAGGCAGGTTGGCAAGGATGAGGTCAAGTATGTTTTTTCCCTCTTGTTGGTTCGCTCGCCACCTGCCGCTGACCTAGTCTAGCAGCTATGTCATTTAGGACTTGATCAGTAGTGGTGCTACCTAGGCACTCTTGGCGATGAACATTGAAGTCCCCCGCCCAGAATACATCCTGCGCCCTTGCCACCCTCGATGTTTCTACCAAGTGGTGTTCGACATGGCGGAGCATTGATTCATCAGCTGAGGAGATGGGTGTTATGTGGTAATCAGCAGGAGGTTTCCTTGCCCATGTTTGACCTGAAGCCATAAGACTTCATGGGGTCTGAAGTCAATGTTGAGGACTCCTAGGGCAACTGCCTCCTGACTGTATGCCACTACCTCTGCTTGGTATGTCTTGTCCCACCCACAGGAATGGTGATGGTGGAGTCTGGGACGTTATCTGTAAGGTACGATTCCGTGAGGGTGGCTATGTCAGGCTGTTGCTTGACAAGTCTGTGAGACACCTCTCTCAATTTTGGCACTAGCCCCCAGATGTTAGTAAGGAGGACTTTGCAGGGTTGACTAAGCTGAGTTTGCCGTTGTTGTTTCCGGTGCCTAGGTTGATGTCGGGTGGTCTGTCCGGTTTCATTCCTTTTTTGTGACTTTGTAGCAGTTTGATACAACTGAGTGGCTTGTTAGGCTATTTCAGAGGACATTTGAGAGTTAACCACATTGCTGTGGATCTGGTTTCACTTGTGGGCCAGACCAAGTAAGGACAACAGATTTCCTTCCCTAAAAGACATTTGTGAACCACTTGGGTTTTTACAGCAATCAACAATGATTTCATGATCATCATTAAACTTTTGATTCCAGATTTTTATTAAATTCAAATTCCACCATCTGCCGTGGTGGGATTTGAACCCAGGTACCCAGTGCATTACCCTGGGTCTCTAGATTACTAGTCCAGTGACAATACCACTCCGCAATCGCCTCCCCCAACCTGACCGTGACATCCTACTGTTATGTATTTACAGTAGAACGTGTTTCATCAAACTCTAATAGACAAAATAACGTGTTATAAACTAATATGGTACAACGTTATTGTTTCTCTGTCAATGAAACAGAGGACCATTAACTGGGACTGCCCATCTTTTTCAGGTGTTTGGATTTCATGCCCTTATTTTTCCTTAATGTGGGAAGGTGGTCAATTAATTTTGCACTAAACTGTGACTTTGGCTTTGACTGGAAAACAAGTATATTAAATTAGCAATGATGCGGCATAGATATTACAGTAATTATTAAAATTGGTGCTCATATTGAGCTAGTAGTAATAATTTGATTCCTGACAGCTATGGTAAACTATATGATTTGAAGTTTCTACTTGGGTGCAGTTGGAAATCTCTCACAATTTGTGCCAAAGATTGTTCTAGTTCAGACGCCTTGCACCACCTTTAACTTTCACTCTGTCCACCGCTGACAGAGTGATACCTGTGTGTATCATCAACACGATGCATGACAGCAACTTGTCAAGGCTCCTTCACCAACACCTTCCACACCCTCTATTTATGCCACCTAGAGAAGGATAAGAGCAATAGACCCATGGAAATACCACCAGCTGCAAGACCCGCTCAAGCCACACAATGGGTGGAATTTTCCCAGAATTGCACTCTGCGGTAACGGGCATGTAAAATGGAGTCTTACCACTGACAAAAATGGTGGGTTTTCAAGCCATAGCGTCCCGAACCCGGCTCATTCTTTATTCACCCCCATGAAACTAGCCGTTTCCATGGCGAGCGGAGTCTCATTTGCCTGCCTGCTATCACACAGCTGTTGCATCACCCGGCAGCCATCTTTAAAGGCAGCCGGCAGCATAGCATTCATTGCCAGTAGCTCACCATCGCTGTGCTGGAGGTATGGCCAGCAAAGGAAAAAAGATTGCAGCCACCCCGCTTCTACAATGGGTCCGTCGAGCAACTGCTGGATGCCTTGGATGTGCTCTACTCCGCACTGGCCGCAGGATGGGCAGCAAAGTCACCAACCCGACTTGGGAGGCATTGGCAGCGGTGGTCAGCGCAAACGCTGTGCAGAGGAGGACAGCCACCCAGTGCCGCAAAAGGATGAATGATCAACTCCGTTCCGCCAAGGTAAGCCACTTTTCTCGTCACTCCCAGCTGTCTCACTCGCAAACTCATCACACATCCACAGAGCCCTCACTCTCTCCCACTGTAAGGGACATCGCCATTTACTCTTCCATACACACTGCCATTATCCTCATCCGGTCCATGGGACCACTCACCACCCACACAAGCCAGGCATACTTATCATCTAGCCCAGCAGGCGTCCTGATATGCTCTCCCCATCTTTATCCGTGCAGGACAAATTGGCGTACAACAGGAGGGAAAGGTCGCAAGCAGATGGAGCAATGCCAGAGATCAAAGTTTTGACAGAATTCGAAAACAGCGCCAGGACAGGTCCTGCGCTAAAGGTGAGGTCAGTGCTGCCCTAGCAAGTGAGGACCCAGCACTGCAACATCCATCAGACAACCATGCCATGAGTGATGTGTCTTCTTTCACAGGCCACTGCCTTGCACTAATTATCTCCCCTTGCTTTCACAGGCACACTTGTCAAACAGCTGACAGAGTCCATGACCCAGGGCCTCCAATCAAGCCCCGAAGAAACCTCTGAAGAGGAATCTGAAGGCACCCTCCTTGAAGTCCCGTCACAGCGCTCACTCACACTCCACCAGCGCAGAGACACACACCTCGGTGGGACTTAGCTTTAGAGTACCCTTGGGATCAACAATCTGGTGAGCACATCTCACATTCTGATCCACAGCAGGTGGAGGCAGGGTCTTCCCAGATCCCCAGCACTTGGAGGACTGCTGAAGGCTAGAACATTGTTGAGTCCGAGTCAGAAACCTGGACTTGGTCATGTCACAGTTGCTGGAGATACAAAGGCAAGCTAGGGAACATAGGAAGGGATGTCCACTGCACTCCTCGGATTGCAAGGCACAGTAGAGGAGTCCATCCGTCTTCTGGCTGAGGTGATCACACTGGTAGGATGGTGGCCACCATGGAGACCTTGTTTCAGGACGTCAATCCTGCACTGCTGCGAGGGGTTAACTCCATTGCTGATGCCATATTTGACCTCCAACAGTGTGTATGCAAGAGGGGTGCTGGGCAGCTCGATCTCACTCCAGCTATCCCTCCCATTCACGAAGTCAGCAGGGGCCCTTGGACACCCATAGGAAGGAGGAGCAGCAGGTGCACACTCTGGGGCCCTCCACCCAGGTGACTCTGGGAGTGACTGGCCCATCCAAATCCGCTCTTCCCATGACCCCCCACAACTCCAGGTTCACATGCCGAGGACGGTGCCATTGCCACATAGTAGGACCCCGAAAGGTTGGGGCCTTCCAGAGGATGTCTGCCAAAGTCATCACAGACAGGGCGTCACAGTCAGCAGGCTGTCTCCACTTCTGCTGTGGTTGTCCAGGGAGCACCAAGACGTAGCGGAAGGTTTAGGAAAGTTAGGTAAAAGTAGTTGCACAGCCTGGCCACAGGTGTTGATCACTTGTACATACTGTTCTCTATTGTCAGTAAACTCCTAAGAATATGTCCCTGCCTGTGGCTCCTTGTTCTGATGAACTGTGTTTTATCACTCAGATGTGAATCCTTTCTGCTCAAGATAAAAGGCATGTGTTTCAGTCTAGGGCATCTTCTCTGTGCTCTGTGCAGCCTTCAGACCACAGTGATGGTCCAGCCTCTCACTCCCTAGAAACATTACTGATGCTTTGGCAGTGCTGGTCATTGCTGCCAGAATGTAGTGGGCAGGTGCCACAGTGTGTTCTCATTCTTTGTGTGTTCTCAGCACCTTTAAGGTGGGGCTGGCCCCCATCACAGCAGCATCTGCGACCATTGATGCTGCGCACCAGTTCCTGAAGGGCTGAGGTGATGAAGGTGGACACAGCATCAGAGGCGTCTAAAGTTTCATGGTTCCATCTCTGAGATGGCCCTGGTCATGGAGCCGCAATGGAGCTGCCCTCAGCCAGACAAGAGTCAGACATTTTCAGAGGCTCTGTGAAGATCTATGGAGTGTCCTCACTGCGTGTTGTCATCATCCTCCTGTGAATAAATGACTTTTAGGGCCTCTTCTGCATCTCCATGACGGAGGCATTCTTACAGAAGCCATTGGTGCTGCCATAAGCCAGACTGTAGTCAAACTTTCACAGCTGTGATGTGAGGATCTATCGGGACACATCACTGCATGTCGTCATCATCCTGTGCAAATCTGGCAGTTATAAGGGCCTCCTGAGCGCACCTGCCTCATCTCGCTAGTGCGAGAGCATCATTGTCACCACTGAGGACCTCCTCAGCCAGTTCCTCTCCCCGTTACAGCGCCAGGTTGTAAAGGAAGCAGCAGATGACGACAATGCATGACACCGTCTGCGGACTGTATTGCAGGGCTCCACCAGACCGGTCCAGGCATCCTGATTGTCTGCTTCTCCAAGTTGCAAGCTGCTGTAAGAGCTTCTTTATATCGTTGCTCTTCTGCAATCTGAGGCCTCTGCATGGGTGTCGTCAGTCACGGCCTCCACGGGTAGCCCTTGTCCCCAAGGAGCCAACCCTGCAGCCTGTGTGGACCCTGACAGACTGCAGAGATCTGCATGTGACTCAGGATGTAGGTGTCGTGCACACTCACTGGAAACCATGCACACACCTGGAGAATGCGTTTCTGGCAGTCGCATACCAGCTGCACGTCAGCGAGTGAAAGCCCTTGCAGTTGAAGTCCACCGAGTGTAGCAACAGAGACCTGAGCGCCAAATGAGTGCAGTCAGTCACACCCTGCACTTGTGGAAATTCCGAGATCAGGGTGAATCCAGTGTCCCTTGCACCCTGGCTATCCCGGTCCCGTGCAAAACGCACAAAGTTGTGTGCTTTGGAGAAGAAGGCATCCGTGACCTCATGGATGCATTTGTGGGTGGCGGATTGTGAAGTCCCACAGAAAGAAGCCACTGGCATAGAAATTGAGCGCTGCGCTCACTTTCACAGCCACTGGTAGTGGATGCCCTCCATGTCCGCTTGGCGCCAAGTGGCTGATGTGAGCCACCAGGTCCCTAGACATGCGCAGTCCTCAGTGACACTGATTCTCAGACATCTGCAAGAATGGCAGGCGGCGCCTATGGACCCTGGGTGTCGCTAGGCCCTTGCAGCCAGCCAGGCTCGCTGTCACTTCTTCTGAGCAGAGTGTGCAGGAGCCCCTTCTGCCCCTTCATGAGGCTGCTGCTCCTGCCTTTGCACAGCCAGGAGCCTCATTCACTCTCTCCTCAGTCTTCTATGGTCTCTAGGTCATCAGGCATACAGCTAGATCACCAGGATCCATGATCCAGATGTGGTGGTCCTCCAACATGAAAGAACAAGAGAGATGTGGTTAACATGAGTGTGCTTAGTACCTTTCCTGGCCATGTGTCTGACCCTTAATGGTTCCTGGAGAGTGCTGGTCACCCCTCGGATCCCCAGAGATGAGTGTGCTGCATGGCTGCCTGTCATCCTGCAACATGGGGGATACTGGCGCAAACCGGGATGCTGCGATTGCAAGGGCCTGTCAGTGCCTCCAGCAGTGACTGTTACATGGCTAGCCTTGGCAAGGAGATTGTACAACATATGTAGTCCAGCTGCTCTGTGGTCCAATAATGACAAACTTGAAATCTGGGCGTGGAGTTGGGGTGGTAAGGTATGGAGCATTGGTTGCCCTTTGGTGCCTCCGTGTTGCTCGCATGAGCGGGCAGGCTAGGAGCCTGATCCCAATCATTGTGTGGCTGCGCTAGATCTGTCACAGTTGAAGAGGCATAGCCAGTTTATACAGGTATCCCTAATGTGTGGCCATTTCCCCTGCTTATCCTGCACCCCACCTCAGGTTAACCTTAACGCTAACTCCTTCCCCAGCAGTCACCTCTGAGCCTGGCCAGCACTTGCCACCCAACAGCACCCCCCCCCAAATAGTTGCCCTGGTGCCCCTGAGGCCTGTAAACAACAGGTGAGCTGTGGAGAATGCTGCTGCTCACGCACCTCAGTTTCCCCCAAAGTGAAAGCCACCACATGCACCTTGCCTGCATCCTGTTGTGAAACACTTCAGCGTGCTTTCCTGCTGGCTTAGACGGATGATATGGCGGGGTTCCAAGAGTCTGGCAGTATGGCCTTCTAATTATATGCTGATGTATTACAATTAGCTCCCCGCTGACTGATGGTGGGAAACAGGGCCCGCTGTTGGTGGGCTGAGCAGAAGATTGCGACCTGCCTTCATGCTGTCATGAAGCAGATTGTGCCATATTTTCTGCGCACACCACCTATCGTGCCCGTCACCAGCGGGCTCGAAAAATTCCGCCCAACATCCTGACTTGCAATTGTATCATCTTTCCTTCACTGTTGCTGGGCCAGAATCTTGGAATTCCCTTTCCACTGTGGATTTTCCTTCACTACGTGGGCTGCAGCAATTTAAGAAGGCAGCTTACAATCTCAAGGGGAGTTAGGCATAGGCAACAAATGCTGCCAGCACCTCTTGCATCTGAGGAATGAATAAAAACAAAAAATCATGAGTGATTCAAGCTGCCTTTTTACTTGCAGCAATTAGGATTTCTTGCCTAAAGGGGCCAGCATAAAAATGGCTGTACCTTAGCAGCATAACTCACTATATAATACTTCCATCATTGTAAAGCAGCATGTTATCCAATTAACTGTGAACAACGTGGGCGATATCTTGATATCTAGAATTTTGCCTGTAGCACACTTTCATGAAAGTGTCTTGCATGCAAAATTTATTGTCCTATTTGCACTTTCTTGTTTCATGTTCAACTCTAAACAGCAAAAATGTAACCGAGCAAGCTTTGTCTAAAGATAGTGTTTTAAAAAAGAGCCAGTTATTTTTAGTGGTTGCTGCTAACCTTCATAACTGGACCTGTCGCCACAGAGATTTTAGGATTTATGACAGGCTACCAATCTAGACAAAACCCCCATAAACACCACACATCATTATTCCATTTGTAATATTTTATTTTACGATTAAAAGTAGGGGACAGACTTCTGTTCTTTATTCATTATCATCTCCTTATAAGTAGTAATTTAGAAATCTAATTGTAGCAATATACCATTTGGACTCCAGTCACTGGCCAATCAGCGAAATAGCCTTCGTGTATAGCATTGCATATACTTGCATACTATAATTAGTAAACAATTAGGAAAACAAATGATATGTTAGCCTTTTATACAGCAACACCCTGGGGTGAAGGAGTTTTGATGCAACGATATAGGGCTTTGGTGAGACTGCAGTGGAGAACTCTGTGCAGTTTTAGTCTCCTTGCCTAAAGAAGGAAAAACTTGCCTTAGATTGTGCAATAAATGTTCACGCTGGTTCCTAGGATGGGAGGACTGTCCTATGAAGTGATATTGAGTAGAATGGGCCTATATTCTCAGCAGCTTAGAAGAATGAGGAGTGATCCGATTGAAATATATAAAATTCTTAGCGCTCGACAGTGGTAGATGCAAAGAGGCTGTTTTTCCCCCTAGCTGGAAAGTCTAAAACTTAAGGGTCATAGTCTCAGGATAAGAATTTGGTCATTTAGGACCGAGAGGAATTTTCTTCACTCGAGGAGGGTTGAAACTTTGGAATTCTCTACCTCAAAGGCTCAATGTATTCAAATCTGAGATCAGTAGATTGTTGGGCGCTTAGGAATCGAAAGATGTGAATCAAGGACAGGAAACTGGAGATGATGTAAAAGTTCAGCCATGATCTTTTTACCAGAGCAGGCTCGGAGTGGGCTGTGTGGCCTACTCCAGCTCCTGTTTTGTTCTAATTTTAAATTGCATTAATATTTCAGTAACACAACATTTCCCATATGGCAGACCTTTTAATGGAAGGCAAATGATTTTGATAACTAATGGGATGTCTGTTTCTAATTTACACAGAAATTTAGATTATATAACTAAATCTGAACCAGTCAATTTTACAGATATCGAACTAGGAGGAGTACTTGGATTGCTTAGAACCTACACAATGAGTTGAATGAGGAATATTCAAACTTTTGGGGCAGAATTTCACCCATGTCCGCGGGCCGGAAGGCGATTTCACGCTGGCGAGCCAATTAAGGCCCACCCAGCGTGAAATGCAAGCGGTAGTGCTTAGCGCTGCCTGTGCAGTTTGGAGGGCAGGGGGGAGTGAGTGGGATGAGCATGAACTTCGTGCATGTGCGCTTGATAATCTCCAAGGCACAGAGCTGCCTCAAGGAGGTGGAGAGTTATAAAAAATGATAATAAAGAGAATAAAAAAGTAATGAAACATGTCCCCTCATTTGACTCCATTACAAGAGCAGGGACAAGTTATTAATTAAGTTTTAAAATTTTTATTTTTATTTGCTTTTGGAAACCTCATCTCATCTGCCCACCAATCGTAAAGTTGGACGCACAGCAAAAAATTTAAGTTAATTGATACTTTAATGATCTTAACAAGCCTTTTAATTGTCAGCTGGCGGTCACCAGAGTTGGGAGCGCGCCCGCCAACTGAACTATCGCACGACTGTGCGTTGATGCTTGGCAAATGTCAACATGCGTCATTTCATGCTCGAGCGGGTTGGGCACACGCCCGACCGCTGAGCTAAAAATTTTGCCCTTGGTTTTCCTGGCTGCTTAGGTGTATACTACAGGGTCTTGTACGCCACATGTATAAATTTAGCTTTCTACATCTGCAAATACTATCAGAACTTGGTGTTGTTTTGGATTAGTGCATCAAACAGGAAGAGCCCTTTGCAAACTTTAAGGCCCACAAAATTTTACGGATAAGCCAACAAATAAGGAATGCCAAATAGAAACTCAATTGCCACATATGTTTCATGGATTGATGTTTGGATACTTCTCAATTAGACAATATATTTGCGTTAGCAGAACCGTGTCAAGTAAAATTTAGTATATGTGAATAGCTATGCAGTGGAAGAAAAACGGGTGTTAAGTATTCCATTAATAGTGTTAAAATAACTAAGGGTGAAATTGAAGCAGATTTAGCAGCAAGATAGCTCCCCTTAGCAAGCATACTCTATTATTCTTTGTGTAGTATTTTGTTTAGGATAATTTGATACCTGGGAGAGTGACTAGTATTGATAGTCAGATGAAGAGTTTAAAATGTATAAAATAATATTTAATATTTATTATGGCTCGATGACTCGTCTAACCTCTATCATTTTGTATATTTTATACTAATTGTATTTGCCTGCACCTACAAAAATTCATGGGCTTGGCCTAAATAGCTAAGTGGTTATGGTACTGGGTTTGTAACCCCAAAATCAAGAGTTCAAATCTCACAATGGCTCACTATCTGCAGCACACCACCTGACCAAAGAGGCAGGCAGCTGACCAAGATTTGACAGGTCTTCTGTCCTCACTCCCATGATTGGCAACTGGTGAAAGCTCAATTTGCTTGGCCTAAATAGCCAAGTGGTTATGGTACTGGGTTTATAACCCTAAGATCAAAAGTTCAAATCTCACAATGGCAAACTATGAAACAATGTAACTTCATCTGAAACAGATGGAAACGGGTTTGTACTTGAAAGAGTTACAAAAATTCATTGATTGCAAAGTTGTCATATTGTAATCCATCGACAGCTGATGTTTCATATAGCCAGGGTCATGAAAGGAATGCACATGATCTCTCCTCTTATAGTGATACTACATTGTTTTGCAAGATTTCAGTTATTTTTATAGCGCCCTCTTTTTGGAGAAAATTGATTTTAGACGTTGGAGTCACTGATGAGACCAACATTGATTGCCTATCCCTTGGCTAGGGACGTGGCTAATTCAGGAGACATGCCTTCAGTACCACAGCTCAGATGCTGCCAGATCCTTTGCTCTATCTAGTGTCTTCAGTTTGTTGATATTACATGGATGGATTCGAATTGGCTAAAGACTGAAATCTGTGATCCTGGGGACTTGGAGGCCAAGATGAATCATTCACTAGGCACTTTTGGCTGAAGATGGTTGCAAATGCTTCAGCCTTACCTTTTGCACTGACATGCTGGGCTCCCACATCATTGAAGACAGCAATGTCTGCGGAGCCACTGTCTCTTGTTTGTTGCTTGTTGTCAATGGTGGTAGACAAATCAGATGTGGTAGGACTGCAGAGCGTTAATGTGATCTGTTGGCTTTGGGATTGCTTAGCTCTGTTTATCTCAGGTTGATTCCGTTGTTTAGTTTGCATGTGGCCCTGTATTGTTGTTTCCAAGTATTATAGGTTGGCATTTCATTATTGGATATGCCTGGTGCTGCTCCTGGCATGCTGTGCTGTACTTCTCATTGAACCAGTTTTCACTCCTTTCCTGATGGTAATGGTAGAGCGAGGGATATATTGGGCCATGAGATTACTGAATGTGGTTGAAAACAATTCTGGTGTCATTGCTGATGATGGCCCACAGTGCCTCAAGAATGCTCATGAGCTGCTAGATCTCTTCTGAATTTATTCTATTTAGCACGGTGATGGTGCCACAAAACACCATAGATGGCAACCTCAGTGTGAAGATGGTACTTCCTCTCTAAGAGGGCTGTGTCAATGGTCACTGGTATCAATGCTGTCTTGGACAGATGCATTTGTGACAGGCGGATTGGTGAGGACAAGTTCAGGTATGTTTATCGCTCACCACCTGCAGCAGGCCCAACTTAGCAGATATGTAATTCAGGACTTGGCCAGCTTAGTCAGTAATGATGTCAGTAATTGGTGCTGGGCGTTGAAGTCCTCCATCAAGAGTGTATTCTGCACCCTTGCTACCCTCTTCTTCTGTGTTTAATGTTGAGAAGTATTGATTCATGGTGAGGGAGGGTGATAGGTGGTAATCAGTAAGTGGTTTCCTTGTCTATTTGGTTGATGTCATAAGACTTCATGGGTCCAGAATCAATGTTGAGGACTCCCAGGGCCACATCCTCCTAACTGTATACCACTGTGCTGCCTCCTCTGGTGGGTCTGTTTTGCTGGTGGGGCTGGACATACCCAGGGAGGATGAAGGCGTCTTGGATATTGATTCGGTGAGTATAATCGTAAGGCTGTTACTTGACTAATCTGTCGGATAGCTCTCCCAATTTTGGCACAAGTCCGTGGATTTTAATTAGCAAGACTTTGCAGTGTCGGCTGGGCAGGGTGTGCCTTTGTCGTTTCTAGTGTGTAGGTAAATGCCTGGTGGTCCATCAAGTTTTATTATTTTTTGACTTTTCTGTAACAGTTTGATTCAACTGAGTGGCTTACTTGATTTGCCTACTTTATTAGTGAGCAGTCTTCAATGATAATTCATTGACTGTGAACTGCCCTGAATTGTGTGCAAAATCTTATAAAAATGCAAGTTTTTTGTTTATTTTTTTCCTTTCCTCCCTCCCCTTTCAAGAGAAGATTACATGTAATGGAATAGGAGGAAAAAAATAGATACCGGATGTAAAATAATTAGAGAAGTGAAAATGTAGCATTTCAGAACAGTTTTTTTCGGTTGAGTGAAACTGATGAGATGGCCTCTTCTGTTCGTGGGTATAATCTAAATCATTTTTTATACACAAAGACAGGGTTGTGTTGGAATTTACAGATGATACTAAAATATGAGATACAATTAATTAATTGGATGGATGGATGGAAATTAATGTCAGTAAGTGTGAAGTGATACATATTGGTTTCCGCCCTGTTATGGGCGCGCAATGAAATTTGAGAGGCTCGCTTCACAAAGATATCAAAGCGCCTGAGATTGACATGGATTTAATTTTTTAAATTAAAGATATACAGATTATGAGCAATCTGGTGTCTAAATTATTTAAAGAAAGTACAGGGTTGATTGAAGCAGACTTTTCAGAAGTTGAGGGGTTATAGATGCAAGCTTATATAGGAAATTTAAAAAAGAATGTAGGAGAAACACCTTCACATGTAATTGAGAGGTTTTGGAATTCATCAGTTAGTGGTTAAGGAAGAAACTAAATTGTGGATTGAATAGGATTGATTATTGAAAGAAAATATGTTGGAGAAATATGGGAACAGGGTGGTAAAATGTGATTTAAAAACTAGTTGCTTGCAGGGTAAACACTGACTTGGACTGGTTAGACAGAAAAGCCTTGTAAATATGTCTGAACATGCACAAAATGTTATCGTAACTTTCTCTTTACAAATGTTGACTGATTTTTTTATTTACAGCATTTTCTGTTTCTGATGAGACCAGATATTGTATGGGTAAGGCAGGTGGATCAGATGAAGCAACCAAAGATTAAACAAAGGGTTAGACTAAATCTGTAAAGAGCAGCACAGTGGCAAATACTGTTTAATGAAGATAACAGGGAAGATTGAATAAATGAATAGTTGAGCCTTCAAATGGAACAACTCAGAGGGGACATTTACAAAAGTAACCTGGATGTTGAACACTATAGGAAAGGTAAATCTTGAACATATTTTTAGATTACCTAAGCTAACATAACAAAGGACTGTAGTGTAAAGCTAAGGAAAGAACAATTTAGCTCTGACATTAGGAGAGTTACAAGAATTCCCATTAGCTTATTATATAATTATTTTATTTTAAGAATTTGTCAAAACCAGTCATCTTTGCATTGAGAAAAATGCAATGCCAAACCAGGCAAGGTATTTGGAAGACAAAAAACTGAAGAAGGATATATAGACTCTGGAACAGTTCCTACAGATTAGAGGGTAGCTAATGTTACCCCACTATTTAAAAAGGGAGGCAGAGAGAAAACAGGGAATTATAGACCAGTCAGCCTGATGTTGGTAGTAGGGAAAATTCTACAGTCCATTATAAAAGATTTAATAGCTGAGCACGTGGAAAACAGTGGCAGAATTGGACAAAGTCAGCATGGATTTATGAAAGGGAAATCATGCTTGACAAATCTACTGGAATTTTTTGAGGATGTAACTAGTAGAGTTGATGAGGGGGAGCCAGTGGATGTGGTTTATTTGGACTTCCAGAAGGCTTTTGACAAAGTCCCACATAAGAGATTGGCGTGTAAAATTAAAGCGCATGGGATTGGGGGTAGTGTATTGAGATGGATAGGAAACTGGTTGGCAGACAGGAAACAAAGAGTAGGAATGAATGCGTCTTTTTCTGAATGGCAGGCAGTGACTAGTGGGGTACCGCAGGGATCGGTGCTGGGATCCCAGTTATTCACAATATATATTAATGATTTAGATGAGGGAACTAAATGTAATATCTCCAAATTTGCAGATGAGACGAAGCTGGCTGGCAGGGTGAGCTGTGAGGAGGATGCAGAGGTGCTTCAGTGTGATTTGGACAAGCTGAGTGAGTGGGCAAATGCATGGCAGATGCAGTATAATGTGGATAAACGTGAGGTTACCCATTTTGGTTGCAAAAACAGGAAGGCAGATAATTATCTGAATGGCTATAAATTGAGAGGGGAATGTGCAAGGAGACCTGGGTGTCTTTGTACACCAGTCGCTGAAGGTAAGCATGCAGGTGCAGCAGGCGGTAAAGAAGGCAAATGTTATGTTGGCCTTCATAGCGAGAGGATTTGAGTACAGGAATAGGGATGTCTTGCTGCAATTTTATAGGGCCTTGGTGAGACTGCACCTGGAATATTATGTGCAGTTTTGGTCTCCTTATCTGAGGAAGGATGTACTTGCTATCGAGGGAGTGCAGCGAAGGTTTACCCGACTGATTCCTGGGATGGCGGGACTGACAAATGAGGAGAGAGTGAGTCGATTAGGATTATATTCGCTGGAGTTCAGAAGAATGAGGGAGGTTCTCATAGAAACCTATAAAATTCTAACAGGACTAGACAGGGTAGATGCAGGAAGGATGTTCCCGATGTGGGGCAGTCCAGAACCAGGGGTCACAGTCTGAGGATATGGGGTATTTAGGACTGAGATGAGGAAAAACGTCTTCACCCAGAGAGTGGTGAGCCTGTGGAATTCATTACCACAGAAAGTAGTTGAGACTAAAACATTGTATGTTTTCAAGAAGGATTTAGATATAGCTGTTGGGGTGAAAGGGATCAAAGGATATGGGGAGAAAGTGGGAGCAGGCTATTGAGCTGGATGATCAGCCATGATCATAATGAATGACGGAGCAGTCTCAAAGGGCCGAATGGTCTACTCCTCCTAGTTTCTGTTACTATGTTCTATTATAATAAAGATGGGGTGGTACAATACCGTATGAAGCTTTGAAGGTAGAATTAAGGATTTATGATGCAATATATTGGGGATCAAGAAGCCAGTGAAGGCTTAGTACAAAACAAAATGTAATTGGTTGAGTTTTGGATTTGTTGTGGTTTATAGAGGGCAGACATAGGATAATGACCAAGAATAGCACGGGAGTAACAAAACTATGGATAAGGATTTCAGCAGCAGAGAGGCTGTTCTAGGGTGGAGGTAGCCAAATTGTATGGAAAAAAAATGTAAATTGGTGATGAAGTGGATGTGGGATTTGAAGCTTAGCTCAGGATCAAACAGGACTTTAATCCAAACATATTTTGATGTTAAATGGTCATAGAATAGGAACAATGCAAACATTTTATTATTGAGATTCCTCATATTTATACCTTTGATGTTCAGCATTATACTTCTGAAACTTTTTAAAAATGAGTAAAATATTGAATATTTTAACAGAATCTTCTGGAAAAATCTGCAGAAAGAGAAACCCATCAGGAATATGCACTTGCAATGATTCAGTGCAAGGTCCTTAAACAGTTGGAGAACCTTGAACAACAGAAATATGATGATGAAGACATTGCTGATGACATCAAATTCCTCTTGGAAAAGCTTGGAGAGAGTGTTCAAGATCTTAGGTTAGTTATGATGGTACTTGGTATTTATCTGTGACCAAAGATCTGATGTAAAGTAGTTATTGCTAAAATGGTTAAATCAAACAGCCCTGTAATTATTATTATTTGTTGTATGTCTTCATTGTAGCTGACATATTTAAATGCTTATTTGAATGTTTATGCAAGTGTTATCCCGACTTAACTATTTAACTTGTCACGTCAGAACTGTTATTAGTACATCAATACAAATGGAGAAGCTGTTTCCTTGTAAGTTAAGACCCACCATAAGGCCTCGATTACAAAATGCAAGAAGATAACACCTTTAGTCTTTCATCCCTTAGATTCTACAGACAATCTGACTCCAATAACCTCACCTTTGAGTAACACTGGACACACATACAATGTATACATAAACACAGAAATATAAAAATGTACACATATCATCATTGTCTGTGCTGCCCTTGTCATATTTCAAATTCTAGTTGAATCCCAGTGTGGTTTCAGAACTGGAAGATCTACAATTGCCATGATCTTCTCAGTCCAGCTATGCAAGAGAAATGCTGTGACCGTGGAGACCACTGTATATTACCACCTTCAATCTCACCAAGGCATTCGACCTTGTGAACTGAGACGCTCTGTTTAAGCTGCTGGAGAAAATTGGCCCACTGAAGCTGCTCAATTTGATCTCCGCTTTCCATGACAACATGATGGGTAAGGTCAGCAATGGGGCAATGTCGAAACCCTTTGAGATCTGCTGTGGGATCAAACAGAGTTGTGTTCTTGCACTGACATTCCTTGGCATGTTCTCTTTGCTGCTATCATATGCGTTCAGTTCATCTACAGAGGGTGTCTACTTACATACCAAAACTGACAAAGCTGTCCAATCTTGCTTGCCTGAGATTCAAGACAAACATGCACCAAGTCCTCATCATAGAGTTGTTCTCCAGTGATAATGCTGCACTATTCCATTCTGAGGAACACTTGCAGTGGCAAATGGATAGATTCTTTCACGAGCACAAGAAATGGGAGCAGCAGTAGACCGTATGGCCTGTCGAGCCGCTTCTGTCATCCAATATCATGACTAATCTCGCGTTTCAACTACATTTCCTGCCTGCTCCCCATATCCCTTGATTCCCTGACAAACCAAACATCTACTCATCCCAGCTTTAAATATAGTCAGTGATGGAGCACCCACAATCCTCTGGGATAGAGAATTCCAAAGATTCATAACCCTCTGAGTGAAGTAATTTCTCCTCAGTTCAGTCCTAAATAATTAGCTCCTTATCCTGAGACTGTGCCACCATGTTTTAGATTCCCTAACCAATGGAAACAATCTCTGTGTCTGCCCTATCAAACCCCTTAGAATCTTCTATGTTTCAGTGATATCACTTTTCTTCTAAACTCCAGTGAATAAAGGCCCCATTTACTCAGCCTCTCACATAGGACAACCCTCTCATCCCAAGGACTAACTTAGTGAATCTTTGCTATACTGCCTCTAATGTAAGTGTATCTTTTCATCAATGTGGAGACCAAAACTACACACTACTCCAGCTTATTTGGTCTTACTGAAGCCCTGTACAACAGTAGTAGGACTCCCTAATTCCTGTGCTGCAATCACCTAGCAATAAAGGCCAACATGTCATTTGCCTTCCTAATTGCTTGCTATACTTGCATGTTAACTTTCTGTGTTCCTTGTACAAGCACACCCAATCAAAGTGATTAACTTCACGCTTACCTACATTATACTCCATCTGTCAGCTTGGTGCTACTTACTTAACCTGTCTATATATCTTTGCAGCCTTTCTGCATCATCCCCACAGCTTACCTTTCCACCTAGCTTTGTATCACCAGCAAACTTAGATATATTACTCTCTGTCTCTTCATCTGAGGCATGAATATATATTGAGACCCCAGCACTGATCTTTGTGGCTCTTCACTATTCACTGCCTGCCAACTTGAAAATGCCCAGTTTATGTCCAGTCTGTGCTTGCTATTCATTAACCAATCCTCTATGATTCTAATATATTAACCCCAACTCCATACATATGAACATACGAACATAAGAATTAGGAACAGGAGTAGGCCACTTGCCCCCTGGAGCCTACTCCGCCATTCAATAAGATCATGGCTGATCTGAATGTAACCTCGACCCCACATTCCTGCTTACCCCCGATAACCTTTCACCCCCTTGTTAATCAAGAATCTATCTAGCTCTGCCTTAAAAATATTCAAAGACTCTGCTTCCATTGCCTTTTGAGGAAGAGTTCCAAAGACACTCAACCCTCAGATAAAAAATTTCTCCTCATCTCTGTCTTAAATGAGTGACCCCTCATTTTTAAACAGTGACCCCTAGTTCTAGATTCTCCCACAAGAGGAAACATCCTCTCCATGTCCACCCTGCCAAGACACCTCAGGATCTTAAAGGTTTCAATTAAGTCACCTGTTACTCTACTCTTCTAAATTCCAATGGATACAAGCCTAACCTGTCCAGCCTTTCCTCATTAGACAACCTGTCCATTCTTGGTATTAGTCTAGTAAACCTTCTGTGAACTGCTTCTAATGCATTTAGATCTTTCTTTAAATAAGGAGATCAGTACTGTACACGATACTCCAGATGTGGCCTGTACAACTGAAGCGTAACCTCCCTACTTTTGTAATCAATTTCCCTCACAAAAAATTATAACACTGTATTGGCTTTCCTAATTAACTGCTGTACCTGCAAACTAACCCTTGTGATTCATGCACAGGGACAGATCCTTTTGAATCTGAGCTCCTCAATCTCTCACCATTTAGATAATACGCTTTTTTATTCTCCTGTCAAAATGAATGATTTCACATTTGCCCACATTGTACTCCATTTGCCAAATCTTTGCCTCCTTATAACCTCCTTTGTCCTCTTCACAATTCACTTTCCTACCTGTTTTTGTGTTGTCAGCAAATTTAGCAACCATTTCTTCAATCCCTTCATCCAAGTTATTTATATAAATGGTAAAAAGTTGAAGCCCCAGCACTGATCCCTGTGTCACACCACTCGTTACATCGTGCCAACCAGAATAAGACCCATTTATTCCAACTTTCTGCTTTCTGTTATCTAGCCAATCTTCTATCCATGCCAATATGTTACCCCCCACACTGTGAGCTTTTATTTTCTGCAAAAACCTTTGATGCGACACTTTATCAAATGCCTTCTAAAAAGCTGAGTACAGTACATCCACCAGTTCCCCTTTATCCACAGCACATGTGACTCCTTCAAAGAACTCCAATAAATTGGTTAAATATGATTCCCTTTTACAAAACCATGTCAACTCTGCCTGATTGACTTGAATTTATAAAAGTGGCCTGCTGTAACATCTTCTAACATAATACGTTCTAACATTTTCCCTATGATAGCTGTTAGGCTAACTGGCTTATAGTTTCCTGCTTTCTGTACCCTCCCTTTTTCGAATGAAGGAGTTATATTTGCTATTTTCCAATCTAATGGAACCTTCCCCGAATCTAAGGAATTTTGGAAAATTAAACCAGTGCATCAACTATCTCACTAGCCACTTCTTTCTAGACCTTAGGGTGAAGTCCATCTGGACCTGGAGCTTTGTCAGCCCGCAGCCCCAACAATTTGCTCAATATCACTTTCCTGGTGATGTAATTTTCCCGCGGTCCGTCCTCCCTCCCATTTCCTGATTTACAGCTATTTCTGAGATGTTACTTGAGTCCTCTAGTGAAGACCGAAGCCAAACACCTGTTGAATTCATCTGCTAGCTCCCTTTTTTGCTTTATCAATTCCCCAGATGTGCACTCTATAGGACCAATGCTCACTTTGTTAACTTTTTTCTTATTTAAGTATCTATAGAAACTCTTACCGTTTATATTACTAGCTAGCTTTCACTCATATTCTAATTTTTCCTCCCTTATTAGTCTTTTTGTCATTCTTTGCTGTTCTTTATATTCTTTCCAATCTCCTGACCTGCCACCCGCCTTTGCATAATTATATGCTTTTTCATTAACTTTGACAGTCTTTAATGTTTTTAGTTAAACACAGATGGTGGGCCCTCCCCTTGGGATTTTTCTTTCTCATTGGAATGTATATATTCTGTGTATTCAGAAATATCCCTTCAAGTGTCTCACTGAACTTCTATTGACATATATCCCTTAACCTCATTTGCTTTCATTCCCTCGTAATTGCCCTTGTTTAAGTTCAAAATACTAGTCTTGGAGGCACTCGTTTCTCCCTCAAAATGAATGTAAAATTGAATCATATTATGATTGCTGCTACCTAGGGTGCTTTCATTAGGAGGTTATCAGTTCATCCTATCTCATTGCTCAATACCAGGCCTGGTATAGCTTGCTCTCTGGTTGGCTCCAGAACGTGCTGTTCTAAGAAACTATCCCAAAAGCGTTCCATGAACTCATCTACGCCACCTTTGCCCATCTGATTTTTCCAGCTTATATGTAGCTTAAAGTCCCGCTGTGATTATTGCTGTACCTTTCTGGAAAGCTCCCATTATCTCTTTTTTTACACTGTCTTCTGTGTAGTTGCAAGTAGGGGGCCTATACACCACTTCCACAGATCACTTCTTGCCTTTATCGTTCCTCATCTCAACACAAACCGCTTCTATATGCTGGTTCCCTGAACTTAGGTCATCCATCTCTAATGTGCCAATATCATTATTAATTAAGAGCCACCACTCCACCTTTACCTAACTTCCTGTCCTTTCTAAATGTCACATATCATTCGTTATTCAGGTCCCAAACTGTCATCCTGTAGTCATGTCTCTGTAATGGCTATCAGATGGTACTTATTTATTTCTATTTGCACTTTCAGTTCATCTGTTTTGTTTTGAATACTACATGCATTTAGATACAGAGCCTTTAGTTTTGTCCTTTTATTGTTTTTGTAGCATCTAGCCTTATCGGCTCTTAGATTTGTACTCTCAGTACCTTCCTGTCATTGTCTACCATAACCCATATTAATACCTGTCTCTCTTGCCTTGTCTCTACTCTTTGGTTTACCGCATCTTCCCAGATTTGATCACTTGTCCCCACTATTCAGTTTAAAATCCTCTCTACTTCCCTAGTGAATTGGTGCACAAGGACACCAGCCCTAGCATGGTCCCAACGGTAGAGATCCCACTTTCCCCAATGCTAGTTCCAGTGCCGCACAAGCTGGAACCCAGTTCTCCCATTCCATGAGCCCTTATCTTCCCTGTTAACCTTTTGTGTGGCAACTTATCAAATGCCTTTTAGAAATACAGGTATATTATAGCTATTGCTTGCTCTTTATCTACCCTGCTAGTTATATCCTCAAAAAACTCAATTGTCAAACAGGATTTTCCTTTAGTAAAACCATGTTGGCACTTCCATGCCTGCAAAAGACTTTGGTTTGACTATCGGCATCAGGAAGATATATGTCATTGTCCAGGATATTGCCATACTGCCATTTATCAGTATTGGCAATATGAAGCTGGAGGTTGTTGATAATTTCACATATCTAGGCGCCACAATCAACAGCAATCTCAGTTGCTGCTGAAATCAACCCACTCATCTCAAATTATGCAGCTGTAACATCCCAAGTTGAATAAGAGTGTGGAGCAACTGGGACCTGATGGGGAGCACCAAACTGTGAATCTTTTTTTAAAATTCATTCATAGGATGTGGATGTTGCCGGCTAGGCCAGCATTGATTACCCATCCCTATCTAGCTTGCAGTTGCTACAGTGATGAGTTCCAAACAACCTATTCTAGCAGTGTCCACCTTCACTGTCCCAGAAGTGTCCTTGGGATATCATGGCAGGGTAAGGTCAACAACTCAGATCCTGGAGCGTGCTAATTCCACCAACATGCACTCATTGATAAGCGAACAATATCTACATTGGCTCTGCTACATTCATTGGATGGTTGATGGCCATATACCCAAAAACTTTCTGTGCGGTGAAGTGGCCACTGGGTCACAACTTCCTGGGTGTCCATACCTCCACTATGAGGATACCTGCACATGAGATATGAAGATGGCGGACATTAACACTGACAACTGCTGTGACCTCTGGTGGCTGAATGTTTGGAAGGGCACTGGAAGAGGAAGCAGAAACAAAAAGCTTAGATGGCAAAGAAGAAGGCTCAGAGAAAACAAAGGCCAGCGAAATGTGCACATCCTCAGCCGACTATCTTCCTCTGTAGCAAATATGGCAGAGACTGCCATGCCAGAGTGGGACTCCTGAGCCACACCAGGCAATGCTTAACAGAGTTAACGACCATACCGCAAACCATCATCTTAAGTGATGGAAGGCTGCACGATACTTGGAGATAGTGGAGAGATCTAGAAAGGTGGTGGTGAAGTAGAGCTGTACACTTTATACGTGACAACTGATGTTTTTGGATAACATCACCAAGGGCAGTATGTGGATAAATAGGCCGGACCCAAGGATAGATCCTTGGACTCGTCTGAGGTAATGGTGTGGGAGCGGCCAGGGAAACTACAATTAGATAAGAATGACACAATCCCATTCAGCTGCACAACAATGAAGAGGATGGTAAGTTCAACCCTGAAGTAAGGTTGGAAACAGGTAGAGAAGGACGAGGAGGAATATTACCTTTGTTACAAGAACTTTGAAAGCTGTTTTGGTACCATGGCATGGGCAGAAACTTGAGTTCCAGTAGAGATAGGCATGGATTTGGGAGATGACGACACATTCAATGACTTTGGAGAGGAAAGGGAGGTTGGAGATAGGGTGGTAGTTTGCAAGGACTGTCGAGGGGTTTTTTTGAGGAGAGGGGTGATGATGATGGTTGAAGGGGTGAGGGGTGCGGGGGTGGTGGTAGCTAAAGAGAGAATTTTTAATGATATCAGCTAATGTGGGGACCAGGAAATTGCATGGTGAGTAATTTAGTGGGAATAGGGCTAGAAGAAACTTCTTTATCAGGAGAATGTTGAGAATGTAGAACTCATCACCATTGAGTGGAATAATATTGCTTTTAAAAGGAGACTAGATAAGCATACGAGGGAGAAGGGAATAGAGGATGATCCTGAGAGTTAGGTGGGGAAGGATGGGTGGAATCTTGAATTGAGCATAAACGTTGGTTGGGCCAAGTGCCCTGTTGCTGTGCTATATATTCTATGTACACATATGTAAATTTTTGTTCAAAAATTCATTTTGAGCCTGTTGTTTTATGTACTTCAATGATTTTTGTTTCTCCCTCCACTATCAACCACTTCTAGTTCTTTTGATGAATATAGTTCAGAACTGAAGTCAGGACGCCTTGAATGGAGCCCTGTCCACAAATCAGAGAAATTCTGGCGGGAAAATGCTACAAGGCTGAATGAAAAAAACTATGAACTTCTGAAGTAAGTTTCATTTTAATTTTTGTTCCATTCAAATACATTGGCATCGAAGCCTGGTTACTACCTACCTTCCTTTTCACTTCTGCATACTCAAATTGGTAGGTCCCAATGGTGTTTAAAATGTCATTTAAAGTGAATTTTTGTCATCAGTTTGCATTCTATTATTCAATTTTCAATAAGAGGACAGTAAATCAAATTAATTTTGCTTGTCTATTATGTTATTTACTGAGAACAACAGACTAGGAATACCTGAGTAGCACATAAGCATGAAGAATGTAAAGCAGATGATAATCCTCCATTGTTCTGAGAATGTTTTCAAGATGCTACACAACAGTTTCTTTTCCTTGCTGGATTGCCTTAGTTAACATTATGTATCATCTTTTGCTATCAAATATCGACATTAAGATTCTATTGAAAACAACATCAATCCTAATTTGTTTTAATGCATTAAATTTAGAAGAATTTAAGCAACATCAATTCTTAATGATTGCAGTGTACTGAAATTAACAGACAAAAAACATGCTAACCCTCATTACTTTGTATTTTTATTTCTCTTGCAAAGAATTCTGACAAGGCTTTTGGAAGTATCTGATGATCCTCAAGTGTTGGCAGTTGCTGCACATGATGTTGGTGAATATGTGCGTCACTACCCTCGGGGGAAACGGTAAAGTCTTGTCAGTAAATACAATTTACCGTAAAAAATAAGTTAATTACATATCATCATTGCTCTCTGGATACTTAAAATGTAAATGTTAAGTTAATTTAGAAAATCAACAAATACCTGCATTCCTAGAGTGCAGACAATGTACATTCCGTGAACTTGAGGTCATCTGAAATTCTGCTTTCCATGTTCTTATCGCATCAAATTCCATTCATCCCAGTGCTTGTTGACCTAGCCAAGCAAAGTCTTGATTTTAAAATTCTCACCCTTGTGTTCAAATCTCACCACAATCTCTCTCCTTCATGTCTCCCTAAATCTCCTCCAACCCCTCCAAGATATGTGTTCTTCTAATTCTGACCTCTTGAGCATCCTTGATTTTAATTACTTCACTATTGTTGGCCATTCGTTCAGCCTAGGCCCTAAGCTCTGGAATTCTTCTCACCACTCCCCTCCCGCCAACGATCCCTCTACTTCTCTAACTCTCTTTCTATTTTCTCAATATGTTCCCTAAAATCTAACTCCTGGACCTGGCTTTCGGTCATCTGCCCTAATATTGCCTTGTGAACTCCGTGTCATATTTTGTTTTATAACATTCTTTTGAAGTGTCTTAGAGGTTGGATTTGGGTTTTCACGCTGTATTCTCCCAAACCCGCCACGTTATTTATGCACTCCTGGGAAACACTTCGTTTCCACGGCGGGCTCTGATTTGTCTGCCACACCGTCACCTCACTGCTTCATCACGCCCAGCACCACATTTAAAGCACAGCCACGCTCAGTGCTTCCAGCCCAGGACTGCAGCAAACAAGACATGGCCCCGAAAGGCAAGAAGACTGGAGCCCTCCGGCGCCCTTTGGATGCCGTGGAGGTCAGCTGTGATGTCCTCTACCCCTGCTCTGGCTGCAGAAGGGGCATCAACCTTACCACTACAGCTTGGTAGGTGATGGCAATTTGTGCAGCATTGGCAGTGTTGATGAGGTTGATCTTCCAATGCAGAAAGAGGATGAATTATCTCATCCATGCAGCCAGGGTATGGCAACCACCTCAGCACACCCTAAACTCTCACAATGAAGCCTATCACACATTCACTGGCATCTCACTCACTGCCAGCTCAAGGGACATCACCCAATTTAATACACACACCCTCTCATGTCCATCTGGCCTCACCTCTGGAGACTACCTCCTCAGGCATCACTATTTTGAGGCCACTTGCACAGATTAACGTGTGCTGCCCCACACACACCTTGTGTTACCCTCCTTTCCCTGCACAGCCCTCAACCTGCAGCCTCTTCACTTGCCTGAGGCCACCTTTCCCCCTTCATCAAGTAAGATCTAGCCCTGCAGCCATTGAAAAGCCACCTACATATGGTAGGTAGAGACCTGCACTAAGCTCCCCTAAGAGTGATGTGGTGCTGTCTTTGAAGCCTGGTGCTGATGACTGTGAGTGTTGTCTGAAGCAAGGTAGGCAAACAAACCTTGAAGTTTCAGGCGAAGTGCAGTCCGCCAAGTGGCTTATGTGCTGTTGTGAAACACGTCTGCATGTTTTCACGATTCTGGTGGGCTGGCCTAACAATGATGTGCTGATATATTACAGTGAGGTTCTCGACGTCTAATGGTGGAGTTCCTTGTCAGGCTGAGCTGATGATCGCGAACTGGTTTCACGCCGTAGTGAAACCAATCGCGCCATCTTGTCCGCTCACGCCGACAGGCACGGAACATCCCAGCCAGAATGTTTTATTACATTAAAGACACTATATAAATGCAATATATTGTAAAATGGAGCTGAAATTTCCCCCTCTCGCGGGGGGATGGTTGGGTGGGGGTGGGCAGGAGTGAGCGCAAACCCGATCAGCGCCCCCAATCGGATGTGCTCTGCCATTTTACTTGGGTGGGCCAATTAAGCCCCACCCAGCGTGACATGCACGCGGAAACACCATGCACTCCCTGTACAGCCGGGCCGGGGGGTGGGTGGGGGGGGGGGTGGATTCCCAGAGCCTGGACCTGCGCTCTTTCGAGCATGCGTGCAAAAGAGCATAGAAATCTGTGCCTCGGAGATTTAATTTAAGTTCTGGAAAATTTAATAAAGGTGAAAAAATTTTTTAAGGACATTTGCCCTCATGTGAAACTGTCACATGAGCTGGGACATGCCCATTAATTTTTTCAAAATTTTTAAAAAAATTAATAAATCCTTAATGAAACCTCATCCTGCATGTGGATGAGGTTTCAAGAAAAATGCAAAGGCCGCCTGGGCTCTTCGCCTGCCCGCCAACCTTAAGGTTGGACAGGCAGCATTCTTAAAAACTTTAATTACTTTGTTATTGGGCTTAATAGCCGACACAGCTGCGTGCCTGTCGAACTGACAACCTATATGACACATGGTGGCGTCAGGACACCCGCCCAACATCACTGCGTGTCATTTTATGCGCGGTGAATGGGCCCTGCCCCTGCTCGCCGACGGGAAAATTCTTCTCACAGTGAAAGGTCAGTGCTTCCTGAGACAACTAGTGAACACAAATTTTTGTATAATACTTTGCTGTGAAAATTCCATCCTGCACCGCATTTAAATTTTACTGTTTTGACTGTCCTTTATGGCCAAGGTAATGGGATGTCAGTGGTATGAAGTTGAAAATTTTTTATTGCTTGTGTGCTCAGTCTCAGCGTCAACACTCCAGGGTCATCTGCTAAAATATGTGTATTCTCGCTCATAACGTAAGAAATGAAACAAGTGAGCTGTTGTGGTAGGAACAGGAGTATGCCATTCAGGTCTGTTCTGGTATTCTGTTAGACCATTGCTGATTGAACTCCATTTATCCAGTTTAGCTCTTTAATCCTTAATTTCACAGTAGGACAAGAGTATTATCTGCTGACTCCTAGCCTCAACATCTTTTTGAGGGAGAGTTCCAGATTTGCTCTACCCTATGTGTGAATAGTGCTTCCCTGACATCATCCCTGAACTGCCTCATCTAACTTTAAGGTTATGCCCCCTTATTCTGGACTTCCTCCACGAGAGGAAATAGTTTCTCTCTCTCTATCCTAAAAACTCCTTTAATTTTCCCTGTATTCTTCCAGGAACCATAAACTTTCCAGGGTTCTGCTGGGGATGAAAGTCTTCCTTAAGTCCTAGGGAACAAATTTAGAGGCTGCCAGTTTGGGAAGTCGAGTAATGTGGTTGTGATTCTTGGGGAGGGATGGGATCTGGTTAATGGTGATTTCAAAGTATCTGCCCTAATTCCAGTGTGGTTTTGGTTTTGAGTTTATGGGTGGTAGTTTGAGGCTTATGCGAGTGAGGGTTACGCAATATTGGGAGTGGGGAAAGATGGGCAACACTAAGGAGCACATCAACAGTTAGCTGTTGTGGTTGCGGATTGTGAAGTGAAGACCAGGTGAGTAGTCCTTCTGGCAGAATGAAATGTGCCAGGCTGCTTCACAAGTTTCATCCATGTACAGAGACCCAGTCAGACAGTTGTTCTCCTGCAGTGTTGTTGTTGAGGTACACCAAATGTGATATTGGCAGTTGAATTTGCTGATGTAGATGGTTGGGTGTGTTGTAGGCTGTATTATGGCCACAGGTCATTTGGTGGCTTGCAGACATTTGTGATGATCAGCTTCCCTAATTTGATGGAGGAGGAATAAGAGTCACCTGATTTTGGGGCTTCTGCATATTTGGCAAGGCTTTTCTTGATGTAGGTGGCTAAGCCATATGTCTTTTCATCCCTGTTTGCAATGAGCTGGTACCTGGGAATATGGCCTTGGTAACTCGAATGGTCTGCACCTGCTCTGAGCAGGTCCTGATATTAGTCTCATGTACTGAAGCCAGTTTCCTAAAAGGCCTGAAGGCAGGAGCCACCTTGTTGACTTTTCATGTGCCTATGACACAGTGACATCTAGATTCTAGAAGAACAAAGGCAGCAGGTACATAGGACCATCACCGCCTTCAAGCTCCCCTTCAAGTTACACATCATCCTGACTTGGTAATATATTAGAGTCATAGGGGTCTACAGCAGAGAAAAAAGCCCTTCGGCCCATCGAGTCTGTGCCTAACTATTCTAATCCCATCTGTCACTCCTTCATCACTGCTTCAAATATCCTGGAATTCCTACCTAACAGCACTGTGGGAGTACATGTATTGCAGCGGTTCAAGTAGATGGCTCAGCACCACTTTCTCAAGGGCAATAAGAGCTGGGTAATAAATGCAGTCCATGACAGCAATCCCTACATCCTGTGAATAAATAAAAAAAAACTTGTGCTATGAACAGTCACCAATATTTGACTTCAAAATGACAAAATACATTTAAGTTGCACCTTTATAGTTGATAAACACAATGTGTGTGAGAGAGAGAGAGATGAATGAGAAAGATCTTTCATCCAATCTATTTTCAAATCTAACATATAGGTTAAATTTGGACTACCAAATTCTACCCCTCCAATTTTCAAAATAGCTATTAATTAATCCAGAACTTTACAACCTCTCATCCCCACAAAATTCAAACTGACTGCAACTAACTGAGTGACTGAACTAAAGCACAAAGGTGAAAACCCCCTGTTCCTCTGCAGCTTCTATTTTCTACAAAAAGCCATTAATTTATCTGTAGCTAACATATTATTTCATCACAAAAATAAAAATACCTGGAAAAACTCAGCAGGTCTGGCAGCATCTGCGGAGAGGAACACAGTTAACGTTTCGAGTCTGAAGAGTCATACGGACTCGAAACGTTAACTGTGTTCCTCTCCGCAGATGCTGCCAGACCTGCTGAGTTTTTCCAGGTATTTTTATTTTTATTTTTGTTTTGGATTTCCAGCATCCACAGTTTTTTGCTTTTATATTATTTCATTAATGCATTTGCTTTTCAATTCCTTTTGTCCACGGTTCAGCTTTCCAAATTTTACACTAATGTGCTAAAAATATTAAAATGACAAAATTTAAGAGTTACTGTTGCACAATATAGTTACATTTTTTTCATCAAATTATTTGTACCTAGTACCAGATAGCTTGTTAATCTGTTTGTGAACTATACGGTTGTATGCACATTGTGCTTGATATTTGCTGGAAATATTTTGTTCAACTGATAATTATTCATGTGAACAATATGTCCTTCCTCCAAAAAGTATCACCACAGTCCTCTTCCACTTCCCACCTGGCTGTGAACTTGTTCTCACGTTAGACAACATCTGATTCAATTACATTCACTTGCTCCAAAGAAAAGGTGTTGCTATAGGTGACTGCTTGGATCCTAGCTATGCCAGCTTTTTTGTGAGATATTTGGAACATTCCTTATTCCATTCCTATTCAGCCCAGCTCACTCATCCCTTTTACCAGGACATTGATAACTGTATCGGTTTCACTTCCTGCTCTCGCCATTAATTGGAAAATTTCATTGACTTTGTTTCCAATTTCCACCCTTCTCTCACCTTCACCTGGTACGTTTCTGATTTTTCCCTTTCCTACCTTGACTTCCCTGTTTCCATTTGTGGAGATAGATTGGCTATCAACTAATCACTGCAAACTCTCAGACCCCCACAGCTACCTTGACTGCACTTTCTCTCACTCACTTCCTTTAAAGACGATATTTCGTTATCCCAATTTCTGTCTCTGACACATCTGTTCAGACGATGTAACTTTCCACACTTGCACTTTCGATATATTGCCCTTTTTCCTCAAACCAGGATTCGTTGTCTTCTACCTTTCCCCCACCTGCCAACGTGGTGGACAGGGCCCTGCACTATCCCTGATCTATTCCACGCATTTCTGCCACCTCCTTCCCCTCCCATCGAGAGTTATGATAGAGTTCCCCTTGTCTTCCCTTTCCATCCCAGCAGCCTCTGTATTCAAAGTATCATCCTCTGCCATTTCTGCCACCTCCAACGTGATGCCACCACCAAATACATCTTCCCTGACCTCCCCTTACAGCACTGCGAGGGGACTGTTCCCTCTCCAACACCCTGGTCCACTCCTAAGTCACCTCCAACGTCCCCTCCCTTTTCCTACAGTACCTTTCCATGCAAACGCAGGAGATGCAACACCTGTCCTTTTACCTCCTCCCCTCTCATCATCCAAGACCCCAAACACTTCTTCCAAGTGAAACGCTGATTTACTTCTTTCAATTTAGTATACTGCATTAATTGCTTGTGATATGATCCCCTCTACATTAGGGAGCCTAAGCAAAGACTAGGTGGCTGCTTTGCAAAACACCTCTGCTCAGTCTGCAAGCATGACCCAAAGCTTCCCGTTGCTTCACATTTTAATTCTCATATGAACATACGAATCAGGAGCAGAGTAGGCACCTCTAACCTGTTCCACCATTCAATAAGATCATGGCTGATCTGATTGTAACCTCAGCCCCACTTTGCTGCCCACCCCCGATAACATTTTGCCCCCTTGTTAATCAAGAATCTATCTATCTCTGCCTTAAAAATATTCAAAGACTGTTCTTCAAAAGGCGGTGGAAGCAGAGAGTTCCAAGGACACTCAACCCCCTGAGAGAAACAATTTCTCCTTGTCTATGTCTTGAATGAGCGATCCCTTATTTTTAAATAGTGACCCCTAGCTTTAGATTCTCCCACAAGTGGAAACATCCTCTCCACATCCATCCTGTCAAGAGCCCTTAGGGTCTTCATGGTTTCAATAAAGCCATCTCTTATTCTTCTAAACTCCAGTGGATACAAGCCTAACCTGTCCAACCTTTCCTCATAAGACAACCCACCCATTCCTGGTATTAATCTAGTAAACTTTCTGTGAACTGCGTCTAACACATTTACACCTTTCCTTAAATAAGGAGACCAGTAGTGTACACACTACTCCAGATGTGGTCTCACCAGTGCCCTTTACAGCTGAAGGATAACTTCTCTACTTTTGTAATCAATTTCCCTCACAATAAACGATAATATTTTATGAGCTTTCATAATTACTCGCTGTACCTGCATTACTAGTCTTATGATTCGTGCACTGGGGCACCCAGATCCTTCTGAATCTCAGAGCTCTGCAGTTTCATCTTCACCTTGTTCAAACTCTCTAATCTTCCTGCCCTGGGCCTGCTACAGTGCTCCAGTGAAGCTGAACAGAAGTTCGAGGAACAGTGCCTCATCTTGCGTCTCTACTCTACAGCCTACTGGAATCAACATTGATTTCAACAATTTTAGATCATAACCTCTGCCTCCATCTTGTTCAGTTTTTTTTTCTGATTTGGTCTTGTCTCGTTTCTTCCTTTATCCTTTCTTGTTGCATTCAGATGACTGCTTATGTCGCCATTCATGCCTCATCTGGGCACACCTTTTGTTTTCTTTGCTATACCCACTACCACCCTCTGTAGTTTGCACCATGTAATCTTTTGTCACTTAATCTCTCCTGCCCTCCACACATCAGGATTTCCATTCTGCTCTTCTTGCACCCTCTTCCCTTCCACTGGCTCAAAACCTATTACATTTCTATCTATCTTCAGCCCTGTTTTAAAGTATATTGTGACCTGAAATGTTAACTCTGTTTCTCTCCAGCAGATCAGGCAGCCTGTGTGAGTATTGCCAGCTTTGTTGCCTTTATTTTAAAGGTAGTAATCTCTGGATTACTCCTGATGCCACAGGCTGCTGAATATAGAAATAGGAGGGGAGAGCAGATAAATGCAGGGTTGCTAGCTGTTCAGGAGGGAAGGGCTTTCAATTTGTGGGAGCAGTTCTGTGGAAGCTAGGACCTGTACAAGCCGGACAGGTTGTACCTGAACAGAGCTGAGATCAAGGTCTTTGTGGGCTGGTTTGATAATATTGGGGAGGGTTTAAACTAACTTGGCAGGGAGTTGGGAATCAGGAGATAAGTTTGGAGAGGAAAAACCAGATGCACAATAATCGAGACAAGATGGTGCTAAATCTAGAAATAATAATGTATCAGGTGGGGTCAGATTAAGAGGATGTGCAGCAGGTTCCAAATGAGGTTTAGTGTGTATTTCTGTGAACACGTGGGCCTGAATTTTTCCCGCGTCGGGCAGGGAGTCGACCGCCATTGGCTCCACTGCGATTTCACATGGGTGGGCCAATTAAGGCCCTGCGTGGATCGCGAGTGGTAGCGTTGAGCGCTTCCTGTGCAGGCGGGGGGAGGAGGGAGAGAGGGCCTGGCGTGCAGTTCATGCATGCATCCAAAAGAGTGCTTCAATCTCCAAGGCAGCTCCAGATTGAAGTGCTTTTTGAAAAAATTAATAAATACAATAAAGATTCAATGAAACATGTCCCCTCATGTTACTGTGTCACATGAGATGGGACATGTTTTTAATTTCAAAATAAAAGTTTTTATTTCATTTGTAATAGCTTTGGGAAACCTCATCCCGCTTGTGGATGAGGTTTCCTAAAAAATGTGAAGGCCACTTGGGCTTTTCGCCTGCCCGCCAACTGTTAGGTTGGACAGGCAACATAAATTTCAAGTTAATTAGGTCCTTAATGGCCTTAATAGACCCTTCGACTATTGGCGGACGTGCAGCCAACTCCAGCATGCGCCCGCCAAACGAAATATCGTGCGACGCAGGCCCGACGTCATCGTGTGTCATATTACATTCGGCGTTTTGAGCATGTGCCCGCACGCTGAAGGTAAAATTCAGGCCATGGAGTGTTAAATAAGGTGGGGGCTTCAGGTACAGATAGCCACATGGGAATATGACATTTGTTAATAGAATACAAGCTGGTTAGTGAAGTCAAAACCAAGACACAGTGCTTTTCTTTACTAAGAGCGTTTATTGACTTTGTTCAGTCTCATGCCTCTTCTCTCCCCCCAGTGACCATAAGGTGTAGGAGCAGAAGTAGGCCATTTGGCCTATCGAGTCTGCTCCACTATTCAATGCGATCAAGGCTGATGTGATCTGTTCTGCTTTCCTGCCTTTTCCCCATAACGCTTGATTCCCTTACTGATTGAAATCTGTCAGTCTAAGCCTTGAATATATTTAACGACCCAGTCTCCACAGCTCTCTGCAGTAAAGGATTCCACAGATTCACTGCCCTCCAAGAGAATAAATTCCTCCTCATCTCTGTCTTAAATGGACGACCCCTTACTCTGAGATTATGCCCTGTGGTCCTATACTCTCCCACAAGGAGAAACAACTTTGCATCTACCCTGTCAAGCCCCCTAAGGATCTTATATGTTTCAATAAGGTCACCTCTCATTCTTCTAAACTCCGATGAGTACAGGCTCAACCTACTTGACCTCTCTTCATAAGAAAATCCCTCCATACAGGGATCAACCTAGTGAACCTACTCTGGACTGCCTCCAATGCCAATATATCTTTAGTTAGAGAAGGGAACCAAAACTTATCACAGTATTCTGGGTGTGATCTAACTAGCGCCTTGTATAGTTTTAGCAAGACTTCCCTGTTTTTATACTCCATTCCCTTTGAAATAAAGGCCAACATTCCATTTGCCTCCCCTATTATCTGCTGAACTTGTATGCTGGCTTTTGTGATTCATACACGAGGACTCCAAATCCCTCTGTGCTGCAGCTTTCCACGTTCTTTTTCCATTTTAATGATACTCAGCAAATCTATTCTTCCTGCCAAAGTGCATAACCTCATTTTCCCAGTATCCCAGCTGTCCCCTATTTATGTGATCAAAGTGCTTAGTTAAACAATGCACTTCACCTGTGTTTCCTAGCAGCAAAAACAATGCAATTAAGATACTATTAACAGATTTTCCTTTCTTTTTAAAAACACACTTTACAACACACTCTAATTTCAAAACAAATCAAAGAAAAAATGATTTCCTACATTTCACATAACCTGTCGTAATACAAGAAGACGTCCCTCTTCTAGGATCTCTAACAATTTCTTCAAGCAAGTCTTGCTTTTTGTAAAACAGTCCAATAATTTGGGTCTTGTGTCGACCCATCTTATCTTAGAGATCTCTTTTCTCTCTAGCATTTTTTTTATATGCTAGCAAAGTCAATCCTTAACCTCTTCTCAATCAAACTCTTGAATGTACGTTATCCCATAGGGAATGGTTATCTACGTAACATTCAACTTTCTTTGAATGCTGCTTGTGTAGGATTTCCCTCAAACTGTTTGATAAGTAAAATCCCATACCTATCGCTTCTTCTTGAGCCAATGTTTCTGCAGCTAAGGTGCTTTGAACTACCCTTTTTTATTTTCTTTGCTTCCTAGGCTAGTGGACAACATTTGTTACTGTTTCCCACCTAGAATCTGATAGTCCCTGTTGTACTTGAATACCCATCCAGAAGATTGGCATATAAAGCATCACTAAAAAAAATCTTCATAATCTTCTGGATCACCCAAGGCTGGGAACACGAGTGTGCATTTCTCTGAATTTAATTTCTTTAATGTCTTGCTCTCCGAACTTTCTCAACTGCAGCATGTGTCGTCATTGTACTCAGTTCCAATACATCAAAACTAGCATTAGGTTTAATCTGAGTATACAACCAGTTCAACTGTCAATCAAACTTCTTAATTGGCCTATTTCTTCTCTGGAGGCATGACCCTCTTTTTATGAGGACCTGGTCCAATATATTAGGATGCAATTGACATTATCTAAATAAGACTGTTGATTCAAGGTCAGTCCCTGCTTATCCTGCTTAATGTCTAACACTATATATTTAAAGGCCCACAAAGCCTGACTTTAATCTTAAACCCTTTCTTTATTTTACCTATCACCCATTGCATAAATTCTGCACAGCCTCCCCATAGAAAATCATCATGTATCATAAAGGTACCTGCTTGTTTTTCCTTGTGATATCAATAGAACACTATTGGGTTTTCTTCTAGTTGAATACAACTTGTTTTCGACAGGTCGGTCCTAACAGAGAAATACCACATTATTGATGCATCATTCAGTCCATAAACAGCTTTGTTTAATTTCCACAGTTTCCCTTCTATATTGCCAGCTTCTTTAGGTGGTTTCAAAAACACTTCCCTTTGAAATTTATCACCCTGCATAAATGCAACTTTTATATCAATCGATTTACATCCCCAGGAATATATTGCTAAAAGAGCTAAGAAAGTTGTCAAGGCTCACTTTTCCTACAGTGAGGGAGTCCACTCTGACATATTGGTCACTGAGTCTCTATTCAAACCCTTGAACTACTAGGCTGGCTTTAGTCTTATACATTCCCTCAGGAAGTACTTTTTCTGTGCATATCCACCTATGTGATAAGGCTGGCTGTCTCCTATCTGATGTTTCAGTGTGTGCACCAAATTTTTTGCAACTTGCCAACTCTTGTTTGGTATTCTTTATCAACTTATCTTCTAATTTGTTAGTAGCCACTAAAACTTCTTGATCATAGGGGCCTCTATTTCTAGTGGCATTTCTAGCCTGTAAAATGGTTCTTGTCCTTGTCAAACTATGACCTCTAAACTCCCTTGTCTCTCTTTCTGGACCACTGCTACATGATCTCTCCCTCCTAGGATCAGAGTCCCTTTTACAAGTCTGTAATTGTTTCCTAGGGCCATAATTACTTCCCGATCCACTTGCAGAACTCGCACTGCGTTTTCTGGCCTTTCACATCTTTACCTCAGTTTGCCAATTCATGCATCTTGCCTTCTGTCCCTCATCTTGCATATTCAGCCAGTGTTTGTATTTGCCAGTAGCGTTTCCTGCTCTCCCTGTAATGGTGGCATTGCCTCTATTCACTAGTCCCTACTGGCATATATGTTACTCTAGTGCCAACTTTTGGTAGATGTCCTTTGGGATAAATAGCCTTATCCTGTACTTTAGCATCACTCTGTTCATATTCAGTCAACTACCATAATCTGCTCCTTGTAATTGTCCAGCATATGTGTATGTGAAGTGTGTGGTGCCTCTTCACTTTATATTACCCTGTTCAGATTCTGTAAATGTATAATCAGCAACAATTAGCCTCGAGGAATGTACCCTAACAGTTTTATTACTATGTTGTAAAATTACTGTTTTTCTATCTGCCACTGCTTGTATCCTTACCAGGGCCTTTACACTCTTTCTGCCCTTCTCTTTTTTAATATACCATGTCCCCTGGATTAAAATTTATTTCAGATGTGGTGCTGTAAGGCTCGCCCAATTTTCTCTGAAACCTCAGCCTTGATAAGTGCCCTTCTCCCTGCATGCAGGGCATTCAAGTGCTCAGAAAAATTTGAACTAATCGTAGTCCCTTCCATGGCCGGGGGATGTTCCCACAGCATCAAAGGTATTTTGGAATTTACCCATAAACTAATTGATAGGGACTGTAGCCCCCAACCATTTAAAGCACATTCTTCACATGAACTTCCCACATCAGGGCAGGTGTCAGTTTACAGTGCGGGGGCTAAGATTTTGTGAAGCATTTCACCAATTACTTCGTGATTTCGTGATTATTGCTAGAGTGGTAGGATGTCCTAGAGGATCAAGGACCAAATTAATTTGGTTAGAGCTCAGAAATAATAGAGGTACCATTACATGTTGCGTGTATTCTAAAGGCCATCAACTAGTGGGAAAGATATACAGCAACAAACTTGCAAGAAAATTGCAAAAAATAGAGTGGTTATAATGGCAGACTTGAATTATCCTCATATTGGCTGGGATAGTAATGGAAGGGCAAAGAGGATGAAGCGTTTTTAAAGGGTGTTCAGAGGAATTTTATTGATTGGTATGTTTCCGGCCCAGTGAGGAAGGAGGCATTACTAGATCTGGTTCTGGAAAGTGAGGTGGTCAAGTGGATCAAATGTCAGTAGGAGAACATGGGGGCAGTGATCGTATTATCCTAAGGTTTTTGTTAACTATGGAACAGGACAAAAACTTCCCAAAATAAAAATAATTAATTGGGGGAGAGCCAATTTCATTGGGGTGAGAACGGATTTTGCCCCAGTAAATTGGAATTAAAGATTGACAGGCAAAACAGTAATGGACTTTCAAAAGGTGTTTGAATAAATACTATGTAAGAGACTTGCCAGAAAGTTAAGGCCCAGGGAATAAAAGGCACAGTGCTGCATGGATACAAAGTTAGCTGAGTGACAGGAAATGAAGAGTAGTGTGAATGTTTTTCAGACTGGAGGAAGGTATATAGTGGGGTTTCCCAGTGATTGGTATAAGGTCCACTGCTTTTCTTGATCAGCATTAAAGACCTGGATTTGGATGTACAAGGCACAATTTCAAAATTTGTGAATGACACAAAACTTGGAAGTTTTGAAAACTATGAGGAAAATAACAGAACATAGACTGGTGGAATGGACAGATGTGACAAAGGAAATTTAATACAAAGATACAATTCAGTAGGAAACATTAGAGCCAATATAAAATAAAGGAGACAATTCCAAAATAACTGCAGGAGAAAAGATGTCCACAAATCATTGAAGGTGGCAGGGCATGTTGAGAAAGCAGTTAATAAAGCATATGAGTCCCTGGGCCAGTTAATAAATCATTGGGATCCTGGGCTTTATACAGGCGTAGAGTACAAAAACAAGGAAGTTATGGTGAATGTTTATAAAATGCTGGTTCAGCCTTAACTGGAATATTGTAGCCAATTCTGGGCACCATACTTTCAGAAGGATGTGAAGGCCTTCATCTTTTAGATTTAGGAGAATGTTTCCAGGGGTAAGGAACTTCAGTTATTTGGATAGATTGGAGAAGTTGGGGCTGTTCTTCTTGGAGCATAGAAGGTTGAGAGAAGATCTGATAGAGGTGCTCAAAGTTATGAGGGGTCTAGATAACGTATATAGCAGAAAACTCCCCATTGGCAGGTCAAAAACCAGAGGACATTGATTTAGAGTGATTGACAAAAGAACCAAAGGTGACATGAGAAAAAAGTTACTTACGAAGTGAGTGGTTAGGGTTTAGAATGTTCTGCCTGAAAGTGTGATGGGGGCTTTCAAAAGGGAATTGAATAATTATCTGAAGAGAAAATATTTACAAGACTATGGGGGAGTGGTAGGGAAGTGGGACTGGCTTAGTTGCTCTTTAGAGGTAGCATGCAGAAGGTGGGCCAAAATGTCTGCCTTTGTGTTGCAACAATTCTGTGATTCTATAATAAATATTCAACACTCACAGCAGCTTTCCTACTTGCTGGTAGGAAGGGATTTGTTCACAGTTCTTTTGCTGAGAGCTGATGTTCTGTACTTCAGAGGATTGCTATATCACATCGGGATGGATGCCACTTTGGCTGCCTAAATTGGACCTGTGATGAGTTGCAACATGACCAGATGTAGCACCAACTGCCTACTAGTCACAAACTGTAGCTGCACACCAGAACGGAATCAGCAGGGAATGTAGCTTGATGGAGCCACTATCAGTGTAACAGGATCTATAGGCAGAGACTGTGTTTCCTTGGCATATCTGAAAAGTGGTTGCTAAGGATGCCATATCAGATTTCTTATTCTTGCACAGGATGCGGGCATTGCTGGCTAGGTCAGCAATTATTGTCCATCCTAAATCCCCTTGAGAAGGTGGTGGTAAGATGCCGACTTGAACTGCTGCAGTTCATGTGGCAGATACGTGCATCATCTTAGAAGATTATCTTCTCTGTGCTGGTCCTGGATTGGCATCTGTTACCAGTGTCTGTCAAAGTCAGTACCGCCCTCAACTTTTTTGCCTCCCAATCCTTCCAAGACATAACCAGGATCTCCCATTCAGCACAAGACAGATGACTGATGGCTTGTTTGCAGGGCTAGTGATTATGTTAGCTTTGCTTGCGATAATGACAGTCAGAGCAGTGTTCAGGCTTGCTACTTTTGCCTTTGCACATGCGCGCAGGGATTATCAGCTGCACCTGACTGTGGCAAACAGAGCACAGCTTGAATAAGAAGTATTTTTCAACTGCAAGGATCTCCACTCCCATCAAAGTGCTGCTGCTGCACAAGCACAACAAAAGTTTTATGCAAGTGTGTGCTAGATTCCTCATGAGCTACCATGTTGCTTTAACCTGTGGCAGTCCAAGCCTTCGATGTCCCCTGAAATCCAGCATTGCTACAATTAACGTTTCGAGTCCATTATGACTCTTCTTCAGAACTCAGCATTTTGCCTTTATATTATTGCTACAATTAATGCAGTATCACAATTAGATGTGTGATTCAACTGGTCATTGACATGTGAAAGATGTGCTTCAAGTGCCTAGACTGATCTGGTGGTGACCTTCAGTATGCACCAGCTCCAATAGAGATAGAAGCAGGCTACTCAAATCCCTGCTTTGACTGCTGAGATACTCTCGGCTGATGTCCTCTGGGTTTTGGAGCACATAAGGGCCTCAACGAAGACTGCTCCACCATCACGTGTCCAGGGGCAAACTTGCTCTTTGGGATATCAGGCAATATGTGGGCTGCTTGCTGTGGCTACAAGAGCAAGTCAGAGGCTAGGAATTCTGTGGTGAGTAACTCACCTGACTCCTCAAAACATGTCCACTGTTTACAAGGCAGTAGTCAGGACTGTGATGCAATACTCTCCAGTTACCTATGAGGGTGCAGCTCCAACAACACAAGAAACTCGACACCAAAAGCAGCTCGCTTGATTGGCACTCCATTCATCACCTTAAACATTCACACTCTCCACCACTGACGTACAGTGGCAGCAGTGTGTGTACCATATACAAGATGCACTGCGCCAAGCCTCCTTCGACAGCACCTAGAAGGACAAGGCCGGCTAATGAATGAGAACACCACAACCTACAAGTACCCTTCCAAGCCATGCAGCATCCTGACTTGAAACTATATCACCATTCCTTTACTGTCGCTGGGTCAAAATCCTGGAACTCCCTTCCTAAAAGCACTGTTGGTGTACCTACACCAGATGGATTGCAGCAGTTCAAGAAAGCAGCTCACCACCACCACCTTGAGGGCAATTAGGGATGGATAGAAAATGTTGGCCTAGCCAGCGACACCCACATCCTGTGAAAGAATTTTTAAAAAATAGAGGGGGGAAAACTGTGGGTGAGTCTAGAACTAAGGGGCTCAGTTTAAAAATAAGGGGTCTGGTCTCCCATTTAAGATGGAAGATTTTTTTTCCCTCAGATGGTAGCTAGTTACAGTTGGCAAACTAACTAATGGAGTGCCATGGGATCAGTGCTTGGAGCTTCAACTATTTACAACTATTAATGACTTGAATGAAGAGATAGAGTGTATGGTAGCTAAATTTGTTGACCCAAAAGATGGGTAAGAAAGCAAATTGTGAAGAGGATATAGAATCTACAAAGGGATGCAGATAGGTGAGTGGGCAAAAATTTGGCAGATGAAGTATAATGTACACTTTGGCAGGAAGACTAGAAAATGAGAATATTATTTCAATGGAGAGAGACTGCCAAAATCTGTGGTACAGGTATCAGTACCAGTTCTGGTACATGAATCACAAAAAGCTAGCATGCACGTATAGCAAGCAATTAGAAAGACAAATGGAATGTTGCCATGTATTGCAAGGGGAATGAAGTATAGAAGTAGGGAAGTATTGCTACAGCTGTACAGCTGATGAGAGTGTATCTGGAGTATTGTGTATAATTTTGAATCCATGAGAATTGCTTTGGAATCCATTCAGAGGAGGCTCACTCTGCTGATCCTGGGGTGAAGTGGGTATCTTATGAGGAAAGGTTTAGCAGTTTAGGCCTATACTCGTTGGAGTTTAAAAGAATGAGAGATGATCTTATTGAAACAAATAAGATTATAAAGGGACATGATACCAGGAGGATGTACCCCCCTTGTAGGGGAGTCTAGAACTAAGGGGTACAGTTTAAAAATAAGGAGCCTGGTTTTCCATTTAAGATGAAGTTAATTTTTTTCCTTCAGATGGTTGTTGGACTTTGAAATTGGAAAACAGAAATGGAGGCTGGGTCATTGAATATATTCAAGGCTGAGTTAGACAGACTTTTGATGGACAAGGTAGCCATGGGTTATGGGAGGCAGGCAGAAAAGCAGAGTTAAGGCAACAGTCAGATCAGCCATGATCCTATTGAATAGCGGAGGAGGCTTACTCTTGCTCCTATTTCTTATGACTTGACCCTTGCATAGGCCAGAATTTTGAGTTGGGTAATCTTGAACTTTATATGTGTGTCAACTTAAATAAACATGATTAAATTTGTCTGAACAAATATTTATCTTCTACTGAAGCAAGACGCTAGGGTCTAGAAACTTACCTGTGTCTGAACAGGTAAGCCTGTGGCTCACCCAATATTGGGGTGTTGCACCTTATTTAAATAAGACTGGCAATCTTCAGATACCTGCTGGGCATCCTCACGCAACTCTAGGATAATGAGGATTTGCATTAGGATTGCTGTGTTATTGACAATGATCTGGGGGTGTTGGATGATGGAGGGACAACAGGACAGAAGATGGGTGACAATAAGGTGGTCATGTTTTTCAACCACAGGGGACATTGCAGTTCTGTCCCAACTTCCACGCAGGCACATTCTGCCCCAATTTCCACACAAGCATATTCCATAATAAGCAATGGAACTCCCGTTGCTCCTCCCTAACCTAGGGGTATTGAAGCCAAATTTATTGAGTTTAGCACCACTCCATACTCAGCAGTGCTCAAAACTTTGGAACATCCTAGCTTGAATGGCTCAGCTACTCACTAGATAAAAGTTGTTTAATTTGCAAGGCTGAGTTTCATGTGTATATTATACTAATAAAATGTCGCATTTTCATTGAATTCTAAATATACTTATTGGATTGTGACAAAAGCTTGTACCCTTGTATAGGGAAAATTCCATCTTAAATCTGGCTCTACTATATCAATATAAACCACATTTAGTTGTTAGTACAAAACTTGAGTATTGCTGAAAAAAGACATGCTGTCGATTTTTTTTGTCTTGCACTCATCGGGACAGATTTGCAAGAATACCAATTGTATAAGAGAGTGCTGATTGGTTGTCAGGTAAGACTGAATATGTCCAGGCATTGTGCCTTTTACAACTAAACAAAAGCTTGAGGGGCAGCCATTCCTTGGTTTATTCCCCATGGCAATGTCTTGACCAATCTAAGTCGACCTCCTTGGTTTGAATATAAGCAAAAACTTGGCAGTTAGCTGTTCCTTGGTGCATTCTCCATGGCAATGCTTCCACCAATCAGAGCCCACTTGCCAACCAATCAGAACACTCTTCTTATTCAGGATAAACTCTTATTCCTTTGACTGTTGGTATTCTTGCAAACTGTCCTGATGAGTGCAAGATGAAAAGCTTTGACAGCACATTTCTTTTTGTTTCAGCCATACTTGTTTATTTATAGCATAACAGTGACTACATGGCAAAAATAATCCATTTGTTTTAAGTGCTTTGGACTTCCTGAGAAGACAAAAGGCTGTATATAAACACACATTTGTTGCTTTTCTATACAAAGTGACCATGTCAATCTTACATATATCTCCAAACCTCTAATAGTATTAACATTCAGACAATGAATATTTAAATAATTTGTTTACTAAAGCATTTCAAAAATAAATCATGAAGTTTAATGTTCATTGTTTTATTTTCAGTGTAATTGAACAGCTTGGAGGCAAACAGCTTGTAATGAACCATATGCATCATGAAGATCAGCAAGTACGCTACAATGCTCTTTTGGCAGTTCAGAAACTGATGGTGCACAACTGGTATGTGCTATCTATATAACAATTTGGTACATGTTGCCCACTCCATTTGAAAGCCTTGTTGATATTTCCCGCAGAGAATCCCTTATTATAATTTTCCTTACCTGTACTAGGTAATATTGTGATAGATGATTCAATATTGAATAAAAGTAGGATACTGCAGAGGCTGGAAATCTGAAATAAAAACCAAAAATGCTGAAAACACTCAGAAGGTTAGGCGGCATCTGTGGAGAGAGAAACACTGAGTTACCGTGTTGCGTCTGTGACTTTTCATCAGAACTGGGAAAAGTTAAATGAAATCGGTTTTGAGAAAAGAGTGGGTGAAGCAAGGACAAAAGGATGATCTCCAACAGGGTGTAAGACTGGAGAGATTGAATGGCACAAAAGTTCATCTCACAGGGCCAAAGGAAATGATGATGGGGTGAGAAAAGAAATACAAGATGTGCTTGTAGCTGAAATGTCTTCTCAGCCTACTACACATTTCCACTAAAGCTTAATGTAAGCTTGAGGAACACCAACAGAGTTAACAGCAGTGTATAGCATCTACAAGATGCACTGCAGCAACTTACCAAGGCTCCTTCGACAGCTCCTTCCAAATGCGTGATCTCTACTAGCTGGAAGAACAAGGACAGCAGATGCAAGGGAATCCCACCACCTGCAAGTTCCACTGCAAGCCACATACAATCCTGACTTGGAACTGTATTGCCGTTCCTTCACTGTCACTGGCTCAGTTCCTGGGGCACACTCCCCAACAGTACTGTGGGTGTACCTACGCCACATGGCCTGCAGCAATTCAAGAAGGCAGCTTACCACCACCTTCTCGAGGGCAGTTGCAGATGGGCAATAAATGCTGGTCTAGCCAGCGATGCCCACACCTGCGAAAGAATAGTAGAAAAAAAAATTATCTTCCAATTAGGCACTTTATAGCCATCTGGAGTCAACACTGGATTCAATAATTTCAGACCATAATCTCTGCCTCATTTTGTTTTCTTTGCAAGTTTCAGTTCTTTTATTTTTGTTTGCAGTCAGCAGCACACCTACTCTAGGCACATCTCTTGTTTCTTTGTTACTTTTCTTGCCCTTTCAACATTACCTTTGACCCTGTAAGACTAACTCTTCTGTCATTCAATGTTCAATTTTGTATTGAGAAATGACACATTGCCTGTCAAGTCACACTCTGGGTTTGACAGGGTGCTCATATCTATCTTTTTCCTGTAAATCAGTCAAAATTTGCCTGATTTTTTTTTTCTAAGAAGCTTAAATTTCTGATGTCCTAAGCAAGATTTTAAACATCATACAAAATTCAAAAGTATTACTTCACATTGAGACAAAGTTTGACATTTGCTTTGTTTTTTTTCTGTCTTTTAACACCTTTAAAATTTTTACTTGAAGAACGTACCTTTTCAAAAAGCAGGGCATAGACCTGACAGAATTTAGAACAAACTAAGCTGATTAAGTTTCATTGACAGAAAAGAACAAGCACATGTTCTTTTGCGAAAATTTGCATGGCACGTTGACAGTGATATTTGGTAATTGACAATTAAGCAGATTTTTCTTTTGGGGATGAAAGAATTATTAAACTTTATTTTATTTTGATCGTTCCATCTTTCAAATCTATCAATCAATCACAATAGATTTAAAATTGACATAAAGTTATAATTACTCATACAAGCATTATATAAGACCTAAGCAGCATTTCATGGACAATTGCATTTTTATTTTTCCAATTTTAAAAAAAAAAGGTGAGTCATATACTAGTCTGATTTCCGTGTAATGTTTACAAAGAGGCTTCCATAGGAACTTCCTACATTAACTAGTGATGAGATGTTTATTTTAAAATGTGCCTTTGAAAAAAAGGGATCTTTTTGTTTTCAATGGAGCCAATAAATTCTCAACTATTTATTTCTATTCAGGACTTGTAGCATTTTTGCGTAGGTTTCTATCTACCCTGAAAACAATAATTTATAAATCTTGTAATTCCTTTTTCTGTCCTCAGCCTAAGTGGTATCTTCAATGTCCTCTGAACCTGTAGCCTAAATCCCTCTACAATTCTGCAGTACCAAACCCACTTTCATTTGCATCACCTCATGCTTACTGGCTCTTAAGCTTATTCCCCCATCACATAATTACCTCTTTCCAGCTTTTTGTTCAAAGAAACTGAAGTATTTTTCCATGCTTTAACTTTAAAAATCTTTGTCAGTAAAAGATTTTGGATAACTTCAGTTTTAAAAACCTATAACTTTCCCATTTCTTTGGCATGATTCATAAGTTTATTGAAGAAGAATACATACATTTCTGGACATCCCCAAGTTTGTCATGATCACCCTACAGTTTAATCATCCATTCTTTTGGTAATGGAGATCAGAAGCTAATTTTGTAGTACCAGCCTTTGTTTTTCCTTGCATTGATATGAGATCTACATAGCCAACTAAGTTAAGAGTTGAACATCTATTTAGTTGACTCCGAAAAGTCCACAGCATCACCTGAGTCTAGTTACACAATATCTTATATAGTTGATTCTCAGAACACAAAATATGAAATGGCAGGGCCATTTGGCTTTTCAAATATGCTGCTTCCACATACCATGTGCCGTTTATTGTATGGAGGGCAAGGAGAGGAATTGCTTGTGCAATGGGGTAAGGAGTGAGGGATCGGATATACAGAGTGCATGAAAGGGGAAGGATTTGGGAAATGTACATGTGGACAGAGGTACAGTAGAATGTGCATGTGGGAGAATGTGTGCGAACATCAGTACATAGTGGAAAAATCTCGCAACTGCACACACTGGGTGGAACTTAATGGAGTTTGCTTGCGGCAGGCATAATGCTGAGGGGGCTGAAAATTAAATGGGAGTACTTGTGTCCGGTTCTTAGTGACGGGAAAACTTCTGGATTTAGTTGGGGGGGGAGGGGGCGAGAATCCTGCTTGTTTCATCAATGACCTACCTTCCATCATAAGGTCAGAAATGGGGATGTTTGCTGATGTTTGCACAATGTTCAGCATCATTCATGACTCCTCAGATACTGAAGCAGTCCATGTCCAAATGCAGCAAGATCTAGACAATATCCAGGCATGGGCTGAAAGTGGCAAGTAACATTCACGCCACACAAGTGACAGGCAATGACCATCTCCAGCAACCATCGCCCCTTGACATTCAATGACATTACCATCACTGAATCCCTGACTATCAACATCCTGGGGGTTACCATTGATCAGAAACGTACAAAGTAGGAGTAGGCCACTCGGCTCCTTGAGCCTGCTCCCCAATTCAGTAAGATAGTGGCTGATCTGATTTTAACCTCATACTCCTGCCTACCCCTGATAACCTTTCAGCCCCTTGCTTATCAAGAATTTATCTATCTCTGCCATAAAGATATTCTGCCTCAACCACATTTTGAGGAAGACAATTTCAAAGTGTCTCAACCACCTCAATGAAAAAGATTTTCCCATCTCTGTTCTCAATGGGCGACCCCTTGTTTTGAAACAGTGACCGAGTTTCAGATTCTCCCACAAGAGGAAATATCCTTTCCACATTCACCCTGTGAAGTCCCCTCAGGACCTTTTTGTTTCAATCAAATCACCTCTTACTCTTCTAAACTCTAGCGGATACAAGTCTAGCCTGTCCAGACTTTCCTCATAAGATAACCCGCCCATTCCAGATATTAATCTAGTAAACCACCTCTGAGCTGCTTCTAATGTATTTACACCTTTCCTTAAATAAGGAGACCAATATTGTACCCAGTACTCCAGCTGTGGTCTCACCAATGCCTTGTATAACTGAAGTATAACCTCCCTACTCTTGTATTCAATTCCCCTTGCAATAAAAGATAACATTGTTAGCTTTGCTAATTACTTGCTGCACCTGCATACTAACCTTTTGTGATTCATGCACTAGGACACCCAGATCCATCTGCATCTCAGAGCTCTGCAATTTCTCTCAGTTTAGATAATATGCTTTTTTATTCATCCTGCCAAAATGGACAACCTCACATTTTCCAATGTTATACTCCATTTGTCAGATCTTTGCCCACTCACCTAACCTATCCACATCCTTCATTATCCTCCTTACATCCTCTTCACAACTTACTTTCCTACCTACCTTTGTGTCATCAGCAAATTTGCAACCATGCCATTGGTGCCTTCATCCAAATCATTTATATAAATTATAAAGAGTTGAGGCCCCAGCACTGATCCCTGTGGCACACCACTCCTCACATCCTGCCAATCAGAAAATTAGCCATTTATGCCTACTCTGTTTCCTGTTAGCTAGCCAATCTTCTATCCATGCTAATATGTTACACCCTACACCACGAGCTTTTATTTTCCACAGTAACCTTTGATGAGGCACTTTATCAAATGCCTTTTGAAAATCTAAGTACAGTACATCCACCAGTTCCCCTTTATCTACAGCACCTGTTACTTCAAAGAACTCCAATAAATTGGTTAAACATGATTTCCCTTTCCCAAATTCATGTAACTCTGCCTGATTATCTTGAATTTATCTAAGTGCCATGTTATAACATCTTTAATAATAGCTTCTAACATCTTCCTATGACAGATGTTAAGCTAACTGGCCTATAGTTATCTGCATTCCGTCTGCCTTTCTGAATAAAGGAGTTACATTAGCTATTTTCCAACCTTCTCTAAATCGAGTGAATTTTGGAAAATTAAATCAATGCATCAACTGAACTGGTAACCACAGTATTTGCCTGGTAGACAAAGTAGTCAAGAGCAGTTCAAAGGCTAGGAGTCCTGCGGCGAGTAACTCTCCTCCTGACTCCCCAAAGCCTGTCCACCATCTACAAGGCACAAGTCAGAAGTGTGATGGAATGCCTGGATGAGCACAGCTCCAACAGCACTCCAGAAACCAGACACCATCCAGGGCAAAGCAGCCCGCTTGATTGGCACCTCATCCACAAACATTCACTCCCTGCACCATCGATTGCACATTTGCGACAGTGTGCACAATCCACAATTGCAGGAACTCACCAAGCCTCCTTAGGTAGCACCTTCCAAACCCACAACCACTGCCATCTAGAAGCACAAGGGCAGCAGATGCATGGGAACACCACCACCCGGAAGTTCTCCTCCAAGCTAAACACCATGCTGACTTGGAAATATATTGCCATTCCTACACTGTCGCTAGGTCAAAATCTCCCTAACAGCACCGTGGATGTATCTACACCACATGAATGCAGCGGTTCTGGAAGGCAACTCACCACCACCACATCGAGGGCAATTAGGGATGGGCAATGGATGAATTAATAAAAAAGATGCATGCCTGATTGCACTTAAACAGGAAAGAAGCAATGCAGGACCCCCACCAGCTCTCCAAACAGTGGTTGGGGGAACCTATTGCACAGCCTAAGTTCCACCCACTGTCTACCAACCTTCATTGTTTTGTCACACTTGTGTGTCAACTTTATGCATTATAATTTCTTATGTTGCTTTTTGTATTAGAAACAGCCTACATAAACTTAACACTAATTACGCTCTCCTGCACCATATCTCTCAGTTTTATCATTTCATAGCCTGAATCGCAGTGAAATTCCTAAGCTGGAATCAACTCTGAGTACCAAAGTAAAGTAAATTTTGCTATTTAACTACAGAGTAGAGAATCAACATATTGCATAGAAACTTTGTAACACTTTAAAATGGGGACTGAATTATTTTTATCCGGTTTGTCCCTGTACACTAATCTGAAGACTGCACTTGGTTTTAACCTCTTGCAAAAAGAAAAATATAACAATGAATAGTTAGCAAGGATATCAGAAGGGAAAATCTTGCTTGAGTAATCTCATTGGATTTTTTGAAGAGTTAACAGAGAGAATTGTCAATGGTAATGCAGTAGATATAATTAATCTGGATTTTCAAAAGACCTTCAATAAGCTGCCCAATAATATACTAATGAAATAAGGTCAGAGAATGTAGAGCAAAATACTGCAGAAGCTAGAAATCTGAAATAAAAACAAAAAGCACTGGAAAAACTCAGCAGGCTGTGAAGCATCTGTGGAGAGAAAAAGAGTTAAAGTTTCAGATCGAATGACCTTTCAGTAAAGAATGCAGTGTCAAGGAACAAGTGGCAGAATGGATTGCTAGCTGGTTTCAAGGTAGAAAGTAGGAATAAGGGTAGTCATTCATAGTGGCAGAAGATGGAAAGTAATGTTTCACAATTATCAGTGCTGGGACTTCTACAGTTCACAATTTCCATTATGCTGCGTCTCCTGACAATGTAATATGACCGCCTGCACATGGGCACTGTTCCATACAGATGTCACTCTGCTGCGCCCAGCCTGCTAGAAAGCCTAACAGTGGAAATATATTTAATTAATTTGAAAACATTAATATGAAAGCAAATATTGCTCTGGCCCTTCAATAACAGCATCCCACTTTATTATACAGCACAAGGAAGAACAAAGGAGAGAGAGTGGAGTAAGAGACAGAGTGAGTGAGGGCCGTGAGACACAGTTACACAAAATCGGTTCCAGAAAACCTTGTGAAGCCTTGTTTTACTGATAATGTATCAGAAATAAATACAGTATTAACTTCACACTAGGGCAGTGCCAGCAAGTAATAAAAGTCCCATGTTTAACCCCCTCTTGCCTGTTGTATTCTCTGCAGATTTCAGATAGAATTGTTTTGAGAGTCTGTAAATCAGTAAACATGGAGGAACACTAGAACTGCATGTGTGGCATTGGCAGCAAATGTAGCCTTTACATTAACAATTTAGACATTGCAATCAAAAACACATTCTCTAAATTTATGGATGACTCTGAATCTGGTGGTGGAGTGGAGGGATGGGGTGGTGATAGGAAATACTGAGGAGGACTGCAACAAATTACAGGAGGGCATTAATAAACTTGCACAACGGGCAAATGAAGCCTATAGCAGATATAAATACGAGGTAGTACATTTTGGTAGAAAGAATAGGCAGACACTTATTACTTGGAATGTGAGAGTCTAGGTGGGGTAGAGGAACAAAGTGATTTCAGAGTACAAATATACCAAACGCTAAAAGCCACAATACAAATTAGTAAGGCCGTAAATAAAGCAAACCATGATCTAGGCTTTATTTCTGGTGGGATAGAATTGAAAAATAAGGGCGTTATGCTGAACCTGTATTAAACTTGGCTTAGGCTACACCTAAGAGTACTACGTGCAGCACTGGTCACCATATTGTAAAAAGGATACAGAGGCACTGGAGAGTGTGCAAAGAAGAATTACAAGCATGATACCAGAAATGCCTTGGTATACATATCAGGAAAGGATGAACAGACTGGGTCTCTTTGCCCTTTACAAAAAAAGAGAAGGGTAGCCTAATAGAGGTTTTTAAAATTATGAAAGGTTTTGACTGAGTGGATACAAAGAAAATGTTTCCACTTGTGGGGAAAACCATAACTGGAGGCCATCAATATAAGATAGACACCAAGAAATCCAATAGGAAGAAATTTCTTTGCCCAAGGAGCGGTGAGAATGTAGAACTCTCTCTACATGGAGTGGTTGAAGCATTTAAAGGGAAGTTAGACGAGCAGTTAGGGAGAATAGAGCTATAATAATAGATTTAAATGAGGGAAGATGGGAGGAGGCTTGAGTGAAGCATTAACTTTGCATTGGACTGGTTGGGCAGAATGGCCTGTTTCTGTGCTGTCTATCCTAGGTAATCCTTGGGCAGAATATTAAGCTCGGCGGGTGCGCTGCCGACCTGGCCAAGTGTAAAATGAGGCGCAATGACATCGGGTGAGCGTCCTGAAGTCATCACACAGTCCCATGATATTTCGTTCGGCGGGCGCGCACTGGAGTTGGAAGCACACCCTCCAACAATTAAAAGGCCTGTTAAGGCATTAAATGGGTAAATAAATTCAAATTTATGCTGCCCGTCCAACCTAACGGCTGGTGGGCCAAGTGGCTTTTGTGCCTTTTAGGAAACCTCATCCATGGGCGGGATGAGGTTTCCTAAAGCAAATAAAAATCAAATAAAAATTTTACACTTGAATTAAAAACATGTCCCTGCTCATCTAGCAGAGTCAGATGAGGGGGACATGTTTTATGATTTTATTTTCTTTTTTTTAAAACAGCGCTTCATCTCCCTGAGGCAGCTCTATACCTTGGAGATTATGAAGCACTCACTTGCGTGCATACGTGAAGTTTGCATTTGGCCCGCTCACCCTCTTTTCCCGCCCACACAGGCAGCATTGAATGTTTCACTGCCGCTGCCTGCCCCCGCTGAGCCCGCAAGCCAAGGGCAAAATTCTGCCCCTTGTGTGTAAACCATAGGAGGCGGACTAGGATATTATTAAAAAAAATCAATGTCTCTCTTCTGTTCCATTGTAAAAATTCTTTGTGAACATGCATTCATAAGAACATAAGAAATAAGAGCAGGAGTAGACCAAATGACCCATCGAGCCTGCTCCACCAATCAATTCAATCATGGCTAATCTTGGGCTTCAACTCTATTTTCCCAGCCACTTCCCTTATCCCTTAGATTTTTGGGGTCGCAGGAAATTGCCTATTCCAGCCTTAAATGCATTCAACGATTACGCATCCAACTCTCTGGGGCAGAGTGTTCGAAAGATTCACAACGCTTTGAGTGAAGTAATTTCCCTTCATCATAGTCCTAAATGATCAGTCCCTCATCCTGAGTCTGTGTCCCCATGTTTTAGATTCCTTGACCAGCGAAAACAATCTCTCAGCGTCCACCCTAACAAGCCCCTTCAGAAGCTAGAATGTTTCAATGAGATCTCTCCTCATTCCTCAATACTCAAGGATATAGGACCAGTTTACTCAGCCTCCCATCATAGGACAACCACCTCATCCCAGGGGCCAATTTAGTGAACCTTTGCTGTACTGCCTCCAATGCAAGTATATCCTTTCTTAAATGTGGAGACCGAAACTGCACATAGTACCCCAGATGTGGTCTCACCAAAAATTTGTACAGACTTCTTTATTCTTATACTCCAATTCCCTTGCAATAAAGGCCAACATGCCATTTGCCTTCCTAATTGCTTGTTGCACCCGCAGTGCTAATTTTCTGCATTCCTTATAAAAGCACACCCAAGTCTCTTTGAACATCAACACTTACAAGTTTCTCACTTTAAAAAAAAATGTTATTCTTATGACCAAATTGAATAACTTCATGCTTCCCTATGTTATACTCAGATTTGCCTTCTTGTTGCCCACTCACCTAACCTGTCTATATCTCTTTGCAGCCTCTCTGTGCCCTTCCTGCAGCTTGCCTTTATATCTACCTTGGTATCGTCAGCAAACTTAGATACTTTACTCAGTCTCATCTAAGTTATTAATATAGATTGTAAATAGCTGAGGCAACAGCATTGATCATTATGACACTCCACTATTCACTGTCTGCCAACTTGAAAAAACCCTGTTTATGCCCACTCTCTGTTTTCTATCCAACAATCTGTGGACATTCTCATGTTAAAATTGTCCCCACTTATGTGCTTATAATCATTTATGATGTCAATGGGTGGTGTTTTCCAGTGATCAATGACCAGTAATTGTACATGCAATTCCAGAGTATCATCGAAAAAATGCCTTAGAATCTCGAGCATACAGCTTTTGGGTTTCCAACACTGATCATGCTGTGGTGAAAGTAGCCATGGTCCATTTTTGCTCAATTTCTTAATTGCTTTCAATTGGTGAGTTAAATATATTTCTTGCAAAAAAATCAACAAATTTCAATGTATTAAAAGATAGCTGGGGATGCTGTTTCAATCTGTATCTGGGTCTGTCCTGTTTCCATTGGAAGATCAGTCACCTTCAGCCTGTACATACTGGTCTTAGTTCCCATTCCTGCTCAAAAAATCACTTACCCTCAGTCTGTCCCATGGCACTTTGGTCTCCAGTGGAAATCTGGCAATCTCATAGGTACCAGTCTAAATAATAAAATGAATCTGAGGCACTTGGTCCTACTGGCGCTAACCTTTGCATCATTGTCACCTGTTCCTACAGCATATCAATGCTATTCCTGGGAAATTCCTGCCTTTGTAAATTTATTTTTAATTTTAATAACTACATAATAGAGCCCCATGCTTGTCAGCTCTAGCAAATCTCAGCAGCTCCCACTCCACTGTTGGTATCATTAGTTCGTGGCCTGATTTGTCCTGGCTGATTTCTACCACCCCTCCTCTTTCCCCATTAAACATGATAGCTTCCAGTCCACAGTGCATCTGCCCTCAACTTTTTTTCATTTACAGGATGTGGGCAATGCTGGCTAGACCAGCATGTATTGCTCACCCCTAATTCCCCTTGAGAAGGTGGTAGTGAGCTGCCTTCTTGAATTGCTGCAATCCCTGTGGTGCAGGTATACGCACAGTGCTGTTTGCGAGGGAGTTCGAGGATTTTCACCCAGCAACAGTGAAGGAACGGCAATAGATTTCCAAGTCAAGATGGTGAGTGGGTTGGAGGGGAAACTTCCAGGTAGTGGTGTTCCCATGTATCTGCTGCCCTTGTCTTTCAAGATGGTAGCCTAAAGAGCCTTGGTGACGTTCTGCATTGCATCTTGTAGTTGGTACACAGTGCTGCCACTGCTCGTTGGTGGTGGAGAGAGTGAACTTTTGTGGGAGGGTGCCAATCCAGCGGGTTGCTTTGTCCTGTATGGTGTCAAGTTTCTTGAGTGTTGCTGGAGCTGCTCTCATCCAGGCAAATGAGGAGTATTCCATCATACTCCTGACTTGTGCCTTGTAGATAGTGGACAGACTTTTGGGAGTGAGGAGGTGAGTTACTTGCCACAGGATTCCTAGCCTCTGGCCTGCTCTTGTAGCCACAGTATTTATATGGTTAGTCCGGTTCAGTTTCTGGTCAATGGTAACCCCAGGATATGGATAGTAGGGGATTCAGCGATGGTAATGTCATTGAATGTCAAGGTTTGATGGTTAGATTCTCTCTTGTTAGAGTTAGTAATTCTCTGCATGAGTTTTACTTGCCACTGTCAGCTTAAGCTTGGATATTGTCCAGGTTTTGTTGCATTTGGACATGGACTACTTCAGTGACTGAGGAGTCGCGAATGATGCTGAACATTGTGCAATCATCAGTGAACATCCCCACTTCTGACCTTATAATGGAAGGATGTTCTTTGATGAAGCAACTGAAGATGGTTGGGCCTAGGACTCTACCCTGCGGAACTGCTGCAATGATGACCTGGAATTGAGATGATTGACCTCCAACAATCTCAACCATCTTTCTTTGTGCTAGATATAACTCCAGCCAGTGGAGATTTTTCCCCTGATTCCAATTGACTCCAGTTTTGCTAGGGCTCCTTGGTGCCACAGTCAGTTAAATGCTGCCTTGATGTCAAGGGCAGTACCTCTCACCTCTGGATTTCAGCTCTTTTGTCCATGTTTGAACCAAGACTGTAATGAGGTCAGGAGCTGAGTGACCCTGGCAGAACCCAAACTGAGTGTCAGTGAGCCGATTGTTGCTAAGCAAGTGCTGCCTGTTAGCACTGTTGATGACCCTTTCCATCGCTTTACTGATGATGGAGTGAAGACTGATGGAGCGGTAGTTGGCCGAGTTGGACTTGTCCTGCTTTTTGTGTACAAGACATACCTGGGCAATTTTCTACATTGCTGGGGTAGCTGCCAGTGTTGTTGCTGTACTGGAACAGCTTGGCTAGGCATCTGGCAAGTTCTGGAGCACAAGTCTTCAGTGCTATTGCCAGAATGTTGCCGGGGCCTGTAGCCTTTGCAGTATCCAGTGCCTTCAGCCGTTTCTCAATATCACATGGTGTGAATCGAATTGGCTGAAGACGCACCTGTGATATTGGGCACCTCCGGAGGAGGCCGAGATGGATCATCCACTCGGCACTTCTGGCTGAAGATTGTTGTGAATACTTCAGCCTTATCTTTGCACAGATGTGCTAGGCTCCTCCACCATTGAGGATGGGATATTTGTGGAGTCTTCTCCAGTGAGTTGTTTAATTGTCCACCACCATTCTGAACTGGATGTGACAGGACTGCAGAGCTTCGATCTGATCCATTGCTTGTGGAATCGCTTAGCTCTGTGTCTTGCTTGCTGCTTCCGTTTTTTGGCACACAAGTAATCCTGTGTTGTAGCTTCAACAGTTGACACCTCATTTTTAGGAATATCTGGTGCTGCTCCTGGCATGCCCTCCTGCCGTCTTCATTGAACAGGGTTGATCCACAGTCTTGGTGGTAATGTTAGAGTGGAGGTATGCAGGGCCATGAGGTTACAGATTGTGGTTGAGTACAATTCTGCTGCTGATGGCCCACAGCACCTCATAGATGCCCAGTCTTGAGTTGCTAGATCTGTTCGAAATCTATGCTATTATGCACGGTGGTAGTGCCACACACCGCTATGGAGGGTATCCTCAATGTGAAGATGAGACTTCGTCTCCACAGGACTGTGCGGTGGTCATTCCTACCAATACTGCCATGGACGGATGCATCTGCAGTAGACAGGTTGGTGAGGTTAAGGTCAAGTATGTTTTTCCCTCTTGTTGGTTCCCCCACCACCTGCCGTAGACCCAGTCTAGCAACCATGTCCTTTAGGACTCGGCTAGCTCGGTCTGTGGTGGTGCTACCTTGTCACCTTCCAAGTGGTGTTCAATGTGGAGGAGCACTGATCCATCAGCTGAGGGAGGATGGTACGTGGTAATCTGCCAGGAGGTTCCCTTGCCCATGTTTGACCTGATGCCAAGAGACTTTATGGGGTCCAGAATCGATGTTGAAGACTCCCAGGGCAACTTCCTCCCTACTGTATACCACTGTGCTGCCACCTCTGCTGGGTCTGAACTGCCAGTGGGACAGGGCATACCTAGAGATGTTAGGGTGGTGTCTGGGACATGATCTGTGAGGTAGGATTCCATGAGTATGACTGTCAGGCTGTTGCTTGACTAGCCTGAGATACAGCTCTCCCAATTTTTGCTCAAGCCTCCAGATGTTAGTAAGGAGGACTTTGCAGGGTCGACAGGGCTGAGTATGCCATTGTCATTCCCGGGGTCTAGGTCGATACAGGGTGGTCCACTGGTTCCATTGCTTTTAGACTTTTTCGCAGTTGATACAACTGAGTGGTTTGCAAGGCCATTTCAGAGGGTAGTTAAGAGTCAACCACATTGCTCTGGAGTCACATGTGGGCCAAACCAGGTAAGGATGGCAGATTTTCTTCCCTAAAGGGCATTGGTGAACCAGATGAGTTTTTACAACATGGTCATCATTAGACTTTTAATTCCAGATTTTTTTTTTTATCTATTTCAAATTCGAACCCGGGTCCCCAGAGCATTACTCTGGGTCTCTGGATTGCTAGTCCAGCGACAATACCATTATGCCACCACCTCTTACAGCAAAGTATAAAGATTCATATATTAATTAACATGAGTGTAGATACGCTTTGACGGTATTTATGTCACTTGTGAACAATAGCCTTCATGCCTGGTCAGAAAGAAAATGCCTTGGTGTATGGTGCAGACAGAATTTTGGTTTAAAGATTGCATCTTGACTTATGTGGTGGATGTTGTCAATTTATCTAATTCTTGAGTTAAATTCAGACAGAGTATGTATATTGCACATTTTAGAGGGTAGGTATTGCACAGATTTTATAATTTGAAATGTTTATGCAAATCTTCATACCTAAGTGGATAATTTCACATTTCTCCATTATACTTCATCTGCCACAGTCTTGCCTAATGATTTAACTGGTCTCTCCTTCTTTCACCTTTTTTCATTCTCCTCTTTGTATCATCAGCAAACTTGAATAAATAAATAAACTTGGTCCCCTCAGCAAAGTCATCGATATAGATTATAAATAGTTGAGGCCCAAGCACTGATGCACTTGCCTAGTTACAACCTGCCAATCCGAAAAATCCCCATATCTTCCTAGTATACTTTCTGTTCGTTAAGCAATCCTCAATCCATGCTAATATTTTATTCCCAATCCCGCTTCTTTTGTGGTACTTCATCAAAAGCTTTCTGGAAATCCAAATATACCACATTCATTGGTTTTCCCCTTATTTGCCCTAATCTCTCATAATTTGATACTTGAAACTGTTAACATTCTGTTGAATGTGCGTTGCTTTCCTTCCAAAGCCAATATATCTTTTACTGGTGTCCAGAATATTTCAGTTCCTTTTTCATGAGTGCTAAATTTTGTTCCATTTTGAAGCATTCAGATTTTTTTGTTACATTATGTAACAGAAAAACACTGAATTAAGAAGTATTAAGATATGCAAATGGTGCTAACAAGGTTTTTAAAAGATCAGTGTTTTGAATAATTTTTGGAAATCATTAATTGTGAAGTTGATCACGGGTGAGTTCAAATTTTATTTGAAATCAAAATCTTAAATTGGATAATAAATTATTAATGATATCAGTTGGAAGTTTTGTGTCTGGGGAGAGTGGAAACAAAGAAAGTGGCTGAAACTGTACTTGGATTAGCAGTCCCAGCCCACTTACAGTTCCCAATAAGAAGACTGTTCCTCTTGATCTCAGATAGCTATCTATGTTCAGTATATGGCACCAACCGTTTGCCATCACTGTAGTTGTTGATTACAAAGGTGCCACTAATAGCAAGTTGAACAGGTCAACTATTTCTGGCAGTTAAAGTATGATTATCTATCATTTATGTCCTAACTCTCCCACTTTAATATGATCTAATTTAAAACAAACAATTGAGATGACACATTCTGTTTCCATTTTAAGATGAGCGTCTTTATGGCCCAATTAACTTGCCCTTCTTCAGGGCTCACCCTATTCCAGGGCTTTAATCTCAACAGTTGACAGATAATTCGGTTGTCAGTGCAAGCTTCTGAATCCGCCTCTGTATTTGCTGTACAGAATTATCCTGTGTTATTTAATGTCTTCACTATTTCATACCATCATTTGTTGTACCGGCAACCACATATAGCAGGCAAACCGCATTAACACAAAGCACTCAATATAAGCAGTGGATACTGTATTGTAATTAATGGAACAGCTATTATGAAAAGTAATGCCAAGATACTTTTAACTGCTGTTTGACATTTCTTGTCATGTGTAATCTTTAAAAAATAAAATAAATTTATTTCAACATGGTAAGCTTTATATTCGCATAACTTGGATGAAATACCTTTGAATTGATCTCAGTAACTGGGGTGGTGATTCATTGTCTGAGCTGATGTGGGTCTGAATCCTTGATACAGATGTGGGTTTATGGCAGATGCATTGTGTTTCACTTGTATTATTTGATTTAATTTTATCACTCTATTTTCAACTAGTTTTGCTGTCTTTAATTTCTTTATTTTGTCACACCTTACGTTGTATGGACCTCTTCTGTGTCAGTTCATTGCTTCACATGGTCTATCCACAATCCTTTTATCATTTCTATATGTATGCATTATCTAACAAATTTATGTTAAACACTTTGCAGTCATTAGACCCTAAGGTTTTTCTCTTATAACTGTTGATATACTCGTTCCCCTTTTTTTCTCCATTTATTCAAACATGGCTAAGATGCCTGTTTATCTTTATCTTCAGTTCTGATGAAGGGTACACAGCTGAAACATCATAACCTATCTTTTTACTTTACAGAAATTTGGTCTTTAGTTTTGTATTCTATTAAAAACTCCAATTTTTTTTTTTACAATGAGAACTGCAATGTGAACTTGATATGTTGTAACTCCACCTTAACAGTTGTGATGCTACTGCATCTCCACTGGTTGGAGGGACAGTTGCAGCATGACACAATTTCATAGACGGTTTCCAGTATGAATCTCGATACAAGGGCTTATGTAATGGAAAGATTTGAAAACGTGTGCCTAGCTATTCATTTTTAATATTTTATAAATGTGGTAGAAATAACTCAAAGGTTTGGAGCAAGAAGAATGAAAAGTTCCACGTGGCTTCAGTATGAATGGTATATTTTTTGTGTCAGCCGCAGTAGATGATGCATAGTAGGAGCAAATTTGCTATATTACAGCATGGTCAAGTTGATGTCATGTTTAGGCTGCTGCAGCCCCAGAGTGAACATCAGAAATTGCTTTCCAGGTGTCACACTATTTGTAGCAGTGCTGTTGGAGATCTACTAATAAATACATTTTCCACAAAGGTTTTTCCTATATGAGGTTTGAGTCTAGTTTTGAGTTATAAATGTTGATCCTTTTGAATATGTAGATTCTCGTGAGCTGAAGTTGATTTTCATGCAGCATGTGGTGTTGGTAAACTTATCTCATTTTTTGCATACAGTTGGGCATCTTGTAAGCTAGACTCTTTTATGCAAGATTGCGTTCATCATTTTAGGAAATGACAGCTGACAAAGTTTCACCCATCATCCTACAATTCCTCCTTACTAACATGGAAATTGTCAACCCCATCTAGATGAGGTGCAGTCATGTGCACCACTACCCACCCTCACCACTATCATGCAGTCCAATTAATATCATGCTGTTTGTCCAACCTTAATGTATAAACTGCATCCTGGCTTCTCTGGATGTGAAACTTTATGTGTATTCGTGAATGGTTATAAAAGTGCCTGCAATTTCCCAAACCTAAGTTGCGCTCATTCACATTGTAGGATGTGTGCCACAAAGCCCAGTTTACTAATTAATTAAATTCCCTTAACCTTTCTGATGTCAGATGTAGAAAAGCTCATGGACTTTGAGATAGAAGTAGGGAATATTTAGAAATGTGTGAGTTAATCAAGACGCTATGGATTTACTTTTAACAAATCCATATTTAACAAATTTAATACGCGTTCTTGTTAATGATCAACTGAATAGGTGAAAGAAATGCCAGTAGACATAGTGCATATGATTCTTCAGAAGGCCTTCAATAAGGGCTCTGACAAGAGAGTTACTGGAAAAATTCAGGCATGTAATGTAAGGAAAGATAGAAAATTCATTGATAGACAAGAAACAGATTTGGGAGAAATGCTTAGATTGGAAAAGGGTTGGAAATGGTGTACCGAAGGGGATCGTGCTAAATCAAGTTAATAATTTAGTCTGAATTTTCAGCTCTTGTGCTAACTTGTGCATCATTCTTTTAATGCCTCCATCTACATATTTAATTTTGATTGCAGTAACCCCATTGTAGAGCACTGAGTGAATCTACTCGTGATTCCTTACCATCTTAGCTGATGTTGTTAACCATTCTTCATCTTAATATACTGTCCCTCTGTCTTTCCAATCTGGTTTCTGCTTCTGCCACAGTACCAAAACAGCTTTTGACAGTCACTAATGACATTTTATGTGACTGCATTAAAGGTAAGCTATTCCTCCTCGCCCTTCTCAACCTATCTGCATCCTTGACAGCATTGATTACGCCGTGCTCCTTCAAAGCCACTCCACTGTCATCCTGCTGGGCGGGACTGTGCTCACCTGGTTTCATTCCTATGTATTTAACCGTAGCTAAAGTATCAGTTGAAATGGCTTCTGTTCTTCCTCTGCACCATTACCTCTTATGTCCCTCAAATAATGACCCCGAAGTCAAAAGCAGAACGTTTTTTAGAACGCTGAGAGACTGGGAGATGTGTCCTTCTACATGAATCACAAAGTTAATGTGCAAGTACTGCAAGCAGTTAGGAAGGCAAATGGTGTGTTAGCTTTTTTTACTAAGCGATTGGAGAAGAGAAAAGAAGCCTTACATGGTGGTCTTACCGAAGGAAGGACATGCTTGCCTTGAGAGAATGCAAGACTGGTTCATGGAATAAGAGATTGTCCATTGAATAGACCAATACGATTAGAAGTATAAAAAATGATCTAATTGAAACATAAGATTCTTAAAGGGATTGACAGGGTAGACACTGAGGAAATATTTCCCCTTGCAGGGGAACCTGGAACATGGTCACAGGCTCAGAAAAAGGCATTGGCCATATAGGACCTAAATGAGGAAAAACGTTTTCATTCAAGGTTGTAAATTGCTGGAATCGTCTACCCCAGACAGGTGTGGATGCTTAGTCATTGAGTATGTTCAAGATAGATGTGGATAGATATTTGGGTACTAAGGGAAGTAAGGGATATGGGGATAATGCAGGAAGGTGTAGTTGATGTAGAAGATCAGACATGATCTTGTTCAATGGCGAAGCAGACTCAAAAGGCCAGATGGCCTACTCCAGCTCCTATTTCTTATGTTCTTTTGGCATTTTGGAAATCGAGCTAGTTATGTGTACAAGGTTTTATGGATATGATAAAAAAAAAAATTCCAGGGCTGAATTAGATAGATTTCATTGATTTTGTTAGACAAGAGAGTCAAGGGTTATGGGGTGCAGACAGGAAAGTGGAGCTAAGACCATAACCAGATCAATCATGACCTTATTAAATGGTGGAGCAGGCTCGAAGGACAGAATGGCTTACTCTTGCTCCTATGTTCCTATATTCAACCAAGGCTTTCTTTAATCCCCTTTGGGAATGAGATTTTAAGTAACCATACTATCAAGATCCGAGGCTTAAGGTCAAGTTGACATAGAGAATTGCTGGAGTTTAACTAGTTAAAACCATGCATTTTACAGCATAATGCACTGGTCAACTACCGCTGCTTGTTCACCCAAGCTTTTTGGGATTGTATATGCCACATCCTCACAATCTTTCGTGTAATGTTTCTTTTTAAATACACTTCAACCACCTTGTATCTTGACCAGCATCTTCCAATTCCTCAATTCTGGCCTTTTATCTAGTTGTCCCACTGTTGATGACAGAACCTTCATCCCCTACTGTCTGGAATGAATTTCTCCACCAATTTCACCTTTAACATCATGACAAAGCCCATCTTTTGAACAAGACTTCAATCAAGTACGAATACTTCTTGCATGGATCAGGACTGTGCCAATTTTATTTTTACTCCCCCTGTAAGACAACTAGGGACAGTTCCTACATAAAAAATATACAAATACAGTTGTAAAAACAGAAAATGCTGGAAAAGCTCAACAGGTCTGACCACATCTATGCAGAGAGAAGTAGTTGATGGGCAGAAATTTTCACTCAGCGGGCGGGCATGCCCAACCTGCTCGAGCGTGAAATGATGCATATTGACATCGGCCGAGCATGCTGATGTCAATGCGTAGTCACGCGATAGCTCAGTCAGCGGGCACGTGCCAGAGTTGGCAGCGCACCTGCTGACAATTAAAAGGCCTGTTAAGGCCATTAATTGATCAATTAACTTAAATTTTTCGCTGCCCAAAGGCCAAGTGGCCTTTGCATTTTATTTGGAAACCTCATCCATGGGCAGGATGAGGTTTCCAAAAGCAAATAAAATAAAAGTTCCAAAATTGAATTAATAACATGTCCCTGCTCATGTGACAGAGTCACATGAGGCGACATGTTAAAGAAAATAAAAATGTAATAAAACAACGTTTCATCTCTCTGGGGAAGCTCTGTGCCTCAGGGAGGCTATGAAGCGCTCACTCCCACGTATGTGCAAAGTTCACACTCGGCCCACGCCCTCCTACTCTCCCCCCCCCCCCCCCCCCCCCGCAGCGCTCAGCACTGCCGCTTGAGGGGAAACATCCTCCCAGCATATATCCTGTCAAGCCCCCTCAGAATCTTTTATGTTTCAATAAGATCACTTCTGATTCTTCTGAACTCCAATATAGGCCAAAACTGCTCAACCCTTCCTCATAAGACAATCGCTTCATCACAGAAATTTTGATGTGAGTTCTGGATTGCATGCTTGTGGATGCAGAGTTTTTGGTTAAAAAAATTTAAATAGATCTGCGTTCTAGTTACTCTTGAACCATGTAATTATCTTGTCACTTATGTTAATTGAGTGCAGTCATGTTTACAAGTTTGAAATTTGTAGACAGCTTTAACAATTAGTTGCTTAGGAAAGTAAGTTATGAAGAGGATACAAAGAGTCTGCAAAGGGATAATAATAGGATAAGTGAGTGGACAAAAAATTGGTGGTTTGGAGTCTAATGGGCAAAATGTGAGGTCTACTTGGGCACAAGGAATAGAAAAGCAGAATATTATTTAAATGGAGAGAGTGCAGCATGCTGCAGTACGAAGGAATCTGGGTGTGCTTTTACATAAAACACAAAATGTTAGCATGCAGGTATAGCAAGTAATTAGGATGGCAAATGGAATGTTGGCCTTTATTGCAAAGGGGATGAAGTATATTAGGGGGAAATCTTGCTACAATTGTGGAGGGCATTAGTAAGACTCTATCTAGCCTACAGTTTTGGCTTCCTTACTTAAGGAGAGATATATTTGCAAGCATAGGGCAGGTTCACTACGCTGATTCCTGGGATGAAGCGATTGTCTTATGAGGAAGGGTTGAGCAGTTTTGGCCTATATTGGAGTTCAGAAGAATCAGAAGTGATCTTATTGAAACATAAAAGATTCTGAGGGGGCTTGACAGGATATATGCTGGGAGGATGTTTCCCCTCAAGGGGGAATCTCAAAATAGGGGGCACAGTTTAAAACTAATGTTTAATTAAGTCCTGTTTAAGACTGAGATGAGGAGAAATTTCTCCTCTCAAAGGGACTTTAGCCTTGGAATTCTCTTTCCAGGAGAGCAGAAAAGGCTGAGTCATTGAATATATTCAAGGCTATGTTAGACAGATTTTTGATCTGCAAGGGAGTCCAGGGTTAAGGGAGACTGCAGGAAAGTCGAGTTAAGGCTTTAAATCAGTCATTATCTTATTAAATGTCAGAACACAATTGATGGGCTGAATGTCTACTCCTCCTATTTCAATCTGTGAAGTTGATACAGCTTTCCATTTTAATTGATAATCTGAAATATTTAAAATTAAATATGTCAGTATTTAACACAGGAGCATTTACATAGCAATATTTTCTAGAAAGCCAAAATAACAAATTTTGATCTAGTGCAAAAATAAATAGTTGTTTAGTTATATGGAACTTAAGTATTGCTGAAAAAAGACATTTTGTCGAAGCTTTTCATCTTGCACTCGTCAGGACAATTGCAAGAATACCAATTTCAGGGGAAGCAACAACTTTAAACTGTATGAGAAGAGAGTGCCGATTGGTTGGCAAGTGGAGTCTGATCGGTAGAGGCTTTGCCATGGAGAATGCACCAGTTAATGGAGACTGACAGTTAACTGCAAGCATTGTTTGAAATTTAAACCAGGCAGCTTTACTCTGGTCAAGGCATTGACCTGAGGAATGAACCAGTGAATGGCTATCACTTATTTTGTTTAGCTGAAACAGGCACAATGTATGTACATGTTCTTTCTCTCTGCAAAGAGCAGGATCCTGTGTCTTCACCTATGTAGCTTCCAGTACATGTAAGTGTGCCATACTGCAAGCCTGAATGACAATCTTAAATTCGTTGTCAGCGTAATTTTTAGCACACGGAGGATTATTTAGCAAATGTTGCCCAATCGCAGAATTACATCTAATGTTAGACACTGTTTTGAGTTTTGCAAACATGGACTCGTTGGGTACGGTCTTAACCTTGTCTGTTGCGAACAGCAGAAGGGATGTGCTATTTGATATGATCCACCTGTATTTGGGACAAATGACCTACATACCTAGTATCACACTGGCACTGAAATTCATATAACACATTCAGTCACCATTAACTGGTGCATTCTCCATGGCATTGCCGCTACTAATCAGAGTCCATTTGCCAACCAATCAGCACTGTCTTCTCATACAGTATAAAGTTGTTGCTTCCCCTGACATTGGTATTCTTGTGATTGTCCTGATGACTGCGAAACAAAAAGCTTTGACAAAATGTCTTTATTCAGCAATATTACAAAAATGTTAGAACAACATTATATGAGGAGTGACTCATATTATCAGGTCCCGGGCAGTATACTCTCTTCAGTCTTTCAGTAGAAATGCTTTCAACATTATTGACAGATCCTTCTGGATAATTCACCCATATATACTAACTCTCTTCTGAGACAGATACTGCAGGTCCATGTTGATAGTGACTCTCTCTCTTAGCTAATATTTTCCATATTATGGCAGATGTTTTTTGGTGAAGAATTACTTGAGCTTTTTGCATTATTGATGTAACCCTGTAGAAAATGGTCAGGTTTATGTCATTTGAAGTAAACTGAAATATAAAACTTGTCTTGCTATAAAGATACAATTTAATTAATTTTGAATGGAGTACTGTAGTGTAGATTGGTACCAATCCTGAAATTGTAGAAAATCTTGAGCCTTTTTGACATTGATTTTAAACTATATATAATTTTTGAAAACTAATGCAAACAGATAATTTGTAATCCAAAATATATATCTTCTCTAGTATCTTACCTAGTTTAAAAAGTGATAATTTTGAGTGTTTTACTGTACTGTGCCACTAAAAGGTACAAATTCAATTCTTCCATGCTGCTGAGTTGTTAAGCTATATTGTTTCAATAGGGATTTGTCTCTAAAAGCCTTCATATACTTATTACAACCACCAAGCACTTTTTAAAATTCTTTAATGGGATGTGGGCATTAATGGCAAGGCCAGCAATTATTGCCCCCATCTAATGGCCCTTGAGTGGCTTGCCTACTCATTTCAGTTGAGAGTCAGTCACTTTGCTGTAGATTTGGAGTCACGTGTAGGCCAGACTAGGTAATGACAGTGGATTTCCTTCCCTAAAGACATTAGTGAATTAGACGGGTATTTATGATAATCCATGATGGTTTCATACTCACCATTACTGAAAATTTGCCTTCAATTCCAGATTAATCAATTAAAATTAGTTAGTAATTATTTAATTCAATTTGCACCAACTACCATGGTGGATACAAACCCATGTCCCCAAAGCATTAACTTGAGCCATTGGATTATTTGTTCTGTGATATTACCACTGCATCACCATCTCCCCTGGATGTCTAGGACCAGGTATTTACACTACCCCTCGGTTGCAGACTTGGGGAAGTGGAATTAGTAAGAAACATATACATCATTAAATTTTCTTGGACTGGCCACATTTCACTGTAAAGTATTTTGCCACTGTTTTCTTCTGATGGTAACACTGGATTAATAAGACTTATGAATGGATTGTGATTGTCATTGATGAAGTGATGCTGCAGTTGTGTGTTCCAGCTCCCAAGTGGTGTGTAGCATATGATCTGTTTTACTTTATTCTCTCTGACTGCCACATTGGTAAGAATTCAGTTTTTCTTTTTTAAGAAGTGAAGTATTATTTAATATGTACTGATTTCTTCTATGTCTTGATTTTGTGAACAGGTAACTGGTTTCTTTTAGAATGCAATGTGTAATACATTGTTGTATGCAATGAAAAGGGCCTTGCATTTTAACAAACAATTTTATGGAACAAAATTTGCTCTTTAAAGACAAACATGATAACCCTGATCCTGTTATTTTCAGGGAGTACCTTGGGAAACAGCTTCAGTCAGAGCAACCACCAACTGTCACCACCAGAAGCTGAATTGTCGTACTACTGTTGCAGTCTATGCTAAAATGTATTGGCTGATTGTTCTCAGAACTGTAAAGAAGTACATTTCTGAATATATTGAAATAAGCATATATGTTGATGGATAGCTTTTTTTAAATGTCCACATGCTGCATTTCTTCATGGTGTGATGTATTTAGCAAAACAGAAAATAAATCTTGATTAAAGCAGTGTGCTGTATTGAGCATAAAAGTATGTACATAATGAATAACCAGAAAGATCCATTGTTTGAACAAGTTGTCAATTATTTATGTCTTTGATTTCACAATAATGTTTCCAGCAAAAGAGATAAGCATACTGTAAAATACAGTTATCACCTGTATATTGTTTGGTACTGTCATCTATTAATACATCAATGTAGCGATAAATTGTTAATGAAACAACTTCCTCTGTGGACCTGAATCATTAGACAGGCAATGTTTAACCTATGTTTTATGTCAGAATCAATTTTTGAAAAATCACAAAGCATTACAAATTGGTCCAATGTTGCTTGTGGTGGAGACATTATTCATGATTTTTAATTTTAAAAATCACTATTGGAACCATCCAGTAAATTATATTTTGGAATTAAACTGGAACACTAAATTCCTTTACACTTGGAACTGGACAGTTTATGGAACTGGACAGTTTATGAGTAAAGTTTTTAGTATGTAATTTTACAATGAGACCATTTGGGAGGGGAGAAAAAGCTGGACAAATGTTGCTTGCTTATTGCCTGAAATAGATTGTTGATGAAGATCACATCATGTAACTTACAAGAAATAAATATCAACATTAGGGCGTGAGTTACTGATTTGCCTCCTGTCTGCAGAATGGTCCATTGTGAAGTTCCTTTCTCCTTGATTATTGTGGCGTCGTGGCTACAGGGGATCGAAAGTGCTTCTGTTGGTGCACATTATGTTCTATATCAATTCCCTAATAACACTTAAGCCTAATAATAGGCTTTACCACTGTTGGGTCTAAATCATTGTTCAGATGCTACTGTTGGCTGGAAATCAGTGCTTAACACACACATTGGCCTGAATTTTTCAGTTGGCATGTGTGGGTGGGCCTGACACACTGACGTGTAAAATAACGCGCGATGATGTCAGGCATGCATCCCGACATCATTGCGATGTCTCAGCGCGCCGGAGTCGGCTGTGTGCCCACCGATAACTGATAGGCCTATTAAGGCCATTAACGAATTAATTAGTGTCATTGTTTACGCTGCCCGTCCAACCTTGAGGTTGGCGGGCAGGGTGAAAAGGCCAAGCGGCCTTTATGCTTTACAGGAAACCTCATCCACAAGTGGGATGAGATTTCCTAAAGCTTTTATGAATCAAATAAAGTTTTCTGAAGTATAAAACCATGTCCCATCTCAAGCGACGGTCACATGAGGGGCATGTTTATTTACATTTTTTTCCATTTATTTATTTCAATAGCGCTTCAATCTCCCCGAGGCAGCCTCAACGCTCCCTCCTCCCCAAACCTGTACAGGTAGCGCTGAACTCTACTCTTTGCGTCGTATGCTGGGCGGACCTTAATTGGCCTGTCCACATAAAATGGCGGCGCAGCGCAGATCGCGGGCAGCTGTCAGCTCTGACCGCTCCCGTCAAGCCCGCCCACCGACAGAAAAATTCAAGCCATCAAAATTTTGAGTTAATCACTTACCAGGCAGGGAACAAGTGCCCATCACCAGGATTAAATTTGAGAGAGGAAAAAAAAAATACTGGGAATACTCAATAGGTGAGGCAGCATCTGTGGAGCAAAAAAGAGTTAACATTTCAGATAGCGATGACCTTCCATCAAAACAGATTAAGTTTGAGATCTGCCCCCAACTACATCATACTGTCACAACCACGTAAAAGGTGTTCCCTTAAAGTGGTCCATGAGCTAAGAATTTGAATGTGTGTAAGTAGGCTTTTTATGGTTGGTTTAATTTGAAAATAATCCTGCAGACAAGCTTCAGTCTTAAACAAGATAAAAGTTAGTTTATTATAAAACTGCTGCTGAAGGTTTAGGTAAAAGTGATAAAGTTATTAACTCAAGTACAGTTAAAAAGATTAAATTTGAGATAAAGAAAAAAGATACTTAAAGCTGAGGTTTCAAATCAGTCTCAGTTTGTTGTGTGTGTGTTTGAATTCTTTCAAAAGTGATGGGCTTGAAACTTGAGGTTTGGTTTAGCTGTGATGGCTTCTGTAGTTGAATAGTTGCTGTATGTCTTTGCAAGTGGACTAAGCAAGCAGAACAGGCCCTGGGAGTGGATGAATGCTCCTGTTTTCACTTTTACTGTTCTACAGGCAGTGGCATTTGGTAGCCTGATTTAATATAACAGTCCAATAACTGCTTCTAGCAAATGTCCTCGGTGTTTCCCTATTGAGAAGCGGTTTCAAGGTGTCTCATGATGTTCAAGATTATTCTGCATACAAAATGGCTGTTCACAGCCATATTTTATAGAGTTAGAAAATTTAAAATAGCTACCAGCCCAAACTTTTGCATCATGCTTCCATTATTAGGTATTGGGTTAGTCTAAGGGGCATAGTCCCATCATTGTCTTTTTAGCCGACGTAATTAACCTTTTAAAGGTCTCAGCCATTAACTTAAATGGTTCCTATTTTCCCAAATTGGAAGAGATCAGAAAGAGCTATTCACGCCTTCAGGTAAACCACAATTTACCCATTGTGGATGTGTGAATGGAGTTTCAAATGCCTTCACATGTCTGGATATGTCAACCTGCAATTTAGGTGGAGCTTGCTGGTAGCTTGACCACATTTCAGTGGAAGAAGTCAGGTGACTTTAGGCAGCTATCTTTGAGGCTTCTTGTGTCCATTTTAAAAGAAAGATTAGCTTTTTTACAAAATTTATATCACAATGTGACAATACTGCTAGTCTATTTTGTGTGTTTTTAAAAATGAAGTTCCTGGCATCCAGCATTATTATGGTACAAATAATGCAAAATATTTTGGAGAATGTGTTTCCATTGTTTGATATAATATAGCCACAACATAAATGGCACAGCTGGATTGTGCAAATGGTTTTAAGAGACCCCAAAAGGTCAGAGATAACATAAGGGTGGGCTTTTACTCCATGATTTAAGCAAAGAACTTGACACACCATTGACCACTTTACACTAAGAAAAACTTTATGGGACAATTAAGTTCTGTCCATTGTTACGATGTGGCAGTTGATGCCAGGCAGACCTAGCAAATGTGCCAGGCGGACCAAATCCACAAGGGAAACTTGGTCGAGTTACCACAGTGGTTTTGGAATTTGTATTTATATAAGATGATGTGTGCACTGAACTCAGAAGAAATATCTCCAAAATCTCTAAGAGATTTTAAAAACTAAAATATTCACACAAGATTTTAAGCACATACATAAGACAATTGCTTATTACTATAACAGCTCCTAAAATTCCTAATTAAACGGACTACCAGTTACACACACCCTTTAAGGCAATAGTCCAAAATAGATTTTAGGTTTAAAAAAAACAGCAAGTTAGCACAGTACCCACTTGACAATTACTTCAGTTACTGAACACAGCTGACTTATGCACAAATGGCTGGAGGCTTCTTGAAGGCTGCTTCACACACTCCTGTTAGATCTTACATGGCCCTCGCTTCACAGCCTCTCATTCTCCTTTATATATGCTTTTCTCTCTTTAATATGTAAATTATATTGTTCCATATGTCTTTGGAATTGTACCTTTCCCATAATATAAAAACTTCCATATTGCCAATATTGTCAGTAACCTTGGGGAAAATAAATACATGCCATAGCCTTGCTTATCTGGCTAGTTATAAACAGACGAACATCCCTTTAAAATCCAAACAATCCCTTTGCTTAACTAAAAATGCAAATTCCTTTCACACCTTACATGCTAAGCTAGCACCCATGTTTGGTCATTGGCATTTCAAGCACATAAATCACACGGACAGACCCATCTACATTCACATCTATAAACCTACTTTACAACAAACCAGAAAAAATATTATGAAAATTATTATACTTTTGTAACAACATATAATACCCAAGCCCACCACTGAACAAGGGTGTAATGGATAAGATTTTGAAGGACTCCATTGAAGTAGGTGGTGGAGTAAAACTCCTAAGGGTAGATTCATGCTAATACTCTTGGGTAGTTTGAGAAGTTGTGAAGATGTGAGTCACCGAGGAAAAAAATGCTGTTCGTGCATCCTAGCTAACCTGACTGAGCTGGACCAACTTGCTGCTTATAATGGTTGTGTACTTTTGTTGTATAATTAGTGTATTATATGCCATATTAAACTCTGATTAAACTCAAAATACTCATGGTTTTGGTTGTTGTCAATCCTGATGAATTGATTAACAGCAACAAATTGTGCTGAAATAATATCAATAAATTGGTAAACTTAAAATCACTAAACAGGGAGACTTGTTTCTCTCATGCAGTCTGTTATTACCCACTAAGCCACCAAAATACGAGGGTAAATGAAGCATTTAAAGCACCCTAGAACACAGAAATGAGAAGGAAGGTACCTGAAAATAATTCTCCAAATGTCAACGTTTACAGAAGTTAAGATGCCAAGGTTAATCTAAGTGCAAGTCTCTCAATCCCCTAGTCTTTATAATTTTTTATTTATTTGTGGGATCTGAGCGATGTTGAAAAGGCCAACGTTTATTCCTCAACACTACTTGCCTTGAGAAGATGATACAGGGCTTTGGATATGCCTCAAATGTAGGTTTTCATGTTTGAAATGATGCAAGATGAAAGAAGGTATGTACCTGGATGCCTGAAATAAAATAAAATTCTGGAAAACCTCAGCAGGTCTGGCAGTATCTATGGGAGAGAAACAGAGTTAACGTTTCAATATGACTCTTTTCACTTTTTGGAAACGGGAGAGGTAGAAATGGGTTTGTGCTGTTGAAAAAGGGGGAAGGGACAGATGGAGCAAATTAGAAGGTTAGGTTAGGTTGGAGGGCAGGAAAGATTAAATGACAAAGATGTCATGAAACACGAGATAAAGGGAGTAGTAATGATTAAAGACTAAATCTTTGGTCCAGAGTAGGTGTTAACAGCAGAATAAAGGCCAGCACTGTCTGAAAGTAAAATAGCAGAATGTGTTAATAGCAGAAAAAGGGTCAGCCTGTCTGAAAACAAAGCAAGTGTCCTGATGTTATCCCACGCTCACGCGATATTTCAGTCAGTGGGCGCAAACAGGAGTTGGAAGCATGCCCACCGACGAGGGAAATGAAGCCCATTAACAGAGCAATTGACTGATCTTTTGTGGTCTGTCCAACCTTATGGTTGGTGGACAGGCGAATCAGCCAGCCGAACTTTGCATTTTTCATGAAACCTCCAAGGGCAGGATGATGTTTCTGCTATTTAATAAAATAATCTATGGACAGCATTTTTATCATCTGTATGTTCAGGTGCCTGATTGTGATGGACAATTTTTTCCTGATTTTCAAAACTTTATCTCATGGTTTTCAGGTCTGCAGCTCCTTGAGGCAGCTCTCTGCCTTCAGGGAGCTTTCTCTCAGTGCCCACTTGCGCCTGCGGTAACGTCATCGCCTGCCCTCCTCCCACCCCCACTCTGGCAGCTCTGAGGATTTCAGTGTGCATTTCACACTGACTGGCCGCTAATTGGCCAGCCAGTGTGAAATTGCAGTCGGGGGTCCATCTACTGACTGCCCCACCAAGCTGAAAATTCAAGTCCATCTATTTTCGCAAAAGAAAAGGATGAAGTAGGCACTAGTTAAGGTGGAGAAGTATGAAACATTGAATGGGTTAAACAAGTGAGGAAGGAAATATTAAGCTGTTTAGCATCTTTGAAGGTGGATAACACACAGGGCTGAGATGAAATGTATTTATCCCCGGTGGCTAAGGGAAGCAATAGCTGAGTATCTGCCCATTGTTTTTCAATCCTCTCTGGCTACAGTTATGGTGCTGGAGGGCTGTTAACATTGTACCGATGTTTTAAATGGGATGAAACTAAAGCCCAAGTAATTGAAGGCCGGTCACCCTAACCTCCAGTGATCAAATTATTGGCAAAAATTCTAAGAGACGGTTTAAATCATCCTTTAGAAGAGCATGGATTAATCAAGGGCAGTCAGCATGAATTTGTTATGGGAATGTTGTGACTGATTAATTTGATTTGAATTCTTTGAAGAGATAACAAGGAGGGTTGATTAGGTTAACATGTTTAATGTAGTCTATGGATTTTTGCAAACCTTTTGATGACCATATTGTAGATTGGTTAGAAATGAAAAACCCATGGGATCCAAAGGAAAGCAGCATGTTGGATTTAAAATTAGCTCAATGGCAGGAAGTAAAGGGTTATGCTCAACAGGTGTATTTTATGACTGGAAGGCTTCTTCCAGTGGAGTTCCACAGGACTCAGTGCTGGGTCACTTGCTGCTTGTGATATAGATCAATGATTTAGACTTAACTTTAGGTGGAATATTTAAAAAGTTTGCAGATGATACAAAAATTGGTTGTTTGGATGATATTATGGAAGAAAGCTTTTGTCTGCAGAGAGAAATCAATGGACAGGACAGGTGGGCATGAAAATGGTGAATGGAATGCAATACGGAGAAGTGTGAGGGAATGCATTTGCGGAGGGCAAACAAGGCAAGGGAATAAATAATTAATGGTAGAACACTGAAAGGTGAAAGGTGTAAAGGATCGGAGGGACCTTGAAGTGCATGTCCACAGATCGTGGAAGGTAGCAGGAAAGGTCGCTAAGGTGGTCAAGAAGGCACCTTGGATGCTTTCCTTTATTAGTCAAGATCTAGAGCATAAGAGCAGGGAGGTTATGCTAGAACAGTATAAAATATTTGTTAGACTGCAGCTAGAGTACTGTGTACATTTCTGATCACATTGTATGAAGAACGTGATCGCAATAGAGAGGGTACCAGAGGTGATTTACGATGATGTCAGGATTGGAGAATTTTAGCATTGAGGAAAGATTGGATAGGTCTGGGTTATTTTCTTTAAAACAGAGGAGCTGAGAGGCAATTCAATTAACGTGTATAAACTTATGAGGGGTCTTAGATAGAGTGGATAGGAAGGACATATTTCCATTAGCAGAGTGGTCAATAAACAGGTCACATAGATCTAGAGTAATTGATAGAAGGATTAGAGGGGCATTGAAGAGTAATTTTTTCACCCAGAAGGTGTTGGGGGGTTTGTAGCTCACTGCCTCAAGGCGTGGTAGAGGCAGAAACCCTCATCACATTTTAAGAAAAATTTGGATGTGCACTTTTGGTGTGATTACCTACAGGGCTATGGACCAAGATCAGGAAAGTGGGATTAGGCTGGATTGTTCTTTTTGGCCGGCATGGACACAAAGGGCAGAATGGTCCCCCTCTGTGCCATAAATCTTTCTATATTTCTTGAGAGTAAAGATAAAGACATTTGACTGAGGAGGTATAATTTCAATAGAGTAAAAAACAGGAAAATAACAGAAAGAAGAAAGAAAAATTGGGAAAGAGGATTGTGCAAACAATGTTATATTCTCTCATTTAGATCACAGGGTGATTTGTTTAAAGTTTTCAAGATATTAAGGGAAACTGATGGAATAGATAGAGGAAAACAATTTCTGCTGCCTCGGGAGTCTAGGACTAGGATGCCTAGCCTAAACATTGGTGACATGACTTTCAGTAGGGGTGAAGTTAGGAAACACTTGTGTGTGCAAAGGGCAGTAGAAGTTTGGAACTCTCTCCCACATTAGTAGTTGTTTCTAGATCAATTGTTAATTTTAAATCAGGGATTGATTATTGGATAAAGGTAGGTATATGGAGTTAAGTCACAGATCAGCTATGATCTCATTGAATGGTAGAACAAGCTCATGGTGTTCAATGACTCACTCCTGTTCCTACATTCATAACTCAGAAAATAAACATTAATTTTAAACCCTGTATTTAACTGAAAGTTAAAAGTCTTTTTAATACTTTTTAGTAGTGACTTTTATAAACACGTAAAAAGTGTAGTTAAATGATACAGCTTATTAGGAATGAAAAAGGAAACCTTTTCAATGGAGCATGATGTAATGTCAGAGATACAAAATTAATACTTGCCCTCAGTTTCAAGGAGGGGTTGTGGGAATGAAAGGATGAGTTGGAATGAAAGAATACAAGAGCAGCAATTAGGTAATGTAACAATTGCAAAGGAAGTTGTGATGAAAAAATGGTGGAAATCAATGTGGAAAAGACCCTGGTTCAAATGGCATATTAGAGAAAACTGAGGGAAGTCAATGATGAAGAAGCAGAAGCTGTGACACAATCTTTCATTGATCCTTAGATATGGAAGTTACTGTTACCTAGGTCATTAAAATGTAATGAACAGTTGGAGAAAATAATCAAAAAGGCTGAGGGAATGTTGTCCTTTATATCTAGAGCACGAGAACAGAAGGGGGTAAAGTTATGAAACAGCTATACAAAGCAATGGGTAAATCTGGAGTGCTATTTTCATTTCTGGGCACCACACCTTAGGATATATTGTCATTTACAAAGAATGCAGTGCATGTTTACCAGAGTAAGCTCTCAACTTAAGGGATTCAATTATGAGGAGAGATTACACAAACAAGGATTGTATTCCCTGAAATTAAGAAGGTTGAGCAATGATTTGATTAGAGTTTTCAAGATATTAAGGTGAACAGACAGGATAGATAGAGGGAAACTATTTCTTCTGGTTCCTCGGGTAGTCCTTAGGTCTAGGACTAGGGGACATAGCCTAAAGGTTAGAGCCAGGCCTTTCATGAGTGAAATTAGGAAACACCTCTTCATGCAAAAGGTGCTAGAAGATTGGAACTCTTTTCTGTAAATGGCAAATGATGCTGGGTCAATTGTTAATTATAAATCCGAGATTGACAGATTTTTGTTCATAAAAGATAGAGATATGGGGCAAAAGTGGTTATATGGAGTTAGGTCATGGATCAGCTGTAATCTAATTAAATGAGCTCACAGATGCAAGGGTATAAATAGCCCACTCCTGTTCCTACGTTCCTGTTGAAAAGGGCAAAGCACAGCAGACTGTCTAGCACTGCAATTTCTCTTTCCTCTCACTATTTTACGTATAGACTGTGTGCTGCATTGGTGCTTTCTAGCACAGATATTCATTTTGTTATCTCCATGGTAATTCTTGCCCCTTCACTGGGATTTTTTATCCTTTAGAAGATGAACAAAACGCCTCGGAAGGAGAATCTTCCAAAGGTGGGGCTCTTTAAAGTACCTGTTCAGCCAACGGTTGATGTAGATAGTGAGATAGAGAGAATGCAGAAAGATATTTACACAGTAGTTGTGAGCAGGAGACAGTGTAAAGAGAGGCTTCTCTGCAGGAGAGCAAGTCCATGTCCTGGCGTTATGGTAGAGCAGGGGTTCTCAAATGAGGATCTGCAGTGCCCCCCAGGCACCTGCAAGAAATTTTCAAATGTTCATTAATGTTTAGCTTGATGCCATCTCCAACCTGTCCATTCTTAATGTTCAGGCCACAAACCAGATATTGTCATATTGTAGTATGCAGCTCAGTTTAAAAAAAAATGCAACCAGTTAACAAACTGACATCTGGGAAGGGTGTCTGTGAAGAAAGTCTGTTTGAACAGAAGGTAGTCAGAGGGTTGATGAAACCAGAGGAGGACTAGAGGTGCCCTGTGTGACATTGAGCGTTCAGCTTGTTTAAGGATTGCAGAGTATGTGGCTGGACCAGGTACAGTCAAACATGGGCAAAGAAACCTCCTGCTGATTACCTCGTACCGACCCTCAGCTGGTGAATCAGTGCTCCTCCATGTTGAACACCACTTGGAAGAAACACTAAGGTTGACAAGGGCACAGAATGTACTGTGGGTGAGGGACTTCAATGTCCATCACCAAGAATGACTTGGTAGCACCACTACTGACCTAGCTGGCCGAGCCCTAAATGACATAGCTGCTAGGTAGGGTCTGTGGCAGGTGGTGGGGAACCAACAAGGGGGAAAAACAAAATAAAAACAGAATTACCTGGAAAAACTCAGCAGGTCTGGCAGCATCGGCGGAGAAGAAAAGAGTTGACGTTTCGAGTCCTCATGACCCTTCAACAGAACTGATCTTTCTTTACAAGGAGAGGAAAATATAAGCTGGTTTAAGGTGGGGGGGAGAGAAGTGGATGGGGGGGGGGGGGGGGTGTCAGGATAGGAGCAGATCATCAAAAGATGTCACAGACAAAAGAAAAGAACACAGAGGTGTTGAAGTTGGTGATATTATCTAAAAGAATGTGCTAATTAAGAATGGATGGTAGGGCACTCAAGGTATAGCTCTAGTGGGGGTGGGGGAGCATAAAAGATTTAAAAATAATGGAAATAGGTGGGAAAAGAAAAATCTATATAAATTATTGGAAAAGAAAAAAAAACAAAAGGAAGGGGGAAGAAACAGAAAGGGAGTGGGGATGGAGGAGGGAGCTCAAGACCTAAAGTTGTTGAATTCAATATTCAGTCCGGAAGGCTGTAAAGTCCCTAGTTGGAAGATGAGGTGCTGTTCCTCCAGTTTGTGTTGGGCTTCACTGGAACAATGCAGCAGGCCAAGGACAGACATGTGGGAAAGAGAGCAGGGTGGAGTGTTAAAATGGCAATCGACAGGGAGGTTTGGGTCATTCTTGCAGACAGACCGCAGGTGTTCTGCAAAGCGGTCCCCCAGTTTATGTTTGGTCTCTCCAATGTAGAGGAGACCGCATTGGGAGCAACGAATACAGTAGACTAAGTTGGGGGAAATGCAAGTGAAATGCTGCTTCACTTGAAAGGAGTGTTTGGGCCCTTGGACGGTGAGGAGCAAGGAAGTGAAGGGGTAGGTGTTACATCTTTTGCGTGGGCACGGGGAGGTGCCATAGTTGGGGGTTGAGGAGTAGGGGGTGATGGAGGAGTGGACCAGGGTGTCCCGGAGGGAACGATCCCTATGGAATGCCGACAGAGGAGGGGTGAAGGGAAGATGTGTTTGGTGGTGGCATCATGCTGGAGTTGGCGGAAATGGCGGAGGATGATCCTTTGAATGCGGAGGCTGGTGGGGTGATAAGTGAGGACAAGGGGGACCCTATCATGTTTCTGGGAGGGAGGAGAAGGCATGAGGGTGGATGCGTGGGAGATGGGCCGGACACGGTTGAGGGCCCTGTCAACAACCGTGGGTGGAAAACCTCGGTTAAGGAAGAAGGAGGACATTTCAGAGGAACTGTATTTGAAGGTAGCATCATCAGAACAGATGCAACAGAGGTGAAGGAACTGAGAGAATGGGATGGAGTCCTTACAGGAAGCGGGGTGTGAGGAGCTGTAGTCGAGGTAGTTGTGGGAGTCGGTAGGCTTGTAATGAATATTGGTGGACAGTCTATCACCAGAGATTGAGACAGAGAGGTCAAGGAAGGGAAGGGAAGTGTCAGAGATGGACCACGTGAAAATGATGGAGGAATGGAGATTGGAAGCAAAATTAGTAAATTTTTCCAAACATACTTGACCTCATCCTCACCAACCTGCCTGCCACAGATGCATCTGTCCATGACGGTATCAGCAGAAGTAACAACCGCACAGTCATTGTAGAGATAAAGTCCCATCTTCACATTGAGGACACAGTCTATCATGTTGTGTGGCACTACCACCATGCTAAATGGGATAGATTTCAAACAGATCTAGCAATGCAAGACTGGGCAACCATGAGGCGCTGTGGGGCATCAGCAGCAGCAGAATTGTACTCAACCACAATCTGTAACCTCATGGCTCTGCATATCCTCCACTCTACCATTACCACCAAGCCAGGGGATCAATCCTGGATCAATTAAGAGTGCAGGAAGGCATGTCAGGAGCCGCAGCAAGCATATGTCACAATGAAGTGTCAACCTGGTGAAGCTACAGCACAGGATTACTTGCATGCCAAACAGCAGAAACAGCAAGCGATAGAGCTAAGCAATTCCAAAACCAATGGATCAGATCCAACCTCTGCAGTCCTGCCACATCCAGTCATGAGTGGTGTTGGACAATTAAACAACTCACTGAAGGAGGAGGCTCCACAAAAATCCCCATCCTCAATGGTGGAAGAGCCCAGCACAGCAGTGAAAAAGATAAGGCTGAAGCATTTGCAAGAATCTTCAGGCAGAAATACTGAGTGAATGATCCATCTCGGCCTCTTCCAGAAGTCCCCAGCATCACAGTTGCCAGTCTTCAGCCAATTCGATTCACTCCACGTGATATCAAGAAATAGCTGAAGGCACTGGATACTTCAAAGGCAATGGGCCCTGACAATATTCCGACAATAGTACTGAAGGCTTGTACTCCAGAACTTGTCGTGCCCCTAGCCAAGCTGTTCCAGTACAGCTACAACACTGGCATCTACCTGTCAATGTGGAACATTGCCCAGGTATGTCTTGTACACAAAAAGCAGGATAAACCCAACCCGGCCCCATCAGTCTACTCTCCATCATCAGTAAAGTGATGGAAAGGGTCATCAACAGGGCTGTCAGGCTGCACTTACTGAGCAATAATCAGCTCACTGTCGCTCAGTTTGGGTTCCGCCAGGGTCATTCAGTTCCTGACCTCATTACAGCCTTGGTTCAAACCTGGACAAATGAGCTGAAATCCAGAGGTGAAGTGAGAGGTCTGCCCTTGACATCAACGCCGCAGTTGACTGAGTGTGGCGTCAAGGAGCCCTCGCAAAACTGGAGTCAATGGGGATCAGGGGGAAAACTCTCCACTGGCTGAAGTCATACCTAGAATGAAGGAAGATGGTTGTGGATGTTGGAGGTCAAATATCTCAGTTTCAGGACATCACTGCAGGAGTTCCTCAGAGTAGTGTCCTAGGCCCAACTGTCTTCAACTGATTCATCAATGACCTTCCTTCCATCATAAGGTCAGAAGTGAGGATGTTCGCTGATGATTGCATAATGTTCAGCATCATTCATGAATCCTCAGATACTGAAGCAGTCCATGTCCAAATGCAGCAAGATCTGGACAATATCCAGGCTTGGGCTGACAAGTGAAAAGTAATATTAGAGCCACACAAGTGCCAGGCAATGACCATCTCCAATAAGAGAAAATCTAACCATTGCCTCTTGACATTCAATGGCATTACCATCACTGAATCCTCACTATCAACATCCTGGGGTTGCCATTCACCAGAACCGGAACTTGACTGTCCATATGAAAACCGTGGCTGCAAGAGCAGGTCAGAGACTAGAAATCCAGCTGTGAGTAACTCACCTCCTGATTCCCCAAGTCAGGAGTCTGATGGAATGCTCTCCACTTGCCTGGATGAATGGAGCTTCAATAACATTTAAGAAGCTTGGCATTGTCCAGGACAACGCAATCTGCTTTTTTGGCACCCCATCCACAAGCATTCAATCCCTCCACCACCGAAGCACAGTAACAGCATTATATGCCATTTAAAAGATGTACTGCAGAAACTACCAAGCCTCCTTCGATAGCACCTTCCAAACCCACGACCGTTACCATCTAGAAGGACAAGGGCAGCAGACACATGGAAACACCACGACCTGGAATTTCCCCTCCAAGCCACTCACCATCCTGACTTGAAAAAAGATCACCGTTCCTTCACTGTCACTGGGTCAAAATCCTGGAACTCCCTCCCTAACAGCACTGTGGGTATGCCTACACCACATGGGCTGCAGCAATTCAAGAAGGCAGCTCACCACCACCTTTTCAAGGGCAATTAGGGATGGACAATAAATGCTGGCCTAGCCAGCAATGCTCACATCCTGTGAAAGAATAAGAAAAAAGGATACAAGTGGAGGCAGCTTCAATGTTAAAGGGCCTTCAAACACATCATTGTGTTCTTCAACCAGTTCACTCAAGTCTGCATGTACATCTTGAAGAATGCTATGTTATGATTGCAGCTACTGAACAAGCCAGATCCAAGGGTGGAACCTGGCCTGGTAGATCTTAACTTCTATTTCTTGTTTAGAAACATTGAGGGCAGCTACTGAACAGAGTCACAGGAGTCAGCTGATGAATTTTTAACAAAAGAATAAAACATTTATTAGACAAGAAAAGATGAACTGTATTACAATACTCCCTCACCCACAACTGTACCTTTACAGATATATACAGATTCATAAGGATGCATTGTCACATTGCGAGCCATCCGGTCTCACTGAACTCTGTCTTTCACACAAGAGCTTCCAACCTCCACTCTTGAAGAACCTGCTCTGCAATCTTCTCCAAAATGGCATGTTCTCTTGGACACCTTCCACAAGAGTCAACCTCCAGGGTTTTGAACTTTCCTTCCGAGGTTCCTTTCCCATGGGTCACCATGCGCATTCAAGCTTTGCCATCCACGCACTCTCTCTCAGATACTCAGCCATGTCAACAGAACACTACTACTTCACATTTTTTTTATTATTCGTTCATGGGATGTGGGTGTCACTGGCTAAGCCAGCATTTATTGACCATCCTAATTGCCCTTGTTCAGAGGGCATTTTTAAGAGTCGGCCACATTGCTGTGGGTCTGGGGGTCTGGAGTCACATGTAGGCCAGACCAGGTAAGGACAGCAGGTTTCATTCCCTGAAGGACATTAGTGAACCAGATGGGTTTTTTTACAACAATCAACAATGGCTTCATGGTCATCATTGGACTTTTAACTCCAGATATTTATTGAATTCAAATTCCACCATCTGCCGTGGTGGGATTTGACCCCAGGTCCCCAGAGCATTACCCTGGGTCTCTGGATTACCAGTCCAATGACAATACCACTACACCATTGCCCGTGGTAAGGAGTCACCAACCTTTGGCTGCCTCCTGGAATCTTCTGGCTTCTCACAAGCCTTTTTTGCTTTAAGCCTGCATTTTGCAGCTTTCTCCCTTTAAACTTAGAGCTTTCCTCTGCTCCCCACTCTTAACGTCACTTAACAGGGCCTTTTTCGGATTCCTGTTCTTCTCCTTTGACTATTTCTTTGTCTTTGGGATCCCCCCCTTCACTTCTTTGGGGAAATCTGCTTCCTGCAGCTCCCTCCTGTCCAATTTCTCCTAGCTCCTGTTTCTAACTGAACTAAAAATTTCTGTTCTGTTTCTCCCTGTGTTTGTGTGCCCCCTGTTGCTAGACAACAGCCCAATTTTCCTTCACCAATAATCAAAGAAAATGTTACGGAACTAAACACGATACTAAAGCAGCAATGAAATCGACAACTAGCATGAATAAGAAGCTTGTAGTGTCATTCCACATAACGCTGGAGAAAATTGTTGAAGCAAAAAAAATTGTATACTTTTCCTGAGGAGTTGATAATATTATGTGCCATTAAAATCAGAGAGATTGTCAAGGAAATTGAGAAAATACTGATTCAAAAGGCACTGTCAAATGGTGTAATATTGGGCCTTAACTTCTGAGATCCAGGGCATCGTATTTGGGGGGTTACCCCAAAGATGCACTGAGGAATCCCCTTCAGAAGTTCCCCGGTAAAGTTTGCACGGCAATTGCCCAGAAGTGCAAACCTTCCCTGGACAATTGCCTTGCACTGGGAACCATCTAAAAATGTGATTTAAATTGCAAACTTTGGATGGTTTTGACTAGGTTACATCAATATTTACCAGAAAATGTTAGAAGTATTAAAACCTACTGGGTAACTATTGTACAAACCCAGGCCAACCCCTACAAGACTCCCCAAACACAGCCAACCCCTGGGACACCCCCCACCATCCTGCTGCCCCCGGCTACCCCTCCCCACAGGCCCCCCCCAACCCCTCTGACCCTTCAGGGGACTCCCCCCATTCTCCCTAACTATCCCTCTATGGGACTCCCCCCTCCTCAAAGGGGCCACACACCCCCGACAGGAATTACCCAACCCACGGGATTCCCCTCATCTCCCAGAGGGGCTCTTCACCAACCCCCTGACAGGCCCCTCCCATACCAGGCCCAACCTCCCCAGCAGGCTCAACTGCTGACCTTGCCCCAATCCATCCCACTACTGTCACTAGGCCCAACTGCCAATCTCCTCCAACCCCTGCCACCAGGCCCGACACCCGGCGCCCCCCCCCCCCAACAAATGCTGCCATCAGGCCTGACTGCTGATTTCCCTCCTGCCACCAGGCCTGACTCTCACCTGTACCCCCACCTACATGTGACCCCAAAGCCCGACCCGACCCAACAGCCAAAACCCCAGGGCCCAACCCGAAACTACCCCCAGCACTCAACTTGACCTGACAGTGCATCCCCCCCCGCAACTCCCCAAAGCCTGGCCCAACCAATGCCCACCAACGCCCGATCCAGCTCCTCCCCACCAAGGCCTGACCCAGCCCCGCTACAAGACCCAACCTGACCCCGCCACCTTCAAGGCCCAAATGGACCCCTCCCCCGACCCCCAGCACCTGACCTTTTCGCCACCCCCAACCGAGGCCCAACCCAACCCCCCGCCAAGGCCTGACCTCTCCATAAGGCCCAACCTGATCCCCCCACCAAGGCCTGACCTGAGATGACACCCCCAATCCTCCTCACTTACCTTATACACTTACCATTTTCCTGCCTTGTCAAGGATCTTTAAACCTGGCTGGACTTTTAAACCTACCTGTTTTATGTCAGCTAGTACTAAAAGACTAATGAAGAGGGAAAAATTAAAGTATGAGAGAAAGCTAGCCAGAAATATAAAAACTGATAGTAAGAGCTTTCATAAATATGTAAAAAACAAAATAGTTAACAAAGTGAGAACTAGGCCTATAGAAAGTGAGTCTGGTGAATTGATAGTGGAAAACAAGGAAATGGCAGATAAATTGAACAGGTATTTTACTTCAGTTTTCACTAGAGAGGATACAAGTAACATCCCAGAAGCAGCTGGAAACCAGGAAATGAAAGTGGGGAAGGAAGTCAGGAAAATTACAGTCACCAGAGAAGAGGTGAGTAAATTGCTGGAGCTGCAGGCTGACAAATGCCTGGGTCCTGATGGACTTCATCCTCAGGTCTTAAAAGAAGTGGCTAGATAGATAGTTAATGCATTGGTTTTAATTTTCTAAAACTCCCTAGATTTGGGCAAGGTTCCATTTGATTGGAAGATAGCAAATGTAACTTCACTATTCAAAAAGGGGGATGGCAGAAAGCAGGAAACTACAGGCCAGTTAGCTTAACATCTGTGATAGGGAAAATGTTAGGAGCTATTATTAAAGGATTTATAGCAGGGCACTTGGATAAGCTCAAGATCATCAGGCAGAGTCAACATTGTTTTGTGAAAGGGAAATCGTGATTAACCAACTTATTGGAATTCTTTGAGGAACTAAAATTGCTGTGGATAAAGAGGAATGGGTGGATTTACTGTACTTGGATTTCCAGAAGGCATTTGATAAAGTGTCACATCAAAGGTTATTGCAGAAAATAAAAACTCATGGTGTAGGCGGTAACATATTGACATGGATAGAAGATTGGCTGGCTAACAGGAAGCAGAGAGTAGTCATAAATGGGTCTTTTTCAGGTAGGCAAGATGTTATGAGTCATGTGCCATAGGAATCAGTGCTGGGACCTCAACTGTTTACAATTTATATTAATGATTTGGATGATGGGATTGAAGGGACGGTTGCCAAAATTGCTGATGACACAGAGATAGGTAGGAAATAAATTGTGAAGAGGACAAAAGGAGGCTATAAAAAGATATAGATAGGTTAAGTGAGTGGGTAAAAATAGAGTATAATGTGGGAAAATGTGAAATTGTCCGTTTTGGCAGGAGGAATAAAAGAGAAGTATATTATCTAAATGGTGAGTGATTGCTGAGTCTGAGGTGCAGAGGAATCTGGATGTCTTCGTGCATGAATCACAAAAGGCTAGTATGCAAGCTAGCAAGTAATTAGGAAAGCTAATAGAATGTTATCATTTATTGCAAGGGGGATTAAATACAAAAAGGGAGGTTATGCTTCAGTTGTACAGGGCACTAGTGAGATCACATTTGGAGTACTATGTACAGTATTGGTCACTTTATTTAAGGAAGGATGTAAATGCATTGGAAGCAGTTCAGAGAAGGTTTACTAGACAAATCTGGAATGGGTGGGTTGTCTTATGGGGAAAGGTTGGACAGGCTAGGCTTGTATCTGCTGGAGTTTAGAGGAATTAGAGGCAACTTGATTGAAACATTTAACACAGAGAACAGATGATTTTTTTTTCTCAGATGGTCATGAGTCTTTGGAATTCTCTTCCTCAAAAGGCGGTGGAAGCAGAGTCTTTGGATATTTTTAAGGCAGAGCTAGATAGACTTTTGGTAAGCAAGGGGGGCGATGGCTTATCAGGGATAGGTGGGATGTAGATTTCAGGTTACTATCAGATCAGCCATGATCTTAATAAATGGCAGAGCAGGCTCGAGGGGCTGAATGGCCTACTCCTGCTCCTTGTTTGTATGTATGTTTGTTGAAAAGTGGGCGTGGCTTACTTACCTGCGACTCTACAGCCCTTGATGCTAGGCCCCAGGGAGGCGCTGCACCACCCAGAACTCACCTAGCCTGAGTCAGAAAATCGGACGAGATAGGATCGCCTGGACTTCAAGGTAAGAACTTTTGAGCGGAGTGGCAATTTGACTCAATTGCCATTCCATCAGAAGTTACGACTCAATGTTAGATTACGTAATTTTGCAATGCATTGATCAGCTGTGTGGCCATGACTTTGCTATAAAGCTTCATGTATCCAGAGACATTTCAAAATTGTCCCATTTATCCGTCTATGTCCAGTATGTGTTAAATAAGAAAATAAAAGCAGCGACACCAAGTTTCACATTAACTTATTCTGAAACAATAATAAATATATATATATTTAATTTTATAATTAATTTTTATACAGAAAAAATGCTTGTGCTGCAGGGGCTCATGGAATTTTTATAAAAAGAAGGGGGCGTCTCAGAAGCAAAAATGTCAACAACTGCTGCTATACAGGATCAAGATGCAGAACTTGGAGGTCTAACCTGTAAATGCAGACTCTTTGACTGTCTGCCTAGGAGTTACTAGCACATGCCCAGAACAATCGAGCAGCTCTTTAACAGCACAGTACTGGCCAGCATTCTGGCCAGTAGCATCAGCCATCAACCATGGAATGTGTGGTCACTTTTGTAGTTACTGCAAGAACGGCCTTTATACAAGCCTGGGCAACTTTGATGGAAACTCAGACTGGTGCCAAACAAGCTCTGGCCTCCTCAGTATCTTCCAGCCTAAAAACACAAATGTAATGTATCGATACGAGCTACCAACATGTCTCTCTGATCTCCTATGGACTGCTCTGTTGCAGATCACTAGGAGTCAGGGGCATGGGAGTGCCAATAGCCCACTGGAAGTGATTTTTCTCTCACAATGACAACATGGCTTCTCACCCACAACCCACTCAAAAAGCCACCGTGCATGAAAGACAGTGGGATCAGACTGTCCCGGCACCAACTGAGTTGTCACTATCTCCATGTGACCCCTCAAGGCCCAAATCTGCTAAAGGTTGTCAACCCCAAGCATCAGAAAAACCCTAATCTGAACATCAACAGGTGCCCATCACCCCTGCTGATGCCACTGAAGGAGCATCTTGCAAAAGCAGCAGGCTAGGTAAAAGAACAGTTAAAGGGAGCACAATGAGGTAATAGAAGGGCAAAATAATTCTATAATGATGTTATGTGAAAGGATTAAAAATTACAAAGCTGATTAGAGCCTGTTTACTGGGTTATAATGAGATATTCAGCCATTGATGGCAAGCTGCCAGAGAATGTTTTTTTTCTTGAAACGTGGAGAATTAACATGGATTGATGTTGAAGGACTGTTAGTGCAGGGATGATGTAAAAAGGTTGGTTGTCTTTGTTCTTTTACTGAAAGTATTAGTCCATGAGCTGTTGCCAGGTGGCTGCCCAGGCTAGAACCTGAGGAAAATGGTGACCACAGCCCCAAAAGAAACAGAGGCTATGCCTTCCCCCACAATTATCAGGGCCGTGCCATTCCATTTCTGCTGGACAAGAGGCCTTAAAATTGTCCTTCATATGCACTTTCATGGTTGTCAAGAAGAAAAGCATAATTAGATTACTCATAGATCCAAATGAAGTGCTACAATAAAACAAACATGATTTCACCAGGCCAACCTTTAACTATTGTTCTTTTCAGCTGTCCCAGGGAAATAGGAAAGTAGGAGAAACCAAAATTAATGTTAACAAGTACTTTCTGCTTTCATAAGAGCATACTATGATACACACAAAAAGAAATCCATGGTAACCTGGTAAAATTTAAGCTTTTTCAAATTTGTTGTGGTGCCATTTTTAACCTGACTCAATCACAAGGAACCAGAACTCACGAATTAAGAATTTACTTGATCTAGCCAATGCAACAATATTACAGTGAATATAATAATTCACAGTTTATTCATGTTGCTATCAATCTTTTTCATTTCTATTTGAGTCTTAATATTCTTTCTCACATATTAATCTCAGAAATTGATCTACAGTTATAGCATATTACTGAAGCAAATTATACTGCTTTAGTCTTGCTTTCAAATGTTAGTTAAACATAAAAGGTGCGCACATTGTAATATTTGTTCATTGTGGTATTTAATATCATCATGCTCGGGATCATCCTGGCTTAAAGCAAAGCCAAGTGCTAAAAAAGATTCTAGCACGCTAAAGCCCACGTTTTAACCATGAAGTAACCCAATCCTATCACCCCTGTGTTTTAAAAGGAGCAACATTGCAATATTTAATATTCTGATAATAGCAAATTGTTGCCAGAAATTTCATGAATACTGTAGTTAACAGCCTAAGTTAGCAAACGTCTTTGGACAATCAGGTTGAACAACAGAGCAAAGCATTACAGGAAGATAGTGTGTTCAACCATGTCAACGGCACAGAGGGATCTCTACAATACAGAGGGATCTGGGTGTCCTAGTACATGAATCATTAAAGATTGGCCTGCAGATACAGCACGTGATTAGGAAGACAAATGGAATGTTGATGTTTATTGCAAGAGGAATGGAATATAGAAGTAGGAATGCTTTGCTACAGTTGTACAGGGCATTGCTGAGTCCATTTCTGAAGTACAGTATACAGTTTTGGTCTCCTTACTTAAGAAAGGATATAATTGCATTAGAAGTGGTTCAGCGAAGTTAACATGACTGATATGTGGGATGAAGGAATTATCTTATGAGGTTCAGCAGGTTGGGCCTATATCCATCAGACTTTAGAAGAATGAAAGGTGATCTTATTGAAACGTAAAAGGGGATTTGATAGGGTAGAAGCTGAGAGGATGTTTCCCTGTTTGGGGGAAGTCTAGAAGCAGGGGACACAGTTTAAAAATTGGGGATCTCCCATTTAAGATGGAGATGAGGATATTTTTTTTCCTCTCAGAGGGTCGTTAGTCTGTGGGATTCTCTTCCCTAGACAGCAGTGGAAGCTGGATCATTGAATATGTTCAAGGTGAGATAGATAGATAGATTTTTGACCTACAAGGTAATCAAAGGTTATGTGGGGCAGACAGGAAGGTGGAGCTGAGACCACAGTCAGATCAGCTATGATCTTATTGAATGGCGGAGCAGGCTCAAGGGGCCGAATGGCCTACTCCTGCTCCTAATTCTTGTGTTCTTGTGTTTGTGAAAGTCTGCAGGAAGATTCAGGATGATGAGGAGCAATGTTTCCTCTAATCTGCGAGGGTGTACAGCCATGCAGCAGACCAGAACTTATCATGCAAGGGACAAACAGACTGCGCAAACAGGCCAAGATGTGCAGTTGCATGGAAATTTTAAAGGGACCATGCGCTGCAATGATTACTTGCACACAGCAAAAAGAAATTAGAGGGAACATTGATGAGGAGGGTTAGTGCACTATGGTCACATCACAGAAAAAATATAGTTTGTAAAGAAAAAGACTTGCATTTATATAGTACTTTTCATCACCACCAGATGTCTCAAAGCACTTTACATCCAATGGAATCCTTTTGAAGTGTGGTCACTGTTGTGATGTAGGAAACACGGCAGTCGATTTGTGTACAGGAAACTTCCACAAACAGCAATGTAATAATGACCAGATAAGATGTTTTTTTTGTGATGTTGTTAAATATTGGCCAGGACACCAAGGATAAATCATCTTCTCTTCTTTGAAATAGTTTCATGGGATCTTTTCCAAATAAGGCCTTGCTTTAATGTCTCATCCGAAAAACAACACCTCCAACAGTGCAGCACTCCTTCAGTAATGTACTGGCGTGTTAGCATAGAATTTTGTGTTCAAGCCATGGAATGGGACCTGGAACCTTTTGACTCAGAGGTGAGAGTGCCACGAACAGCCAGAACCGACATTCTAAGTTTGGTTTATTTCAGTGATGTGGCAAAGGCGAATCCTGATTGAAGAAATTAAGAGGAGTTATGAGAAAATATGTGTATGAATTTGGAAGGCAAAATTCAAGTATTTTGGAGGGGAAAGGCAATTAGAGATGGGATGGTACATGCAAGGACAGATGGGTCAGACTTGAACTCTTAGGTGACTAACAAATGCAGGGCAGCAATCAAAGCTAATATGATATTGAACAATATAGTCAAAGTAGTTAGGGGAGGTAATGATCAAAGTGGATAGTGGTCTAGTCAAATCACACTGTGAATTCTGCATTTCAGTCTGGTCACCAAGAAACAAGGGGGGCATATAATAGTCATTCAATAGTACAGACCTTGATTATTGCTGAAAAAAGAGACGTCAAAGCTTTTCTTGCACTCATCAGCACACTTCACAAGAATACCAATATAAGGGGAAAACAACAATTTATACTGTATAGGAAGAGAGTGCTGGTTGGTTAGCAAGTGGACTCTGATTGGTAGAGGTGTTGCCATGGAGAATGCACCAAAGATGGTGACTAGCAGTTAACTGCCAAGCATTGCTTGAAATTTAAACCAGGTAGCTTGACCCTGATTGGTCAAGGCATTGACCTGAGGAATGAGTCAGCGAATGAGTGCAATTATTTTGTTTAGCTGTGTCCATGTGTTCATTTGACATTGCTAGCCTAATCGTCAATATTCCACTTAAGGAAGCCATAGACGTTTGTACTGTAGCACTATATCATGGCAATCTTGATCCGCTGCCATTGTGTGAATCAGTATTAATTGACATTGCTAGCCTAATCGTCAATATTCCACTTAAGGAAGCCATAGACGTTTGTACTGTAGCACTATATCATGGCAATCTTGATCCGCTGCCATTGTGTGAATCAGTATTAATTATGAAGTTGGCAACTCGCGCCGTTGAGTTCAGTTTTAAGAACACCATGTATGCCCAAATAGATGGTGTTGCCATGGGATCCCCTCTAGGCCCAGCTCTCACAAACATCTTTGCTGCGTTTCATAAGAAACACATCTTTGAAGGAATGACACCTAACCTCCCATCTCTCACATGTTTCCGATACGTGGATGATACGTTTGCTATATTTAAATCCGCAGCTGCATGTAACAATTTCCTTACATGGACTCCATCCTGCACCCAAATTCACCTTTGAAATGGAGCAGTCAAATGAACTCTCCTTCTTTGACGTACTAGTTGAGAAATCTGCCAGGGGATTTTTTACCACAGTCTACCAGAAGTTTACCTTCACTTGTCTATATACATGTTGGGATTCTTACAGCTCCACATGCTATAAGGTTGGTCTTATCGGCAACCTTGCAAATAGGGCCTGAGCCATTTGCTCATCATGCAAGCTTGATGCTGAAATAGGGCACATCAAAGTCATCTTGCAGGATAATGGCTACCCTGATCAGATCATTTCACGCTGTATATCACACAAACCCATGAATGGGCCTAAAGCTGTCACTTTCGACCTTGAAAAGTGCCCAGTCTACCTTAGATTACCCTGGAAGGGCAAGGTATCTCAAAAATTTGAGCAATAGATGAAGCTGGCTGTTTCACACTGCACCTATACAGTAGCAACATGAGTGGTATTCACCACTAACAAGATGGGGCTGTCAAGCCAATAAGACATTCTGCCTATCATACAAATGAGTCATGTGGTATATGAATTTCAGTCTGAGTGTGACGATAGGTACGTAGGCCATACATCCCGAAGGCTGGCAGATCGTATCAAACAGCATGTCCCAGCTGCTGTTCACAATGGGCAGTGTACAGACCATACCCAACCAGCCCATGCTTGCAAAACTCAAAACACAGTGTCCAACATTGGATGTGATTCTGCAATTGGAAAACATTTGCTAAATAATCCTCAATGTGCTAAGAATTATGCTGACAACCAATTTAAGATTGTCAGTTGGGCTTGCTGTGTGGCACATTTGCATGTACTGGAAGCCACATATATTAATACACAGTGCCCTGTTCTTTGCAGATAGAAAGAACAATGTACACACATTATGCCTGTTTCAGCCAAACAAAATAAGTGACAGCCATTTGCTGACTCATTCCTCAGGGCAATATCTTGACCAATTAGGGTCAAGCTGCCTGGTTTAAATTTCAAACCATGCTTGGCAGTTAAATGTCAGTCACCATCACTGGTGCATTCTCCATGTCAATCCCTCTACCAATCAGAGTCTACTTGCCAACCAATCAGCACTCTCTTCACATAACAGTATAAATTGTTTTTTTCCCCTATATCAATATTCTTGTGAAGTGTCCTGATGAGTGCAAGACAAAAAACTTTGACATGTCTCTTTTTTCAGCAATACTCAAGCGGCATTTAAGTATTGGTGGCAGTACAGGGAAGGCTCATGAATCTGATTTCCACTGTCAGAGATCTGAGGAAAGACGCCTATCATAGTCTACAAAAAGCAGAACAAATATAATCTGGTCAGTTACCACCCCATGTGTCTATTCTCAATCATCAACAAAGTGATGGCACTTCAACAGCAGTAACCTGCTCACCAATGCTCAGTTTAGGCTCTGCCAAGGCTACTGGGGAAGACAGTGGCATAGTGGTAATGTCACTGAACTAGTAATCCAGAGACCCATGCTAATGCTCTGGGACGTGGTTTCAAAGCCCCTCATGGCAGCTGGTGAAATTTAAAATGCAATTACTAAAATATGGTTTTGAAAGCTGGTCGCTGTAATGATGACCATGAAGCAATCTTTAATTGTCATAAAACCCATGTGGTTCACTAATTCCCTATAGGGAAGGAAATCTGGCATCCTGACCGGGTCTGACCTACATGTGACTCCAGGCCCACCACAATATAGTTGACTCTTAACTGCCCCTGAAATGACCTTGCAAGCCATTCAGTTCAAGGGCAATTAGGGATAGGCAACAAATGCTGGCCTTGCCAACAATGCCCACATTCCATAAAAGAATAAATAAAACTCGACTCATTCTGATCTCATTACAGCCTTGGTACAAACATGAACAAAAGTTCTGAATTGCAAAGGTGAGATGAAAGCTACTGCCCTTGACTTCAAGGTAGCATTTGACTGAAGATGGAATCAAGAAGCCCTAGCAAAACTGTAGTCAATGGGTATCGGGGAAAATCCTCCAATGATTGAAGCCATACCTAGCACAAAATAAGATGGTTGTGGTTGTTGGAAGTCAATCATCTCAATCCTGGGACGTCACTGCAGGAGTTCCTCAGGATAGTGTCCTGGGCCCAAACATCTTCAGCTGCTTCATTAATGACCTTCCCTCCATCATAAAGTCAGAAGTGGCGGTGTTCGCTGATGATTGCACAAAGTTTGGTACCACTTGTGACTCCTCAGATACTGAAGCAGACCTTGTCCATATTCAGCAAGACTCAGACAACATTAACGCTTGGGCTGATAAGTGATAAGTAATATTCTTACCACAAAAATGCCAGCCAATGACCATCTCCAACAAGAGAGAATCTAATCATCCCCCTTGTCATTCAATGGCATTACCATCACTGAATCCCCCACTATCAACATTCTGGTGGTTACTATTGACCAGAAACTGAACTGAACTGGCCATATAAATATTGTGGCTACAAGAGCAGGTCAGAGACTCAGAATCCTGCTGCGAGTAACTCACCTCCTGACTCCCTGAAGTCTGTCCACCATCTACAAGGTACAAGTCAGGAGTGTGATGGATATTTTCCACTTGTCTGGATGAGTGCAGCTCTAACAACACTCAAGAACTTTGAAACAATCAAGGACAAAACAAGCCATGTGGTCAGCACCATATCCACCACCTTAAATATTCTCTGTGCCTCCACTGACGCACAGTGGCATTAGTGTGTACTATCTACAGGATGCACTGCAGCAACTTGCCAAGACTCCTTCAACGGCGCCTTCCAAACCTGGGATCCCCACCATCTAGAAGCTCAAGGACAGCAGACGCATGGGAACACCACCACCTGCAAGCTCTCCTAGTCACACAGAATCCTGACTTGAGACTATTTTGATGTTCCTTCACTGTTGGGTCAAAATCCAGAAATCCCTTCCAAGCAGTAATATAGGTTTATCTATACCAATGGACACAAGCTGTTCAATAAGGCAGCTCAGCACCATTTACTCGAGGGAAATTAGGAACAAGCAACAAATACTGAGATAAAAACAAAAAAGATAAAAACAAAGATAAAAACAGAGATAAACAAATACTGAAATCGTCAGTGATGCTCACATCCCATGAAAGAATAAAAAATTACAGGGCTGTACGCATGGTGTCTTTGACTGAACTAGGGTTTGTTTAAAGCAGCCTATGGATCTCACAGCTTGGCTCATTGATAAGGAGTGTATTAGATCAGACCTGTTCTTCAGAATAAATGGCATCGTCAATTAATTATATCCTCATCAATCTTTACAGTGATTGAAAAGACTCTAACAAAATTGACATCAATTCATTGCGCAGCTCCAAACAATTTCAGTTTTCTTCCTATGAAAAATAGGTAGCCAATATTATTACTGACAGACTCAGGCTGTCTTGCTGTCAAATTACCCTAAGGACCTCACCTAACCAGGAGTTGGAGCATTGATAGTTGAAATGGTGATTTCCCAATGCGGCTTTTTCATCAACTGGCAGTGACAGCTGTGGAATTAATTAATTAATTAATTAATTAATTCTCAATCTTATGATGTACCAGTCTTTAAATTAATTTAAAACAAATGGAAAACTAGCAAACTTGTTTCACTTTAACAATTCTTGATTCTCAATTTGGCAGTTAGAGAAATGGAGTTTTGTTATTGCGACTTTTAGATTTAACAGCAGTGATCTCCAAGGGATTGGTAGATATCTTGCATTCATGTGGCGGCAAGGCACCAGCAACATCTGTTTCAATACAGCTGCAGGAAATGTTTAATTTATCAGAAATTCACACCTCAGCGTTCTTCCTGTCCAAAAGACTCTGGTCTCGCTCTCTTATCTCAGTATCTGGACATCGAACAAGCAGCAACCCAATTGCTCCATTTTATTCTCTCCCAGCATCTTGCATTCCACACACCTGACAGGAGATAATCAAACTAACCTCAATCCCTGTCATCCATCCCAACTCTGACCCTTTGCACTCTCAATGAATCAGCTATCATTACCCCTCTGTGCATGTCTCTCCAGAATGTACATTCATTTGTGAACAAGGTATCCATGAGCTTATTGTAGATTGACATCAGAACCTTGACTGAGACATGGCTGAAGAGTGCTGACATCTTTGCCCTTACTGAAATTCTCCCTCTGGCTACACTTTCCATCACTTGACCCATTCAAAATGCTGCTATAGTGGTGTAATCCTTATCTTTAAATCACACCATAGTCTCTCTCTGTATTCCCTGAAATCCTCATCTATGCCTTTGTTACCTCAAGGGCAGGACATTGAGTTCGGTGAGCAGTGGGTGGGGTCCGCTCGCCGACGCGGGATGATATTGGGTGGAACCCTCAACATCACCCGCGTCATTTAAATTTTCAGGCTGGTGGGGGCGCAACCAAATCGGCTGTGCGCCCATTGACCTGTCAACGGCCAATTGAGGCCATTTAAGAACTAATTCAAGAAGTTGAAGGACCTGCCCGTCCAACCTTAACATTGGTGGGCAGGCCAGGAGCCCTGGCAGGCTTCTGAGAAAGCATGAAACCTCATCTACGGGCGGGATGAGATTTCAAGTAGGTTTTTAAAAATTTAATAAAAGTGGAATTAAAAGTGATGGGCATTTCCCAACTCATGTGACGTGTCACATGAGGGGACATGTCAAGGAAATTTTATGTATCTATATTTCTTATTTTTGAATTTGGCACCAATTTCCCTGAGGCAGCACTTAGCCTCAGGGAGGTGAGTGTGCACTTTCGCGCATGAGCACATTCTTGGCTTAGGCAATCCCGCCCCCCGCCTCCTGCACAGGGAGGGCATAGCGCTTTCTGGTGGACATTACACTGGGCGTGCCTTAATTGGCCCGCCTGTTTAAAATGGCGGCGGGGGTGCCAATCGGAGGTGCGCCTGCACCCGCTCGCTCCTGAACTTCTTCCCATGGATTTGACTATTTCGATGCATTACTGATCAACCTCCCATCTTGTGCCCCTCATAAACTTGTGTTCATCCAAAGTTCTGCTGCCCATATCTTAACTCACTTCATGCCTTGTTCATCCATTAGCACTGCGTTTACTAACTTACATTAGCTCCCAGTCCATCAAAGCCTCAATTTTACCTTCACCTTTGTTGTCAAGTCCCTCCAAGGGAGGCAAGGTGGAATGGAAGGGGGCCGTAACAGGGTGAGGGAAGGATAGGGTAGAGTGCCCATCATCGTCCTGCCATCATCCCATTTACAAGTGGTGGGGAAGGTGGAGGTCTTTCTGCCTAGAGGCCAAATGAGCATTTAAGAAGCCAACTAAAGGCCTCCACCTGCTGACACTGGCATTTTACCAGTGGTAGGTGAGTCCTCTGTAACCTGAGGAGGCCACCTAATGAACTCTAGATGCCTCCCTGTGGGCTCGGAGTGCAAGTCCTCCTATTTGGCACTCTTTGGCCAACACAGGGCCCCTAGGGAGGCAGTGGCCAACCCTTCAGCAATGGCACCGGCTGCCCCCTCCAACCCAACTTGCTGGAGCCCCCTGACTGGTCCCAATGCCTCCAGACCCCAATTGCTTGGTGGGGAGGGCAGCAGACTTCATGCCATTCTCGTCTTCCAAATCAATTCCAGCAGTGACCACCAACAACAGTGGCGCTGCTGAAACTGCTGATCTGCCAACTCTCTTATTGGCTGTCCTTTAAAGGGGTGGTAGTTCTGATAGCAACTGATTAATTGCCTGAGCCCCGGTGCCCCACAAGCAGCTGTGGTGGGGTTGCCCCCCAGCTTTCCAGCTCATTGTTGGGACCTCCAATGCAAGAAGAAAATTCAGCCCCTTGAATCAGCTTGGAAACTCTCCCCTTCAGGGTCTTTATCTCTGGCTCCTCCTTTAGCATAGTCCTTAAGACAGGCATATCCAACCTTTTAAATTTTCTCATTCAAGGTTGGTGAGCAAATTTTGGAAAGTTAAGGTTTAGCACAATGTTAAACATGAATTTCAAAATAAAGATGAAGTATGAAGAAAATAACTAACTTGCTGAGCAAAAGTAAAGCAATATCAAAACAATAAATTGATAATTAAATAAGAGTAATTAATTAAGATCATTAGAGTGTGAAAGAGACAGAGCCTATTAGTCTGGCTCACACCCAATCTCCTGATGCTCACTCACTCATCCTCACCCAGCGTGTGTGTGGGTGCGATTATGTTTGTGTTTGTGGCTAAAGGTGATTGGTAATCCTGAGACTGTGAGTGAGCCAGACACAAATGCACTCCCACACTCACTCACTCTCTCTCTCCCACACTCACTCACTCTCTCTCTCCCACACTCACTATCTCCCTCTCTTTCACACTCACTCTCTCTCTCTCTTCCACACTCACTCTCTCTCTCTCTCCCACACTCACTATCTCCCTCTCTTTCACACTCACTATCTCCCTCTCTTCCACACTCACTCTCTCTCTCTCCCACACTCACTCTCTCTCTCTCCCACACTCACTCTCTCTCTCTCCCACACTCACTCTCCCTCTCTTTCTTTCACCAAGCTTTTGGTTGCCTGTCCTGACATCTCCTATGGCTCAATGTCAAACATCTTGTCATTTGCATCAAGAACCTTGGGAAGTTTTGTTGTGTTAAAGGTGCTATATAAATGCAAGTTATTGTTGAATAGATTTGAACTTTTAAGCCTGGAAAGGAAGCACCTGAGAGGTGATGGTATAGCAGTATCTAAGATTGCTAATAAACTTCTGTGTAGAATAATGGAGACAACAATCTGGAGATCAGTTAAGAAAAAAGTTGGGTGATACACCCAGGGAAAAATATCTCTGGATGGATAAATTAGGATGGAACCCCTGGCCTTCCACATTTATAATTCTCTTGTGACCACTTGCAAATTACCCATGCCTGAGTATTCCAGTCTCCCTGATACACTGCAGCAACGTGTACAATTTAGATTGTGTCTGGGAATGCACAATTTGTTGGCCATAGCATCATTGAAACCCTTTAATCCCCTGCTCCTAGTTTTGAAAAGATTCTCTAAGCTCCCAGAATTGATTTTTTTTTACTCTCAAAGCCAAATCTTGCAGATTTCGGAGATTTACAATGATATGACAATAGTTTTTGTGATTTTAAGTGCTTATATATTTTAAAAATGCATTCCTCTACCAGTTGATCCCTTTGGTGACAGCACATCAGGGACCATAATCCAGGGCACTAATTTGTTTAGCCAATCAGGAAATTGCCCATTTTGACCCAGAGTCTAGTGTTTTTCTATTATTTTTCATTATTCTCAGGAGTAATCTATGAAGTATTAAGTACTTGAGATTCTCCGGTAAATAAATGGCGTGCTGTGCCAGTAATATCTTCAAAAATATTTAACAAAAAGCAGATTCAGCCCAGTGGTGGATATTTTTCTTCAAGACCTCATTAATTCTTCAGTTTGGACTCAGTGCTTAAAATTTTCATTCTTCCAACTTCTATTTTTAGTGATCATAGCAAAATGGTGTTGCTGCAGGTAGACACTTCTCTCTTATTATCTAAAATTTGGTGAGTGGTGAGACATTCTTCCTCTCACCATTTTGGGGCCTTAGTAGTCTGAGCATTGCCCGAAAGACAGGCAATGTCTGAAGCAGTCTCTAGACAAATACAAGTATGGTTACAGGAGACTTTTCCCCCTGGCACATGTAACAGTATAAATTTAGATGCGTGTAAGTTCAGCCTTGTCCATAGTTTAGGCAGAATTTAATCAGAAGAATGTGGTTCCCAATGGCAGGGCCGGAATGGGCGACTCTTCTGCTCATGCGTCAGGACCCTCAACACACTTACTTTGCAAAAGTGCTGGGAGGAAAATGGCAGCACACACAACAAGAAATGTTCAAAGATTTTGTATTGCAACAATTGCAGAAGACCATGATTGGCTGGTGGTCAGAGCCCTTCTAGGAAGTTCCAGAGTTTCTAAGACCTTTTTGATCTTATATAGATGAGCTCAGGATATCCCAAGGTCTTATTTTTAAGGCCAAACAAGTCCTTATTCCAGAATCCCGTAGACCTGACATCCTACAGCAATTGCATCACGTGCATATGGGAATAGGTCAATCCAGGAGACTGGCTAGAGAAACTGCATACTGGCCACGGTGAAGTGGATTATAATACTAGGCCCTTTTTGGAACTATTCCAGATCAGGCGATGTCCTCGGATGATCACTCTGGCTTAAGGTTGAGAAAGACAGGTCTCACAGACATTTAAATGGGTCTGAAGAACTTGATCTAACTCTCCCTGAAGGAAAAGAGCCACCAGCGAATATTACAGTCCACCAGATAATCTTTTTAACAAGTTTTAGCTAGGTTACAACAACCTGGATATTATAATTGTCTGGACATCTCTGCTCAACAATGTACCCCACAATTGAAGAGTGGGTTTTCAATCTGGATACGGAAGACTAAATGAGACAATATGCTTTTTAAATTATATAAACATTTATTTAAAGAACTGAACATGCAATTTGCTTTTGATGTTGCAACTTTGATAGTTCTAGGAAAAGAAAGCATAATATTGTTCTTAATAGAGAATCCAAGTTTAGGACTATCATCACTGCACTACATTGAGAAACGCTAGAATGAAACTAACAAATCTAAAATTCCTACAGTGTGGATCCAATATTTACATCATAAAAGAACTGAACCAGGAAGAAGCATGTTGAGTACTCATGCTGGACAACATTCTTTGTCCTTATTAACATCCTTCATTTTTGTCAATATCCTTCAAGCAAATAGGATACTGAAAGGTGCATATAGTGATCCCTGCATTCGGTTTCCAGGATTCAGTTGACAAATTATTTAAGGTCATCCTTAAGGTTATCCGTTGTTAGATTGTGTTATCTTACAACTTATCAATGCCTTGCTGAGGTGATGTATTGGCCAGTTTTTCTCAGGACTGCTTTGTGTTAGAGGAAAAACCATATTTTATGCTATAGGTTGTTGGTGTCTTTGAGCACACAATTATGCCCAGGTATATTTATAAACTTTTAAAACTTTGTCCAATAAATGAACTCTGCTTTTAATTTTTAAACCCTGCTTCATTGGAAAATCGCAATTTTAAACTTACATCTCCGTATTTATATTTGGATTCTCCAATAACTCCGGCCGAAATTTTCCAGCTCCCTCCTCACCCCCACCCCCGGCAGCATTCCCCGTGGTGGGGCCGATGAGCCATTGAAGTCCCTGTTCGCATCGGTGGGATCAGTGCGAGGAGCTGGAAAATTCTGGCCTCCCTATTTATAGGGATGAATCAAGGCATCAAAACGGCTTTGAGGAAATGAGAAGCATGTCAAGCCTACGTTCCCAGTCACCACAAAGAACTGTCATTACCGCATGAAGTACCAACACATCCATGGACCAGAATTGAAACTGACCTCTTTGGCATCCGTGGGGATGATTTCTTGGTTGTGACTGACTATTGCTTGAAATTTCCCATTATCCACCAGTTACACAACACACCCAGCACAGCCATTGCGGGCACATTGAGTTCAATCTTTAGCCTATTTGGGCACCACAAGAAGTTGTTTCAGACAATGGGCCCCAAAAAACTGGAAAACCATTTAAGATGATGGGCAGAATTTTTAGGTTGGTAGGCAGGCATAATCGGCGGGTCCAGGATTGGCCCAGGGAATGGACCCCAAGCACAATTGGCCCCCAACAGCAATTTCATGCTGGCTGGCCAATTAACGGCCAGCCAGCATGAAACACACTCTGAGAAGCTCAGCACCGCCAGGGTGGGGGCAGGAAGAGGGCGGCTGCTATGGTCAGCGTGGGCACGAGCGGCCGCTGACAGAGAGCTGCCTCAGGGAGCTGAAGAACTGAAAAGCATTAAAATTTTTAAAATCAGGAAAAAAATATGCAAGCATCACAATCAATCACCTGAACATATACATGATAAAAGTGCTGTCCGTAGATTTTATTTTTATTTTATTTCATTACGGAAACCTCATCCCACCCTTGGGTGAGGCTTCATGAAAAATGTAAAGGCCGTAAGGTTGGACAGACCATGTAAAATTAAAGACAAGTGCGCTGTTAATGACCTTAATAGACCTTTTAATTGTCGGCCGGCGTGCCTCTGACTTTTGCATGTGCCCACCGACCAAAATATTATGCAAGTGCGGGATGACATCAGGACACTCGCCTGACATCATCTCGCGCGATTTCATGTCCAACTGGATTGGGTGCGTGCCCGCACACCAAGCTAAAATTTCTGCCCGATGTGTGAAAATGGGGAGTTGACTATTCAGCCTCATCCCAACACTGCCCCAGGTCTAATGGCATGACAGAACATTTGGTACATGAAGTCCTTAATTATAAAATGTCAGCAAACTAAACAAGACTGCAAATTGCAATACTGAACCTTAGAGCGACACTGCTCAGTGCAACCGTTCCTTCACCAGCAGGACTATAGTTCACCAACAGACAAGTGCAAACAACCTTTTCTAGTCATCAGTCATCAATACTGTCAGGATGCATTCATTGAAAAACAGAGAAGATGAAGCACACACAATACCAGCATGCAGGCAAAGAATTACCCAAATAAACATTGGACAAAAAATACAAATACAACACATAACCAGTGGAACATGGGATCCAACAGAAGCCATTAGGATCTATCCAGAACCACGATCAGATCAAGTATGAACACCCAATAGCATGGCTTTGTGAAGAAACCAATGCCAAATTAGGGAACTAGCAGAATAAGAAACACCATGTAACCACATCACATCAAACATGATCTAAAACACAATCAAAACACAACACTCCTACAGCCAACCAGAATTGTGAGAACATACATTAATCTTAAACCAACTTCACAGAAACAAAGTCTACATTGTTAGACTATTATGCTTCAGACACAAAGAAGTTTATCACTTGATATAATTGTATATTTAAACACATACACATATTGATGTAATGTAAATAACTCTGATTATTTAATGGTATGGCTTCAAGTTAGAAAAAAAGGGGGATGTTGTGGTATACCTTTAAGGAGTGTATCTAAAACCTTTGTAGAACACCAGACAGGCTGTGATGCATATACTCAGGTAATCATTGGGCAGATGATAAAAGCAGCCCTAGAAATCAGACATGCTAACTAGTCTCCCAGATATTGTTGTATATAGTATCATTTCTTTAAATAAAAGAACCCACCTAAATGAGTTATCAATCCTCTTCATGTCCGTGTAAGGTAGAAAACACAACGGTGGCCTATGTTGTTTGGCCATGATGCTCGAGTTTCCTCTCATGGCCCTGACCCTTCCAACATCACCCTGCTCCGTTCCCCACTCATCCTGCAGCTTCCAACCATCACACTTGACACAATGCCAGTGACCCTCAGCCTTTCATCTCTCAACCTTGACCCTCTCTCCTTCACCATCAGGACAAAGCAGCCGGCTTGTTCAACACCCCATCCACTAACATAAATATTCACTTCCTCCACCACCAATGCATAATGGCAGCAGTATGTACCACATACAAGATGCACTGCAGGAATTCATCAAGCCTCCTTCCAAATCAGTGACCTCTACCAGCTAGAAGGACAAGGGCAGCAGACGCATGGGAACACCACCACCTGGAAGTTCCTCTCCAAGTCATTTACCATCCTGACTTGGAAATATATCGCCGCTCCTTCACTGTCACTGGGTCAAAATCCCAGAACTCCCTCCCTAATAGCACTGTGGGTGCACGTACACCACATGGACTGCAGTGGTTCGAGAAGGCAGCTCACCACCACCTTCTCAAGGACAACTAGGGATGGGCAACTAACCCTGAAAGAAGAACAAAAAAGATGAACAAACAAGCCATTGTATCCACAGTCGTATGTCCACTTTACAATACCTGTTAATCTCCAGACGACCAAAGGTAACTTCAGAGATTTGTACCCTGATGGACTCAAGAGAGAGAACGAACAACAGGAGAGATGTCATGAGTGTCCACAGGAACTTAATTAAATTCCACGCTGGAAATGACATCTCTCCTGCTGTTCGTTCCCTCTCTTGAGTCCCTCAGGGTACAAATCTCTGAAGGTGAATGTGCACATGTGTGTGCGTGTTTGTGTGTGTGTATGTGTGTGCATGCACACACACAAACACATACACAAACACACACAAACACAGACACACACACACACACACACACACAAACACAGACACACACACACACACACACATCCTCCCTCCCTCCACACACTCTCCCTCTCTCACACACATTCTACATGTCTCACACACACACTCACTCTCTCTCCCTTTGTCTCACACACACACACACTCTCTCTCCCTCTCTCATACACACACATTCACACTCTATCTCCCTCTCTCTCACACACACACATTCACACACTCGCCCTCTCTCTTGCACAATCTCTCCCTCTCCCTCACACTCACACATTCTCTCCCCCTCTCACACACACACATGAACACACACTCTCTCCCTTTCTGTCCCACATAGTCACACACTCTCTCCCACACTCCCCCACTCTCCCACACTTCCTTCCTAACTCTCTCCCACATTTTCTCCCTCACACACACACTGTCTCCCTCTCTCAGACACACACTCATTCTTTAGACAAATCCATATTGATGCTGCGAGTTGTGAAGCTGATGCACATTGCTAGAGGGAGAGAAGTAGATAGCATTCCTCTGGCTGGTCTCCCATGCTTCCTAGTAAGTGAACATTACCAGAATCCTAGAAAAGGTTATCCACCTCTAATCTTAGGGCAGAATTGTCCATGCCCACTGACATTGGGCATGTTCGGTAGTGTGAGTGGACAATATGGTAAGAAGGCTAAAAATCGGTTTCACGACATTGTGAAACTAGTTTGCGATCGTCCATTCAGATGGTGAGCTGTGTTCCCCGCCAACAGGCGCCAGAAACCTCATTGTAATACATCAGCATATCATTATAAGTAAGCCCAGCCTGTCGAACTCCTCTCCACCCCCACCGCCGCTGGATTGTCTGCCCACATCGATGGGAAAACACACCGGTGCAGAACACATCTTGACAACTGTGACTTGCAAAAATTGGGACTTACAGCCAGGGCCTTGCTCACATCGCAGACAATCGAGGAGCAGAAGATGCTGGAGCCCAGTGGCACATTGGGGGAAAATCCATGCCATGCTGGGTGGATTCTCATGGACATGGCTCTCCTGTGAAGCAGCTCATGGAAGTTGGAAAGTCACAGTTGATGCTCAAAACGGATGATGGCTGAGGGTGTGGGAGTGGGAGGTCTAGGATCAACTGGGAGAAGAAGAGGGATTACAGGGAGTGAGGTTGGGTTGAGGGAATGAAGGTGTCGGGAGTGAGGTTGGGAGGGGGGGAATGAAGCTGTCAGCGGGATGAGGTTGGGAGGGAGGGTGTACAGGGGAGGAGGGGAGAAGATCGCAAATGGGGAGCTATGTGTAAGTGGGGTGGAAGGTGTAAGGGAAGGGGTTTTGGGGGAGGCAGGAGTGAGGAGAGGGGAAGGAGTCCAGGGGGATGGAAGGAGTGTGGAGAGGGGAGGGAGGAACAAGCGCTAGGAGGGGAGGGAGTCCAGGGGGAGGAAGGAGTGCAGAGAGGGGAGGGAGTCCAGGGTGAGGAAGTCCAGGGGGAGGAAGGAGTGCTGGGAGGGGAAGGAAGTAAGGGTGGATGAAGAAGTAAGGGTGGAGATAGGAATTGGGAAGGGGGAAAGAGTAAAGCTGGAGGAAGAAGTGAGGGTGCCTGAGGGAGTCAGGAAAGGGGAAAGAGTAAGGCTGAAGGAAGAAATGAGGCTGGAGGAAGAAATGAGGCTGGAGGAAGAGGTAAGGCTGGAGGAAGGAGTGGGGAAGGACTAAGGGTTGTGGAAGAAGTCATGGTGTTTGAGAGAGTCAGGAAATGGGAGGGACTAAATGGGGGCAATCCAGGGGTTGGAGGGAAACTGGTCCGGGTGGGGGGGTGGAATGGGTTCTTGGAGGGAAGGGGTCCTGAGGGGGGAAGGAGTTCTGGGAGAAGGGGTAGGGAGGGGGGAAGGGGTTCCATGGGGAGAAAGGGTCTGGAGGGGGGGAATGGGGTTCTGGGAGAAGGGGTACGGAGAGGGAGATATCCAGGTGAACGTGCAAGGGAGGGCTCTGATGGGTCCATGACTTCCTCCTGGGGTCTGAACGGAGGATGAGCATGGTACAAGGGAATGATGAGAATGACTGAGGGCAGTGTGAGGTGATAGCGTGGGAGGGTGTGGGTTTGGAGGTAGCAGTAGAAGGGACAGCGAGGGCGGTTGGTGGGGATTCGGAGGCAGACACGGACCCTGGGGGTGGGAAGGAGGAGGTTTTGGAGGTTAATGTGGATGGGGGGTGGATTTTTGGAAAGGAAGAGAATGTGAATGTCACCTGGACATCCCCAAAGGTAAAGGGCTGTGGCTGGTAGGTCACGGATGGAGGTGAAAGGTGATACTGGGGGGGTCAACTGTGATGGGTGAAAGGAAATGGGTGACTGGGGGAGGGGAAAGGACTGGGGAGCAACAGTAAAACCAAATTAGCACCATGCTGTCCAAATCGAAAGTGAAACGAGAGTCGTGGTGGGCAAGATTAGGTGCTGCATGGGAGTGTGACCAGTGTGTGGGTGGAGATACAGGTCAGCTCAGATGGACAACTGAAAGCAAACCCCAGCAGGCAGCATTGAAAGTGCTCAGGACAGTGAGATGAATGCGATACATGAAGGACCCACGTGCATGGGAGAGTGCTTGCATGAGGCTCCGAAAGGCCCTGCCTCACACACTTGTCCCTCCAGAATCACTTGTTGGCCAGCTGCTCCCTCTGCAGTGACAGAGGATGAGGTTGAGGGACTCATTGGCAAAGGGGACTCGGAGGGAGCAGACAGTGTCTGAGATTCCTGAGTGGATGACCCAGAGGTATCCAACTGCCACTCCTCCTCCCCTCGGGAGCCCGAGGGTCCTGGCCTGACTCCTTGAGGGGAAGGAGCACCTAGAGGGATATCAAGGTGCCGCGTTTCCCTCTTGTGTTGCCACTGCCGGAACTCACACTTGGGTCCCACGATGGAATGCAGGTCTGCATGCATCTCTGCGTTCTACTGGACCAGAGTCTCCATGTCATCCTCCCCATGAGACCCCCATACATGCACATGTGGGCACCACTTCATCAGAGAGCAGGTGGACACACTCCACCGACTCGCCATGCCACTCTGGTGAGGGCTTCCAACAGCTCTGTGTGATGTTCCCATGCCTTTTGCTGACTCTCCAAGATGAGTTGGATGGCCTAACCCAGAAGCTCGTTGTCTGTCTCAGACCTCACAGATGCTTCTTCCCCAGCAATCCTCCTGAGTGCTGGGGAGCTGGGCTTAACCCGCCTCCTCCTGCTGGGGGTATGTGTTCGTGCGGTGACCACCAGTTTGTGAACCCGAGCCTACAACTATGTCCCACCGAGTTGTGCGTCTCTGCACTGGTGCAGGGTGTAGGTAAGCACTGTCACAGGTCTTCCAGGCTGCTTATTTTCAGCTCTTCAATGGAGAAGGTGTTCCCTTGGCTGGAGGTAAGTACATGGATGGAGCTGAGGGACTGGCTGGCTGAGGATGTTGGTCATTTGGCAGAGCTCCCTGTGAACCAAAGTGGAGATAATTAGTGCATGACAGCAGAGTCAGAAGCAGGAGAGAGAGCACTCACAGTTCTGTTGAGAGAGAGATGATCTGGTGCAGGGTCCTCACGAGGGTGTTCGCCGCCGACCTCACCATCACCGCAGGCAGGGCCCACGTCCTCACCAATTAGTGCGATGGCACACTCCTCAAAGCGAGTGAGGGGTCTAATGTGGGCCACTCCACCCCCTAGCCTGGGTCCTTTTCCTACTGTTGTGAGCCAGCTTCTCCTACATGGAAACAAATGGTGACTGTGTGAGCAGGACACGTGGCACTGTGTGGAAGGTTTGTGTGGTGAGCGGAGCCATGGACGGAATGAGGACATGAGCTCAAGGGGATACGAGCCTGATGGAGATGTGAGGGTGTGTGTGTGAGAGTTTGTGGTGTTGTCCCTTGAGGTGTGAGATCCCTGTGGATGTGTGATGGGTTTGTGATTGTGTGAGTTGAGAGTAATGAGAAGAGTGACTTACCCTGGCAGAGTGGATGAGACCATTCATCCTGTAATAGCACTGGATGGCTGTCCTCTTATGCAGGGCATTGGCGCTGACCACCGCTGCTACGGCCTACCATGCTGGACTGGTGATGCGGCTGCCCAAGTTGTGGCCAGGGCAGGGGAGAGGACATCACGGTGGGCCCCCACGACCTTCAAAAGGTGTTCAAGTGTCATACCACTAAACATGGGGGCGGCAGTCTTCTTGTCTTTCAGGGTCATCCTGCCTTCTGTGCAGCAGGTCTGGGCTGGTAGCACTGAGAGCTGTGCACATGGCTGGACTTTAAATATGGTGCCCGGTGTGATGAAGCAGCGAGGTGATGGCGTGACGGGTGAATGAGAGCCCGCCCACCATGGAAACGGTGTGTTTCCCGGGAATGCATAAATAATTAAATTTGGGACGATATGGCGTGAAAAGCAACATCCCTGCCCTCTACTGCTTTTAGAGACAAATTTGGGACAATTCCGCCCTTAACTGCAGATTATGAGTCGCTTGAGGATAGTGACTTGAGGACTGGAGGCAGAACAGAAAGGACTTGTTTTCTCATAAAAATTTTAAATCTGAAGGCATTCAACAAATGGACAGAAAGCCTTAGCATATTTCATATTTATGCTTAGTGGCAAGAGAAGAATTGATGGTGTCTGTTCCATTTAAAAAGTACTCCACAGTGGGGTGATGGTAATGCTCTGGGGACATGGGTTCAAATCCCACCACAGTAACTGATGAAATTTGAATTCAGTTAATAGACCTGGAACACAAAACTAGTCTCAGTAATCATGACCATGAAACTATCGCCGATTGTAGTAAAAACCCGTCTGGTTCACTAGCGTCCTTTAGGGAAGGAAATCTGTTGTCCTTACCTGGTCTGGCCTACATGTGACTTCAGACCCACAGCAATGTGTTGACTCTTAACTGCCCTCTGAAATGGCCTAAGAAGCCACTAAGTTCAAGGGCAATTAGGGCTGGGCGACCAACGCTGGCCTTGCCAGTGATGCTTAAATACCATGAAAGAATAAAAAAATGTACTTATTCCAATTTATAAATCTTCAAAAAATTAGTAACATGTCTTTTTAGATTTATTCTTAGAATGTGAATGTTTCTGGCAAGGTGAGTATTTATTGCCCTTCCCTAATTGCCCTAAAAAGGGGTTATGAGTTTTTCTAAACTGCTGCAGTTCATTATAGTCATTTGATACAACTGAATAGTTGCTATGGAATTTCAAAGGGCACCATGTTGGTCTAGAACTGGAGAAGTAGGCAAGATCAGGTAAGAACAGTGGGTTTTAATGAGTGGACTAGGCTCAATTTCCCTAGCGCTTGGAAGAGTGAGATGCCACAATTATTTACAACATATATTAATGACTTGGGTGAGGAAAATGAATGTACTATCGCCAAGTTTGCAGATGACACAAAAATAGATGGGAAGGCAAGTGGTGAGGATGACACAAAGCGTCTACAGAGGGGTATAGACAGGTTAAATGATTGGGCAAAAACTTAGCAGATGGAATATAATGTGGGAAAGTGTGAGGTTATGCACTTTGGCAGGAAGAATAGAGGAGCTGAATATTATTTAAATGGAGAAAGACTGAAGAAAGCTGCAGCACAGAGGGATTTGGGAGTCTTCGTGCATGAATCACAAAAAGCTAACAGACAAGTTCAACAGGTAATAGGGAAGGCAAAGGAGTGTTTGCCTTTATTTCAAAGAGAGTGGAGTATAAAATTAGGGAAGTCTTGCTAGACCACACTTGTTAGACCACACCTAGAATACTGCGAACAGTTTTGGCCTCCTTACCTAAGGAAAGATATCCTGACATAGGAGGCAGTCCAGAGAAGGTTCACTAGATTGATCCTGGGTATGGAGGGATTTTTTTATGAGGAGAGGTTGAGTAGGTTGGGCCTGTACTCATTGGAGTTTAGAAGAATGAGAGGTGACCTTATTGAAATATATAAGATTCTTAGGGTGCTTGACAGGGTGGATGCTGAGAGGTTGTTTCCCCTTGTGGGAGAGTCTAGGACCAGAGGGCATAATCTCAGAGTAGGGGGTCATCCATTTAAAACAGAGATGAGGAGGAATTTCTTCTCACAGAGGGTAGTGAATCTGTGGAATTCTTTTACTGTGGAGGGCTGTCGAGGCTGGGACATCAAGTATATTCAAGGCTGAGGTAGACAGATTTTTAATCAATAAGGGGATCAAGGGTTATAGGGAAAAGGCAGGAAAGTGGAGTTGAGGATTTTCAGATCAGCCATGATCTCATTGAATGACGGAGCAGACTCAATGGGCCAAATGGCCTATATCTGCTCCTATGTCTCATGGTCTTATATGATCTCAATGAACCATAGGCCTGAATCATCTAGTTGTCTTGCGGGGGCAGGTGCCGCTCGCCTACGTGTAAGATGATCTGTAGTGATGTTGGCCGTGCGTCCTGATGTCACTGTGCGTCATTCCGATCTTCAGTTCGGCAAACAGACGGCTGAACTGTCAAAGGCCTATTAAGGCCATTTAAAAACTAATTGAAACAATTAACATGGCTGCCTGTCCAACCTTAAGATTGGCGGGCAGGTGAAGAGCCCAGGTGGCCTTCACATTTATCATGAAACCTCACTGATGGGAGGGATGATGTTTCATGAAGGCTTTATAAATCAAATAAATTTTTCTGTTAAAATTCATTGACATGTCCCAGCTCAGGTGACACTCTCACATGAGGGGACATGTCTGAATAATTTTTTTCTATTTTTTTTTGAAAATAATCTCCCTGAAGCAGCTCCGCACCCTAGGGAGATTTCTTCACTCTTTCACATGCAGACCCCAACTCTCCCTCCTCCCCCCACCCGCACAGGGAGCACTGAGCATTTCCGGGTGCATGTCACGCTGGGTGACGATAGGCTGTGTGCCTGCCGTTGCCCACTCCCGCCCAGCCCGCACGACGGGGGAAAAATTCTCCTCATAAAACTCTTAAGGAGCTTAATGTTTCCCCTGGCTGAGGAGCCCAAATCTACCCCCAGAATAATGGATCAAGCATTTGAGACTGAGATGAGGAGAATTTTTTTCATACAGAGGCTCGTAAATCTTTGGAATTCTCTGCCACAGCGAGATGTGGAAGCTCAATTTTTTCCATATATTCAAGACAATGATTGATACATTTTGGGTACTAAGGGAATCAAGGGATATGCTGACAGTGCTGGAAGGAAAGACTGAAGCAGGAGATCAGCCATGATCTTATTGAATGATAAAGAAAGCTCGAAGAACCCAATGACGTATCTGTGCTTCGATGTCTTTTGTTCTTAATGTAATGGACATATTGCAAAGTTAAAGAAAAGGGCCACAAATCCCTCAATGATTCTGCCTGAAATTGGGAAGGATCCCAACAGGGAATAAAAGAAAATGTGAGCCACATCAACACACAAACAGCCGCTTGTGGCGTGTAATTTTGCAGCTGGACAATTGTGAGCTCCCTTTTTTCGGTGGGAATCCTGCCAGGAGTTCACTGTTTAAGGGTGAAAAATAGGTAGAATTCATGCCCTGTCAGAACAGCCCCACTGGGAGGATAATCCTGGCAAAAATTTCCTGTATTAAAACCTAGATAACAGCAATCAGCATTGGGTATTTGGTTTTTAATTTATTTGTTCATGGGATTTGTTGCTATCCTTAATTGCCCTTGTTCAGAGAGCATTTAAGAGCCAACTGCATTGCTGTGGGTCTGGAGTCACATGTAAGCCAGACCAGGTAAGGCAAATAAATTTCCGTCCTTCAAGGACATTAGTGAACCAGATGGGTTTTTACAACAATTGACAATGGCTTCATGCTCAACATCAGACTTCTAATTCCAGAAGTCAAAAATTCAATTTTTATTGAATTCAAATTCTACAATCTGCTGTGGTGGATTTGAACCCAGGTTCCCAGAGCATTATGCTGGTTCTCTGGAATACTAGCCAAGTATTGCTCTGCAACCTCTACAGTTTCCATCTGCTTCTCCCCATGATCACGGTTGGGAGAGTTTCTTTTTTCCATCCATGATTTCTACCTCTTTGCAGAATGAAATTGTACAGTGAGCATTAGCTACCGTCATCCTTGACACCTTAGCTGGAATGTGTTGTAGGATGCCTGGAGATCTAGACAGAAGTGCTGCTTCAAGACGCCTGTTGTGTGCTTGATGAATATTCTGATGGGTGCATACTCTTCATTATATCCATGCTCAGCTCTTGTTCCAGAATACCACAGAGATATTATGACTCAGAGATGACATAGCCTTAATTACCTAGGAGCTATGCTAGTACTTGCTTTGTGAGTCAAATATTAGTGGTACAGCAGACTACCTAATATGAAGGCATTGTGACAGGTGCCTGCAAATGAAGCATTAACTTAAATAATTCTGTGCAGAAAGTGCAGACTGAAGATTCAGAGACTGGAACTCTATTCAGTTATTGTAGGTAGTGACATTATGTAATGGACCACATAGGAAATTAGGGTGTTACCTGTGTCTAATAAAGCTAGATACTTATGGGTGGGAAAATTAAACGCAGCATAGATGGAAACAATGGAAAATAGTTTGAACATCTAAATGGTGTCACTGGAAATTCATACCATAGCTTAAAGTGTTTGTGAGATGCTAAACGGGCAGAGATCCAGGGCCTGATTTTTAGGCCCCATTGGGTTTGGGAGGAAGGCAGGCACTAAATAATGTGCTGGCCTGCCATTTCCCCAGCTCCATCCAACCCCAGGGCCATTTTCCCAGAGGCAGGATGCGGGCTGGCAGGACTACTCGCCTGCACGCAGCGGATCCAGGTTGTTAATGGCCATTTAAGGCCAGTTAAAGAAGGTCAGCTGGGGTTTTCCAGCCAGCTTCCAGGTTCCTGCAAGCAGCAAGGGCCAGTTTAACTGCCTGGAAAGTGCCTCCCAGCAGTAGAGCCAGTGCTTCAGGCAGGCTTAGAAACTCTTCCTGCCTGCCTTAATGTAGTAGCCATATGCCACTTTGTAGCGAGTTTCCCCACACAGTGGTGGTCTGGTTGAAAAATTCATGTTTTAATTTAAATTTTGAAAAGTTGGAGGGAGGGTGCCTCCATTTTGAGGGGAGCTGTCCCTTACTTACCTGCCATCACTGCTCCTTTTGAGCTGAAGGCCTCTGATTGGCCCTCCAGCTTAAGTAGCCAATCCTCCAATCATTAATTAGCCACCCTAGGGAATATCACAATGAGTGACTGTTGCTCACTTGGTGTGGGTGTCTAACCCATGTTTCAGCCTGATGGCAGGGTTCAGATCCCTACAGGGAAAATCCTGCCCACCCACCTCACCATTATGCTAAAAAATCACTAATGGAGAAAGAAATCTAGCTTAGTCTTTGTATCCACTGATATCTTCAATTTTGGTATTGTGAAGGTTAGCTGGTTCCACTATTTCCATGGTGATGAAAGAGACCTATTACAACAGAAGTATTATCTCCACTGATTCCACTGTCGACTGCAAGAAAGAAGAAAAAGGGTTGAATTAAATATTAAATAATAAAAAGGTTTTGGAGAAACCAGAAAGGAAAGGCAATATTTAAAAATGATATGAGAAATGAACCAGTAGAAGGAAGAGAAACAGAAAAACAATATAAAACACACAGCTACAGAAAAATTATGAAAGCAATTTTAGAGGAAATAATTTGCAACAGGGGCTTTAGAAGATGGTTGGATGAGAAGAATATTGTTGCTCGATAGCTTTGTACTATTTAATTATAAGCAGTTTTTCTTTTCAGCTCTCCATCTACATCATAATGGCATGTTCATTTCTCATACCAGGCTTCTCTGCATCTTTACATGACTCAGGCACTTTAATGTTAATTAGAAGTAGTTCTATGAGGGACATTGAGAGATCCCATCTTATTTCATTTCGAATTTTTACAGCAGTCAGTAGAGCAGTTTAACTCCTCATTATTTCAATGGTCCCATGTATAAAATATATTAAAAAAACAACATTGCAATCTATTCTGTTTCCAGGAGTTCCTATTCTAAAAAGCAGCCATGGACAGAGTGGTTATTTTGTGTTATTTAGTGGACACCAGCTAGGAAAGCATATGGTGCAACCAACAATATTGTTATTTTTCATTTCGTCCCACTGCCTGCCCATGGCTATCTAGTTCACCAAATAATGTACGTTCAGACAGGTGAAAGACAGTCTAAGTCTTATGTGATCCCAAACCACCAGAGCAATAGCAAAAGAGATACCATTCAGACTATTCATATGTAAATTTATTCAAGGGGGTTGAAGTTCAGTGGAACTATGGAAATCCCAGCAAAATGGTGTCAATACCACAAGGTTTCCGCAGCTTTTCTGCTACCTAAACGGAAGAATCCCCACAGAAATTCTCCTCCCATCCACAGCAATTTTACAAAATCATATAATGGATGAGGAGGTTGTCCAAATTTCTAAAACAACTCCTGGCAGATGAAGTTCCACATCAGGACTGTGAACTTGTAAATTGCCCTCTATTTGAAGCATTTCAGGAGACATACAGAGCTGTGGGTCATGAAAAACCACATGACATTTTATGACCATGCTCATCAGAGATGGCACTTCTACCCATCATTGCAGTTTATTTGGTCAGCTCATTAAATCCTTGCTGGCATTGTAAAATGGAGGTACCACAATGCCTGGCATGGTGATGGGCTCCAGCTGCTTCCTTTGGGTACATGTAGCAATGAGGAAAGCAGCAGCAGATTGTGGGAGCAACAGTTAAGCACATAATTCTAAAAGCTTGGATTCTCTATTAGAATTTGTATAATTTGCTTTGGGATGATTTGAACTAAACAAGCAGAAGGACCTAAAAATGAAAAAGTCCACTCCCAAGGGGACAGAAGAAAAGAGCTCATAGCTTCATCACATTGTATTGGCTGGGCCTGCTTTGAGCCTGTTAAGCATTTAAAGAAACAGGGAACTATAGGCTGCCCAACATCCCAGGTAATTCAAAAAAGGCACAAGGCTTAAACATATTCCTTTTGGTTGCTGAGAACAGTCCCTGTGCATGAATGTATGTTGCTCTTATCATGGCAATGCCTCAGCCAATCAGAAATGACTTGCCAACCAATCAGCAATCTGCCCATTCCACCCAGCCAGTCTCTGTCCTCTTGAAGCCTCAGTTTACAATACTTCTAAGCTTTGTGTCATCTGTAAATTTTGAAATTGTGCCCCGCACACTGATTCTAAGTTATTAATATATATCAAGAAAAATGGTGGTCCTGATGCTGACCCCTGAGGACCTCCACTATATATATACCTCCAGCCTGAAAATCAACCCTTCACCACTTCTCTATTTCCTCTCTGTCAGCCAACTTCATATTCATGCTGCTACTATCTCCTTTATTCCATGAGCTTCAACTTTGCCAACAAGACTCCTTCAACAGCACCTTCCAAACCCATGACCTCTAGCACATAGAAGAACAAGGGCTGCAGGCATATGGGAACACCACCGCCTGGAAGATCCCCTCTAAGCCACACACTATCCTGACTTGGAAATATATCGCTGTTCCTTCACTATCGCTAGATCAAAAACCTGGAACTCCCTTCCTACCTACACCACATGGACTGCAGTGGTTCAAGAAGGCAGATCACTGCTACCTTCTCAAGGGCAATTAGGGATGAGCAACAAATGCTGGCCTGGCCAGCGACACCTGCATCACATGAAACAATAAGGAAAATATGTGACAATTTATCAAATGCCTTTTGGAAGTCTATGTACCAACCTCATTCCCTCATCAGCTTTCTATGTTACTTAATTGAAAACTGTCAGTCAAATTAGTTAAAACAATTTGCCTTAACAAATCCGTGCTGGCTTTCCCTAATTAATCCATGTTTGTCCAAGTGGCTACTAATTTTGCCCAGATTATTGTTTCTAAAAGCTTTCCTACCACCGAGGTTAAACTGAGTTGCCTGCAGTTGCTGGGCTTACCCTCAATTTTTTAGGACATTTACAAGTTTCCTGTCCTCTGGCACGACTCTGTATCTATGGAGGTTTGGAAAATTATGGCCAGTGCCCCAGCAATTTCCACCCTTGCTTCCCTCAGTATCCTCGGATGCACCTCATCTGGTCCCAATGATGGATCAACTTTAATTGCAGTCAACCTTTCTGATGCTTCCTCTTTAACAATTTTTAGCCCATCCAGTTTTTCAACCATCTCCTCTTTGACTTTGGCAACATCTTCTTCCTTGGTAAAGACAAATGTAAAGTATTCATTTATCACCTAAGCCATGTCCTCAATATGTAAATCCCCTTTCTAGTACCGAAACAACACAATTTCTTCTACCACCTTTTTGCAATTTAAATGCCTATGGAGGGCTTTTGGATTCCCTTTTATGTTAGCTGACAGTCTCCTCCCACTTTCTCTCTTTGCTTCTCTTATTCCTTTTTTAACTTAACCTCGGAACTTTCTATATTCAGCCTAGTTCTTACTTGTATCATCAACCTAACATCTATTATACACACCTTTTTTTCTGCTTCACCTTACTCTCTATCTCATTCATCATCCAGGGTATTATGACTTTGTCTGTCCTCCCTTTCCTGTCATGGGAATGTACCTCGACTGTACCTGAAGTATCTCCTCTTTAAAGGTAGCCCATTGTTTAATTACAGTTCTGCCTTCCAATCTTTGATTCTAATTTACCATGGTCAGATCCATTCGCATCCCATTGAAATTGACCCTCCTGCAATTAAGTATTCATACTATGGATTGCTCTTATCCTTTTTCACAGCTCACCTAAACATTATGATACAATGCTCACTGTCCCAATAAATGATCCCCTACTGACACTTGATCCACTTTTCCCACCTCTTTCCCTAGAAACAGATGCAATGCCTCCATCCTCATTGGACTCTGTAAAGTAACATTGGGCCTGAACTTTCCTGGAGTGCCAATCAGAGATGGATTGTCATTCCATCCCTAGGTTTTTACCTTAAATTTTTTAGATCCTTTCACACCTGACCTTCCGGCTCAGGCTGTCAAGATCTGGGCAGTGCAGTGTGTTCCTGGGCCTAGTGTTGAGTGCAGCTCTGTTGGATGCAAGGAGGCCATGCCCTTTTTTTTAATGACACTAGCTGCTGTAAAGCAGGTAAGTTTAAAGGTCTAGCTAAATTTAAATGTCCTTGACAGGCCAGGGGAAGGTAAGTGTAAAAGGTAAGTGGGTAGGATTTGTAGGGGGTGGGGGGTGGTGGGGGTCAGGTTGGGTTATGCCTCAGTTAGTGGGGGGGTAGAGTTGTGCCTTAGGGAAAGTCGGATTGTGCCTCCAGGCTGGGGGGGTTTGGGTTATGCCTCGGGTATTCAGGTTGTACCTTGGAGGGGGGTTCAGATTGTGCCTTGGTGGTGGTGAGACTTTGGTTTGTGCCTCGGAGGGTGTTCATGCATTGGGGGGAGTCAGGTTGGGCATCGAGGGGGTGGATCTGGTGGTTGGATCGCGTTGGGTCGGGCCTCAGTGGGGATGTTGGATTGGGTCAAGCCTCTGGGGGGGTTTGGTTGGGCCTTGGAGTGTGAGGGGGTTGGGTCTGGCTGGACCTTGGTGGGGAGGATGTTGGGCTGGGTCGGGCCTCTGGGGGTTGGGGTGTTGGGCTGAGCTTTGGAGAATTCACCACTGATGGTGACTGACAGTTAACTCTCAAGCCTTCTTTGAAATTTAAACCAGACAGCTTGACTCTGATTGGTCAAGGCATTACCCTGAGGAATGAATCAGTTGGAGGGGTCAGACCTTGGGCGGGGGGTTGGGTCAGGCCTCAAGTGCGGTGTTGGGTCAGGTCAGGCCTTTGGAGGGAGTTGTGTCGGGATTTGGGGGGAGGGGGGTCAGGACAGGGTGGGGGAGAGCCAGGCCTCAGGGAGTTGGGGGATGGGTCAGACCTTGGGAGGGAGGTGTGTTAGTTTGGGTCAGACCTGAAGGTGTGGTGTCGGGTCGGGACGTTGAGGGATTGGGGGTGAGAGTCAGACCTTGCGTTGTGGGGTGAAGATTCCCCATGCGGGAGGTGAGGGGAGACACTTGGGGTATCAGAGATCTGGGGATTCCCATGGGGGGGTTGATCTGGGCCTGTGCAATAGTTACTCAAGAGTCAGAAGTTAGAAGAGGTTTTGCGATTTATATCAAATTTCCGGATGGCTCCCGGTGCAGGACAATTGCCCATAGGAAGTTTGCAATTCCAGGCAATTGCCATTCAAACTTTATCTATGACCCTCCAGGGGCGATTCCCCTGTGCATCTTTGGGGTAGCCCCCCCAGCATGACATTCTGGGGCTCGGAAGTTACGACCCATACTGATGTAGAAAGTTCTTCTGAACATAATCTGAAACCCTTCCACCTAGACACACTTTACATTATTACTATCCCAGTTTATATTAGGATAATTAAAGCTTACATTATAATTACTTAATAGTTTTTGCATCTCTCTATAATCTACTTGCAAATTTATCCCTCTATATGTTTCTCATAAGTTGATGGCCTATAGAATACGTTCAGTATTGTAATGGTACCTTTATTGTTCTTAGTCCTAACCAATTGATCTTCTAGGGCATTCTCTCACATAATATGCGCCTTAATCAATACTGCCAGCCCTCTTCCTTTCTTTCTTTTACTATCTTTTCTGACCATCTTGAATCCAGGAATATTTAGTGTCCAGTCCTGCCCTTTTTTGAGCCAGGTCTCTGTTATCAACACAAAGTCATATTCCCACATGGTTACCCATATCTCTAGTTCACCAACCTTATTTGACACACTCCAAGTGTTTACATACATGCATTGAAAACCTACTTCAGACCTTGTTGCATTCCTTCTTATTCTGACCCCATGTAATGCCTTCCTAGCTCTAACTGCAGTGCTATCTGACTCTTTCAATTCTTCGTGTATCTTTATTATCCTCTCTAATGATACCCCCTGGTTCCCATCCTCCTGCCAAGTTCTGCTTTATCCTTTTATTTCTATACTCACCGACATATTGTACTGTGTATAATCTGGAGATTACTACCTCTGAGGTCCTGCTTGCTAATTTTCTCTTCACTCTCTAAATTCTGTCTGCAGTACCTCATTCCTTTTTCAATCTATGTCATTGGTACTAAAATGGACCATGACTATTGGTTGTCCATCCTCCCCACTCAGAGTGCTCAGTGACATCCTGGACCCTGATGCCTGGGAGGCAACATACCATCCTAGATTCACATTTGATGCTGCAGAAACGTTGTTTGTCCCCCTTACTATAGAATACCCTATCACTATTTCTTTCCTCCTGTCCCCTGTACAGCTGAGCCAGCTGTGGTGCCGTGGACTGAAATCTGACCGCAATCTGCAGGGGAACCACCACTCTCACCAGCATTCAGGACCGAATATTGGTTCGAGGATGAGATACACTCTGTGGACTCCTGCACTACTTGAGTACTTGAGTACTTGAGTACTCTTTGAATACCTGATGCTAACCCAATGCCTCTCTGCCTGCACTAGCTTAAGATGCAGGGTGACCACTTGAAGAAACTTGCTATTCATGAAACTCAACCTTACGGATGCATGGCAGTTATGGCAGCTGCTGCTCAACCTCTGAAACAGGAGCTTCAGCTGTTCCAACTGACAACACTTACTGCACACATGGTTTTCCAAGAAGCATTTGTAAAAATTATTTCACGGGATGTGGGCTTCGCTGGCTGGGCCAGCATTTATTGCCCATCCCTAGCTGCCCTTGAGAAGGCGGTGGTGAGCTGTCTTCTTGAACCACTGCAGTCCATGTGGTGTAGGTACACCCACAGTGCTGTTAGGAAGGGAGTTCCAGAATTTTGACCCAGTGACAGTGAAGGAACGACGATATATTTCCAAGTCAGAATGGTGAGTGACTTGGAGGTAAAACCTCCAGGTGGTGGTGTTCCCATCTATCTGCTACCCTTGTTCTTCTAGATGGCAGTGGTCATTGGTTTGGAAGGCGCTGATGAAGGAGCCTTTGTGAATTCCTGCAGTGCACCTTGTAGATGGTTTGCTGCTACTGTGCGCCGGTGGTTGAGGAAGTAGATGTTTGTGGATGTGGTGGCAAACAAGCGGCCTGCTTCATCCTGAACAGTGTCCGGCTTCTTGAGTGTTGTGGGACTCATCAAGGCAAGTGGGGATTATTCCATCACGCTCCTGACTTGTGCCTTGTAGATGGTGGACAGGCTCTGAGGAGTTAGGAGGTGGGTTACTCGTCGCATGATTCCTAGCCTCTGACCTGCTCTTGTAGCCACAGTATTTATATGGCTAGTCCAGTTCAGTTTCTGGACAATGGAAATCCCCAGGATGTTGATAGTGGAGGATTCGGTGAAGGTATCGCTATTGAACATCAAGGGGCGATGGTTAGATTTTCTCTTGTTGGAAATGGCACTTGTGTGGCACAAATGTTACTTGCCACTTGTCAGCCCAAACCTGGATATTGTCCAGGTCTTGCTGCATTTGGATATGGACTGCTTCAGTATCTGAGGAGTCGCGAATGGTGCGGAACATTGTGCAATCATCAGCGAACATCCCCACTTCTGACCTTATGATGGAAAGAAAGTCATTGATGAAGTAGCTGAAGATGGTTGGGCCTAGGACACTACCCTGAGGAACTCCTGCAGTGATGTCATGGAGCTGAGATGACTCCAACAACCACAATCATCTTCCTTTGTGCTAGATATGACTCCAACCAGCGGAGTTTACCCCCTGCTTCCCATTGACTCCAGTTTTGCTAGGGCTCCTTGATGCCACAATCAGTCAAATGCTGCCTTGATGTCAAGAGAAGTCACTCTTGCCTCACCTTGGGAGTTCAGCTCTTTTGTTCATGTTTGAACCAAGGCTGTAATAAGGTTAGGAGCTGAGTGGCCCTGGCGCAACCCAAACTCTGCATTAGTGAGCAGGTTTTTGCTAAGAAAGTGCCACTCGATAACATTGTTGATGATCCCTTCCATTACTTTACTGATGATTGAGAGTAGATGGGGCATAATTGGCTGGGTTGAATTTATCCTGCTTTTTGTGTACAGGACATACCTGGGCAATTTTCCACATTGCCAGGTAGATGCCAGTGTTGTAGCTGTACTAAAACAGGTTGGCCAGAGGTATGGCAAGCTCTGGAGCACAAGTCTTCAGTACTATTGCCAGAATATTGGCAGACCCCATAGCCTTTGCAGTATCCGGTGCCTTCGGCCGTTTCTTGATAACACATGGAGTGAGTCGAATTGGCTAAAGACTAGCATTTGTGATGCTGGGGACCTCCAGAGGAGGCCGAGATGGATCACCCACTCGGCACTTCTGGCTGAGGATTGTAGCAAATGCTTCAGCCTTATCTTTTGCACTGATGTGCTGGGCTCCTCCATCACTGAGGATGGGAATATTTGTGGAGCCTCCTCCTCCAGTGAGTTGTTTAATTATCCACCACCATTCACGACTGGATGTGGCAGGACTGCAGAGCTTAGATCTGATCCGTTGGTAGTGGAATCTCTTAACTCTATTACTTGCTGCTTACACTGTTTGGCATGCAAGTAGTCCTGTTTTATAGCTTCACCAGGTTGACACCTCATTTTTAGGTATGCCTGGTGCTGCTCCTGGCATGCCCCCCTGCACACTGATCCCCTGGCTTGATGGTGATGGCAGAGTGGGGGATATGCTGGACCATGAGGTTACCGATTGCATTTGAGTACAATCCTGCTGCTGCTGATGGCCCACAGCACTTCATGGATGCCCTGTCTTGAGTTGCTAGATTTTTTCGAAATCTGTCCCATTTAGTGCGATGGTTGTGCCACACAACATGATGGACTCTGTCATCAATGTGAAGGCGGGACTTCATCTCTACAATGACTATGCGGTGGTCACTCCTACCAATACTGTCATGGACAAATGCATCTGCAGCAGGCAGGCTGATGAGGATGAGGTCAATTATGTTTTTCCCTCTCGTTGATTCCCTCACCATCTGCTGCAGACCCAGTCTAGCAGCTATGTCCTTTAGGACTTGACCAGCTCGGTAGTAGTGCTACCGAGTCACTCTTGGTGATGGACATTGAAGTCCCCACCCAGAGTACATTCTGCATCCTTTCCACCCTCAGTGCTTCCTCCAAGTGTTCTTCAACATGGAGGAGCACTGATTCATCAGCTGAGGAAGGGCGGTACATGGTATTCAGCAGGAGGTTTCCTTACCCATGTTTGACCTGATGCCATGGGGCTTCATGGGGTCTTGAGTCATTGCTGAGCACCCCCAGGCAACTCCCTCCTTGCCTAGGCCTGTCCTGCCAGAGGATGTTGATGGTGATGTCTGGGACACTATCTGCAAGATATGATTCTGTGAGCATGACTATGTCAGGATGTTGCTTGATGTCTGTGAGATGGCCTGGCGTTATCTCATGGAACAGGATGTGCACTACATAACCTGCCATACCTCCTCATCCCTGGAATAATTTTTGTAAATCTTTTCTGCACTCTTTCTAATGTCTTCACAAGGCTTTCATGAAATCCTGAGTCAGAAGGAGGAGCCTGACAACTGAGCCAAGGCTGACACTTTATGTGCCTTCACTGAATTTGAGAGACCTCTCCATTTTGCTTAGAAGTATAGTCAGCAGCCCATGCCTGTAAAGATAGTACATCCTTTTGCATTTTTCATCAAAATTCTGCCCAATCTGAAAGCCAACACTAGTTTTTCATTTCCAAGTGTCTTAAAGTTATTCCTAGGCAACTTGCTTCTACCATATTGCATTCTTAGAAATGTTGCAAAATTCACTTAGAGCTTGTATTTTCAGCTTGGTGGGCGAGCGTGATCAGCAGGCCCGGGATCAACCGGGAAATGGATCACTGACCGCAAATTGGTCCCTGACGGCCATTTCTCACTGGCTGGTCAAGTAACAGCCAGCCAGCATGAAACGCGTACTGAAAAGCTCAGTGCTGCCGCGGCGGGGGTGGAAAGAGGGCGAGCGATGAAGTCAGCGGGGGTGTAGGCCTGCACTGACAGAAAGCTCCCTGAAGGCAGAGAGCTGCCTCAGCGAGCTGAAGACCTGAAACGGCAAAAAATAAAGCTTTCAAAAGTGGAAACAAATGTGTCCATGCATCATAATCAGTCACTGGAAAATTTAGCTTATGGAAATGCTGTCCACAGAAATTTATTTATATTTTATTTCATCACGGAAATCTCATCCCGCCCGTGGATGACGTTTGTTGGAAAATGCAAAGGTCGCCTGGCCAATTTGCCCATCTGCCAACCATAAGGTTAGAAGGGCTATGTAAAATGACAGACAATTGTGCCATTAATGGGCTTAATTGCCCGCTAACCGAAATATCGCGCAAGTGGGGGATGACGTCGGGACACTTGTCCGACATCATCTCACGTGATTGCGTTGGGTGCGTGCCTGTCCGATCAGCATAAAATTCTGCCCCTGGGACCTGTCATGGTGCTGGGAAGGAAAGAGCTGCTACAGCTCCACCATTGCTTCTGACAGAATATCCTAGGGATGACCTTTGACTTCTGGTTAAAAGGAACACAAGATCTGCCAAGCTGCTACGCTGCATGCCTGCCTAAGAAAGCCACTGGATGATGAGAAGTATTTACCTTTTGGTCCTTGGTTAAATGCTGCCAGTAAGCTGCAGGTGCCAACTGGGCACCCTGCTGCAACTTGCTTCTTACACCATGCCTGAAAGGGCCTTTATGGACCCTATAGTTTTGAGTGCACAGGAGGAACATTCTTATTTCCCCTTGACCTACAAAAATTAATAATAATTTCTGAGGCAGCTTTTGAGGGGCCTCCAGTGATCCCTTTTCGCATCAGTGAGTATGCCAGCTCAACACCTCAAATAAACGTAAACGGTTGTTTTGATTTAGTGCTGAAAATTGCAATTAGGGTTGTAGGACCTCATTTGTATATTTAAGCGGCCTCGCAACAGAAACAGTCATGCTTGCTCTCACTCATCTGTTCGCCCATTTACAGCCCCATTTCAAAAATATATCAGGCAGGCCTTTGGGTATCAACAGGTGAACATAGGCCCCCACCACAAAGCCGCCCCTGCCCCTGTACTTCAACTGCCAGCCACCCTTTTATCAAATGAGAAATGTGCAGTTGGCCATTGAAAATCGCTCTTCTACACATTAACAATCCACTGTGCTAAAAAATTCTCCTAATCTTACACTTTATCCTTTTGGTGGTGACGTTAAAAAGTTATGCTGGTAATTAACTCATTGAGCAGTGGAAATAATGTTTCTTGATCCACCTTATCAAGACTTAAGCAATAAACTTTCCAATACCTTGTTGTTGACAAATCAGAAAATATGTATTTCCAATGATCCTTGGCAGGGCACATAAGAAGAATGGCAACAAATGCTTTATGGTTGTATTAGCTCAAACGGGAATATTGGGTGGGACCATGGAAAAAATTTCCTGATCTTTCACATCCACTCGATTTGACAGACAGGACCTTGATTTAATGGCTCATCCAAAAGACCACTCTTTTGACACTGTAGCACTCCCTCAGGAATGCAATGCAGTGGCAGTCTGGATTATATGCTCAAGATTTAGAGAGGATTGTCAATCCATAGCCTTCTGACACAATAGATGACTGAACAGGAATCTGGGCTACAAAGTTGCTGCCCTATCACCAGGTTGTTTTCCTTGGGATCATGGAAATTTGTGAACCAGATGGGTTTTTATGACAGTCAGTGATGGTTTTATGGTCACCATTACTGAGACGAACTTTATTAATTGAATTTAAATTCCACCAGTTGCCACAGTGGGATTTGAACCCATGTCCTCAGAGCATTAGCCTGGGCCTCTGGGTGATAAGTCCAGAATTAAGAAATCCTGTGCTTCCTGACATACAAGCAATACTGAAAAGACACATAGGCCAGGATTTTATGGCCCCTCCCGCCCGATGGCTCATTACTGTCTTGCCGAGCTAAATGGAGATTTAAATGGCTCACTGCACTGGGGGGGTGGGGGGGTTGGTACACACGCTGCAGCAGAGCTGTAAAACCCTGACCTTAGGTTTTCCATGCAGCAGTCTTTGCCTGCCTTTAGCTACTGGGTTTCCTGATCCCTGGAAATTTTGGCAACCAGGGTTAACAATGGAAGATGGATAATTTTTTTAAAAATTCATTCACGGGATGTGGGCTTCACTGGTTGGGCCAGCATTTATTGCCCATCCCTTGTTGCCCTTGAGAAGGTAGTGGTGAGCTGCCTTCTTGAACCACCACGGTCTTTGACACATCCTCATTAAAACTTTTAAATGAGCAACTCACTTCATTAAAACCAGAGGTGAGTGGGTTCAAGGTGGTTGAGGTCCAGGTTTGAGATTTTAAGAATGTTAGTGTTCCACCATACCAAAATCCACCCAATTCCTTTCATGCTGTTATTCTTATTTCACAATGCTTATTCTTTCCAATTTTATATTTTGTATTCTTTTTCTGTTTGGACATTAAATTTACTTTTTCCTTTTACGCATTTTGACATTGTGACATGGTAACACTGTAAAATTATCAATACGTTTTTGCACAACTTATATTTCTAACGAAAGAAAAACAATAATATTCACAGAACTTGTTTAAATTGTATTTTTGAAAAGTCTGTCTTTTCCCCTCAATGATGCTAATAGCATTAGAGAAAGATAAATTTCAGGCCCAAGCATATTGTACTGTACAGATAGACATAAAAATTAATAAGCGAGGTGATGAAATATTGGGCTTAAAGATTAATTAAGATTGAAACATAAAGTACAAGCTTATCATCTTAGCACAATTTACTGCAAGGGAAGAGGATTGCTGCCAAAGAATAAGGCAGACCATGCATCAAATGTGGTTTACAGCAAAACTATGACTGGGGGGAAAACCAACAAAAGGAAGTAATAGTATGGTGCGAAAAGCCATGGGGTGTCTCATCTCTGTTAGCAGTCAGTTTGACAACTGGGTGGTTATAAAACATCAGATAGTATTGCATCCAGTAGGAAGAAGACCATATAGTAAAAAGGTATATAGGATTGCCAGGTTTTTACTAAGTTAGAAAGAAAGAGACTTGCTCACTTTGAGACCTGACGATGTGAAGAGGCCTAGAGGAGCCATCTTTACAGGCCCTCATTAAAACTATAAACATGAGTTATGGGCCTAAGGCTAATGTGTGCTAATCTGTATGGGAGCTTAATATTAATGTTTTTCTCAATAATAAACCAAGTGAATTATCAAAGCTTTATGAATCTTTTTAAAGAGTGAAGAACTTATCCAGCATGCTTTTTCCTAGTCATTTAGATTTATGTCATCAGCACATTTGCAGAAATAATTGAAAGCATCCTTTTTCATTGTATTTATTAACAGCTACCTTCATTCACACCCTCACCTCCACCTTTGATGCCCTTGTCCTTAGTATAACTCTTATTCTCTCTCACTCTGGCAGTTCTTCTTGGCATGGTCACCATCATCACTACTTTAAGTCCAGGTGATGCAGATTTGAATGTGTATGACACACAATGGTTTAGTCATTGATCGTCAGGTATGGGTTCACAACATCAAGCACTATAGGGCCCTGGTCTCCTTTGCAAAAACTGTTCGCTACTCCAGGATCAGCAAGGCAAAGTTAACCCTTGGCTTCTTTTCTCCACTGCCAATCATTTCTTTAGATCCCTGACCCCTTCCCCTCAACTGTCACCTCCATCAACAAGTCTGAGAAGCCCATGGGCTATTTTAGCCCCTTGTTCAGCTGCCTCTGCCTCACATTTATAAATTTTATGTTTGGCATTGTTGAATTTTTGAGTTGGATTATGTTATTGACTTAAGTGATTTAGGTTTATTGACTTTAGTGCTGTTTAACATCTTAAGTTTGCTTAACTTTAGCTCACCAAGCCCATCTGCTCTAGTCCTAAACCCATACCTTTTTCTAGTTTCTCTGTTATCTCTCCTCATGTCCTCTCCAAGCTCATCTTCTCCATGACATGCATCCCCTGCCCTTTTGACCCTGTTTCCATGAATTTTGACCATCCATTTAACTCCCTGCAGCTTTCTTTGCTAACTGACATTGTAAACAGCTTCCTCCCCTCAGCTACTGCTCCATCCATTTAAAATCTGCTATCACTACTCATCCCCCACTTCATTGACCTCCTCTGTCATTGCAAACTACTGCCCAGACTCCAATTTCCCTCTCCTTGCCAAACCTTGAATGTGTTGTTCCCAAATACTGTAAAACAGATTTATTACCTATGCAAACTTAAGATGTTAAACAGCACTAAAGTCAATAAACCTAAATCACTTAAGTCAATAACATAATCCAACTCAAAAATTCAACAATGCCAAACATAAAATTTATAAATGTCATTGTGACTGTTTGCTCTAGGGAGCATATATAGATATGTCAGCTATCTGAAAGCAGAAAAGCCAAGTTCAAAACTTCAGGTGAGACCTTTCATCAGAACCTACTATGTGTTTCCAGCATTTTCCTGTCTTTTTAGAGTAAATAAATATATCTTGACCAGATGGTCACTACTTATGGGCTTGAATTTCATGCTTGGCTTGCGTGCAAAGTCGGTGGGCCTGGAAGCAGATATAGAATCTGCTCCCAGGCAAGATCATGTTTTCAGCACGATTTCACACTAGGTCGTCAACTAAGGCCACCCAGCATGAAACATGTCTTTTCCTTGGTCGGAAGGGCTGGGCAGGGGCAGGAGCCTGTCGGGTGCTGGGTCCAATGGTGACCCGGTGGGGGATTCGAAAGCAGGAGTTCCCTGAAGGCTGCCAGGGTACACAGAGGGAACTGTCAAGTTCGAGGAAGAAAGGTTTGTGTGGAATAACAGTGACATCTGCACCTGCTGGGCACGCTAGGTGGGAGGCCAAGTCTGTTGGCACTCATTTCCGCACCCCCCCCCACCCCCGGTTCTCGGATGAATGCCTGAGAATCCTTTTGCAGGAGGTCAGGTGCCAGGTGGGACATCTCGTTACCCAGGGATGGCAAACAGAGGCCACCGCACCTCACCAAGAAGACATGGGCAGAGGCGGCAACCTAGGTTGGCAGCTATGATATTGTGAGGAGCACATGGGGCAGTGCCATAAAAGGTTCAATGATCTGCTGCACTCAGCAAGGGTGAATACCGAGTTGCATGGATCTTTGTGGAGAAGTGTTGAAGGCTGGCTAGCCGCCCCCATGGTCCTCAGGGGTGCTAGAGTCTGAGTGCCAACTGTGAATGACACTGGAGATGGCCAAGGGGGTGGGGTCTGGCTGCTTGGCCTGATTGCTTTATGGGTTGAGGGCCACGACTCGGATGTACCCTGAAAGGTGTTCCTCAGCTGGGGTTGGCCAGGCTGCATTGGTACTACAGGTAGAGAGTGGACTAATTAATGCTCCTCTGTCCTTTCAGGAGAAGAGAAGCCATGGCAACATTGAGAGGTCAAGGACAGGTGGAGGCCCCCCAAACCTGATGATTCTGATGAAGTACGAGATGGATGCCCTGGGGATACAGAGACAGTGCAGATACAAGCACCTTGGTGGGCATTAGATTGTTGACTACAATGCCAGTGCATGGTGGGGAGGGCATGGCACACTTGCATGAGGAGCTGGTGGAGGCAGAGAGTGCCCAGGGTGCTGGCAGTCAGAGGACCGCTGGAGACTAGGGCCGTGCTGAGTCTGAGGCAGATGATGTGCCTCTGGACTCGTCTATTAGACGGCAGATGCTGCATGCCCAGTGGGATACGTGGGTGGATCTGGCAGAGATTTCTGAGGGTTTGCATGCCATGGTCTATGTCATGGAGGAGTCCATGAGGAGCATGAGTACAGCTTTGACCCTGAGCACCAAGCACACTGCCTCCTTCATTGAAAAGGTGGCAACTCTCATAAAGAGGCAGCTCCAGAAGCAGAGTCATGGGTCTCTGGGGTTGTATTCGGACCTGCAAGCCCTCACACAACAATGACCTCAGGATGTCACTGCCAGTGCGAGAGATGGATGAGGCACCTAGTATCTCTGCTAGGGCCCGTCTATCAATGGTGAGCAGGGAGGCCCAGAGTAACCTCACATTGGCGGATGAGCTTTGTGCTATCTCTGTGGGCTCCTCTCAGGGTGCTCTGGATAATGGCAGCAGCTCCTCCTTCAGCCAGTGACTGTACCATCTGATGACGCCATGACGATTAAGGAATGACCTCACTGGCAGTGGCTGTGCAGGCTCTGTAGGCCAGAGGATGACCACCAAGGTCATCAGGGCTGACACAACACCTGAGTCAGCAGGCTGCCTCCAATGCCCCTGCCAGCAATGTGGGTGGGCACCAAGATGCAGCACTTGCAAACATTCAATTAAATCACCATGAGCACAAGAGGGACTGTTCATGGGTGATCTTTTGTTCTACCATTATTTGTTAAGTTGTTTACTCATGTGACTGTTAACACCTTATAATGTTATGTTCGTTGTCTGTAAGTGCCAAGAGCTTATAAATTTTGCTTTTATGTGAATGGCCTGAGTATACTTCACTTGTTTTGTAGGTGCCGGGCACGCCAATATCTAATGCTGGACGTGAGTGGCTCTAAATTTTATTGCACAGGTACTGAGTGGACTTTGGGTTCAATGGAATGGGTCATTGCAAACATCTAGTAAGGAGGCTGCGTCCCTGGTATGAGGTGGAAGCAGAGCCTTGGCAATTTAACAGAAGGAGCATTGAATCAAGGCCTCCCGGTGTCCCTGCCTCCCTGAAGGTTCCAGAGGTCTGCCTCCGCTTTCTCACTATGTTCTTCCCTGGGCTCCTTTTCTGATTCACCACTGGAGTCAACCTCTGTGGCCTGTGGAGCTGCCTCAAGATCCTCAACCTTCAGTGGGTCCTCCAGTGCTAGAGCCAGATTGTGGAGAGCGCAGCATACAACCACTATCAGTTACATGTGCTCTGAAGGATATTACAGTGCTACCCCTGAACGGTCCAGGCATCTGAGTCTCATCTTCTGCAGACCAATATCACTGCTCTTGTGGAGGCATGACTCCTACTTTACCTCTGCTCTGCTTTTATCCATGGGTGGCAGAGAGGCGTTATAAGACACCTTTTCAATGGATAGCCCTTGTCACCCAGCAGCCATCCATCCAGTCAAACTGGAGCACTGAATAGCCCCGGCACCTGTGAGTGTAAGAAGGTGTATGCGTCATGGGAGCTGCCAGGGTACCTTGCACAGACTTGCAGAATCTGCATCTTGAGGTCACACACTATCTGCACGTTCATGGAGTGGAAGCCCTTCCTGTTCACAAAGGCACCTGGCACAGCCACTGGTGCCTTGATGGCCACGAGTGCAGTTGATGGCACCCTGGATGTGAGGAATCACAACGAAGCCTCTAGCTCTCTCAGCCTGTCTGGCCTTGTCCATCCAGTAATGAATAAATATCATGACCTGCCTGAACAAAGGGTCAGTGACCAGCTTGATGCAACTGTAGACAGCTGATTGGGACACTCCACACAGATCCCCCACTGACCACAGGAAAGAGCTGGAGGCATAGAAGTTGAGGACCACTGTGACCTTTAGAGTCACTGGCATGGGGTGTCACAGTTGGGATCTCCAGCCCAATCATCTGACAATTGGAGGTCGCAGTCTCCCTGGAGAGGCAGAGCCGCCTTCATCACTGCACCTCTGACATATTGAGGCAGCTGCATCGCTGCCTGTACACTCTGGCAGCAGGATAGTGGCCCTTCTGTGGCCCCTTCTACCTTGGAATCCTTGCTGGCCCATGCCCAGCTCCTGCAATTCTCCTCCCTTGGAAGCTGCCTGCGGACACCTGGCCTCCTCTCCCTTCTGTCCCTCACTTCCACCCCAGAGGAGGTGCCACCAGTGAAGTACACAATCCCGATTACCAGAGAAGTAGAAGGCTGTCTGGTGACCGGAAGGGTCCACATGGTATAAATCTCCAGGGGCCTTGGAGACACCAGTAAGTTCTGAAATGAAGCCTAGCAATGCAAAGACTGAAGCTAAAAAAAGAGATAAGGTTGTCAATTTTCACCAAGCAACCAACAGCAAACTATCTCCTAAACTCCTCACTGCTCAAAATGCCAATGCTCCGGACCCATTTTAACCCACCCTTGGATGACAATTTGATAAAAATGTGCTGCTTGCCTGCCCGTTTTCACAAGGGCAATGTAAAATCTCGGTCAATAGCCTTTTTAATGGCCTTAAGTGGCCCTTTAATTGTCAGTGGGCGTGGCTCCGCCTCCTGCATGTGCCTGCCAACCTCGATATTGCACATGTGTGCAATGATGTTGGGACACACGTCCGACCACATTTTGCACAATTTTATGTGTTCCGGTTGGGTGTGCACCTGGACTCGGAACGGAAAATTCAAGCCATGGATTTTTCAAAGGGATAAGTAGAGCAAGGGGTTACCATAGAAATATAGGTCTAGAAATTAGTCTGGGCTTGTTTACTAGTCCTGACTTGGCACTGCATGATCAGCACATGCCCGAATCAAGAGGTCTTAAGATAGAAGTAAATTGGTTCTCAGGCCTCATCAACCTTCATGAAAAGCCCTTGCTGGTTGCATCTCCACAAGCAGTCGCCTGAGTAAAAACATTAATATTTGAGCATTTGCCTCATCAACAGCATCCCTCAGTTAAATCCAGCGGTGGGATTTAGAGCAGGTTACAGGCTGAGGGAAGCTGATCACAGCTCCTGTAGAATCAAGGGAGAACCCCTGCTCTGCCTGGCACACAGAATGTGGTTTTAATCAAAATAGCTTAGCTGGGGTTGGATGCCGCTGAAAGATCTTAAAGGTCTGATAACTGCCTTGCTCTTGATGGATATTTCAATTGGTGTTAGGACCATATTTTACAAACATCCCGTGCCAGATCTTTACAAGAGCTGTGCAGACCATCACAACCTCCTCTCTTTTCCCTAAATGCTTCTAATATTTTCATTTTCAAATATCTCTTCACTTCTCTTTTAAAAGCTATTATAGATTTTCCTTCTGCCACTCCTTTTTCCTGCAGACCATGCTGTGTCCTTACAACTGTCTGTGTAAACCATTCTCAGATTTTCCTTTCACTTTTTTTGTAACAACTATACTTTGCATCAGTCTGCACCATAGAAGATACTAATAGCATTCCAAAAATACTAAATAATCAAGAGGCAAAGAGGGTGGGGAAATAAATACAATAACTATCACGAGAGAAAAAGTACTAGGGAAACTAATGGGGCTAAAGGTCAATCAGTCCTCTGGACCTGATGAATTGTATCCTAGGATATTAAAGGATAGTGGATGCAATGATAGTAATCTTCCAAGAATCCTTAGATTCTGGAAAAGTCCCAGAGGATTGGAAAACTGCCAATGATCATGGGTATGGAGGGATTTTCTTATGAGGAGAGGTTGAGTAAGTTGGGCCTGTACTCATTGGAGTTTAGAAGAATGAGAGGCGACCATATTGAAACATAGAAAATTCTTAGGGGGCTTGACAGGGTAGATGCTGAGAGGTTGCTTCCCCTTGTTGGAGAGTCCAGGACCAGAGGACATAATCTCAGAGTAAGGGGGTCACCCATTCAAGACAGAGATGAGGAGGAATTTCTTCTCTCAGAGGGTAATGAATCTGTGGAATTCTTTATCACAGAGGGCTGTAGAGACTGGTTTGTTAAGTATATTCAAGGCTGAGATAGACTGATTTTTAATCAGTAAGGGAATCAAGGGTTATGGGGAAAAAACAGGAAAGTGGATTATCGGATCAGCCATGATTTCATTGAATGGCAAAGTAGACTCAATGGGCCGAATGGCCTACTTCTGCTCCTAGGTCTTATGGTCTTATGGTCTCTAGTTACAAACCTCCTAACAAGTGGAAATATTCTTGTCCCCACTAACACCAGCTCATTTGTATTTACTGAGCAGAACAGTTATCCCAACACTGATCCTTAGGAGCTCTACTTTTTACATTCCTCTAGTCCAAAAAAAATCCATTAACCATTATTCTATGTTTCCTATTCTTTAATCAATTTGGTGCCTGCCCCTTGTCATATCTTGTAAGGCAAACGCATTCTGCAGCAGCAGTAGAGTGTAATGTTAAAATTTAAGCATGCCTATGCATGCTCGTGTACAGTTGCAAGGGTGCTGTGCATTCCCCTTCTGTGATATTTCACCAGGCATACAATGAAGTACAATTAAGATCCATTGTAAAATAAACAGCCAGGATGCAAGAGCACTGGGAATTGCCCAGATTTCAGATTTTCCCAGGGAGTATCTATGGCTCCTAGGGGCACAATTTTATGTTCTGCAGGTGGGCACGCGCCCGACCCAAGGGGCATAAAATCACATGAGATGATGTCGAGCAAGCAACCCGACATCATCGTACACTCGTGCAATGTTTCCTCAGCAGGCACGCGTGGCAGTTGGAAGTGCGCCCGCCGATAATTAAGCGGGCAATTAAGACCAATAACGGTGCAATTGTCAGTGATTTTTCATGACCCGTCCAATCATATGGTTGGCGGATGGACCAATCAGCCAAGTAGCCTTTATATTTTTGATGAAGCTTCATCCAAGGGCGGAATGAAATCTCTGTCAGGAAATAAAATAAAAAGAAATATCTGGGGACTGCATTTTTATGAGGTATGTTTTCAGGTGCTTGATTATACTGCATGAACATTTTGTGCAGCTTTTTTGTGCTTTAGTTTATTATTTGGAGGTTTGCAGCTCCCTGCATTGTTGTCTGCCTTCAGGGAGCTCAATGGAAGTGCTCACCTGCACTCACGGTTATGTCTGCATCTGCTCTCTTCCAGCCCCCACCCCAGCAGCTGAACTTTTCAGCACACGTTCCACGTTCCATTAATTGGCTAGTCAGTGTGAAATTGAGGTTAGGGGCTGATGGTGGTCAGGGGCCCGTTTCCCGATTGCTCCCGGGCCCGCCGATTGCGCACATCCGATGAGGGAAAAATTCAGGCCCCACAGTCTCAGTTGGTCTCAGATCTCTGATGCCTTCCAGGGTTCACAGAGGCTACAGGGTTGGCTCCTTAGGGACAAGGGCGACGTGCAGAGGACACGGCTGATGACACCCGTGCAGGGGCCTCAGAATACAGCAGAGAGAATGTACAAAGAAGCTCATGCTGTGAATCACACCTTTGTGGAGCAAACCACTGGAATGTTGAAGATGAGGTTCTAGTGCCTGGATCGGTCTGGTGGAGCCCTGCAATACAGTCTGCAGAGGGTGTCACGCATCGTCATCGCCTGCTGCACCTTTTACAATCTGGTGCTGCAATGGGGAGAGGAGCTGGCTGAGGAGGAAATGGAGAAGCTGCACATCTCCTCTGATGAGATGGATGATGGGGATGAGGGTGAGGAGGTCCTCGAGGATGAGGATGATGTCAATAAGGCCATCACACTGGCCAGATGAGGCAGACGCACTCAGGAGCCCCTCATAGCTGCTAGATTCATAGAGGATGATGACGACATGCAGTGAGGAGACACTATAGATCTTGACTAATGTTTGGCTGATGGCAATGCACGTACACCGTGTGATAAGTCTCCTGTCATTGGAGACACAGTGGATGCCCATAGTCCCTACATTCCAGGAGGATGATGGTGACATGTTCTGGGCAAAATCCATAGATCCTCACTGTGAGAGTGGATTATTTTAAAAAATATTTTGGGGAATATTGTGTTATTCTGTAAAGCAGGCTGGGTGTTTGTGTGTATGTATGAGTTAATTAAGCTTGGCAAGAGGTTGATAGGAGTCAAGATGTCTGGGTGTTTGGAAACATGAAAAAGTTAAAGATGTTAAGTTTGAGGTACAAGTAAATAGGTTAGATCTAACTTTTGCATTTTTGGATAACTTGGGAGGTTGTTGAATTTCAAGGGCAAATCAGAGGTACAAAGGAATATCTTTGCATCTTGCACGAGTCCATAGATAAATAGTAGTAGGGATATTATCTTTTTATTGGCCCAAAAGCAAAGAAAAGATGGAAGCATGAAAGACCTTATATTTGGAAGGATTTGAGTTTCAAAGGGGTGTGGGAACAATGGGACTGAGTTGAAAGGGAAAAAAGGTATATTAGAGTTACTACGGATAACTGTTGAGGTAGAAAGACCTAGGGATGGCTATTAAGCTGGATAGCTGTTGAGCCGTTAAGCTGGAGGTGGCTGAAGATAGCTGGAGATGTTTGAGCTGTGGAGAAGTCTTGGGCTGTGGTAAGCAGTGTTATTCTGAAGTGAATTCCATAGCAAAGTGGAAGAGAGTATAAGTCATGTGATACACCTTTGTTGAAGCTATTGCAGTTTGCCTTGTGTGATATTACTGGATTCCATATCCATATTTAAATATATATAAGGGAGTGTTGTCTGGAAAGTGTTTACTTCTGGGTTTGACCAAGTAGAGAGTTTTGGGGGAATGTTTTGTAAGACTAACCTTAATTGTGTAAGTGTAATCTTGTGTGTTTAAGCTTTCTTTTATATTTTTTTGTTAATGAAACTTCTCCTTTTAATTTTTAAAAAGCCAAAAGTGTTAGTGGGGACCTCTTACTGCTGAGATTGGTACATCTTCTTCTTGTTATTAGAATACAAAAAAAAAGAGTTGTGGCCCATAAGCCAAGTTTCCCTCTGGGATTTGGTTTGTGCACCAATTAACACCGACTGTGGTCATAATGAATTTGGGGGCTCTTTGTGGGATTATTAAAATTTCTTGATTAAGTTGGAGTTTGTGAATCCAAGAGATTCGAGTATGAGAAGAGCACTGAACTCTGGAGTTTTGTGTTTGAGGAGTTTTAAAGTGATTGGATTGCAAAATGGCCTGAGCGATTGTTACAACTTTTCTGGAAGTAGAAAATGTATCTGTAGAGTATTTGAAATCTCTGACTAAAATTCAGCTGAAAGAACTAACATAAAAAGTGCAGGTGGAGATAAAAGTAGAATTTCATAAGGCTGATATGGTTAAAGTTGGAGGAAGGGATAAGACCATATGACCATAAGACCATAATATATATTTCAGGATACCTGAAACTAAAGTGTCACAGTGGAGGTAGTGAGACTTCAGTTGCAAATGAAGCAGCTTGATATAGGCAGAGATAGAGAAAGACAAAAGCTTGAATTGGAAGAAAGAGAAAAAGAGAAATGAAAAAAACTCGAGTTAGCAAGGAAAGAGAAGGAAAAAGAAAAGGATAGATTAAAAGAGCTAGGAATAAAAATGCTTCAGTGAGAGAGAGATTAAGAGCTTCAGAGAGTGAAAGAAGCCAGACAGTATGAATTGTCTAAAATGAAACTTAGAATCCAGGAAGAAGGAGAAATAATGATTCAGATGATGAATGATTCCTTGGAGGAGTTTGACTTAACTAAAAATCTGCGGTTAGTGCCTAAATTTATGGAGGATGGAGTTGAAAGATATTTTACCTCATTTGAAAAGATAGCTATGAAATTTAATTGGCCAAGACATGCTTGGGTTATCATGATATAGAGTGTTATTTCAGGTACAGCAATAAAAGTGTATGCAAGCTTATCAAAGGAGCTGTCTGCAAAACAGTAAAGAAGGCAATACTGAATGCTTATGTGCTAATCAGTGGAAGCTTAGAACTTTAAGGAAAATACTTAATCAGACATGTGTAGAGTTTTCAAGAGATAAAGAAATAACCTGGGATCATTGGCTCAGGGCATTAAAGTTAGATAAGACTTTTGAAAATGTAAGAGAGGTTATGATTATGGAGGAATTTAGAAATAGCTTTCCAGCAAACATTAAGACACTTAGGTGAAAGACAAAGCAAAAGGATCAGGAAAGCTGTGGTTTTAGCTGATACGTATGATATTTCACACAAACAGTTAAGTGTAGGAAAAGGGTCATATGGAAATCAGCAGGGAAGCTGGAGACTTAGAAAACCTGGTGATGGTTAAAATGTTACCAGTAAGAATCAAGATGAAGGACGCCAGTCCATTAAAGATAGAAAAGTGGAAAGTAGAGTTAAAGAGAGGAAACTGATATGTTACCATTGTAATAAGGCTAGACACACGAGATCAAGCTGTTGGAGGTTAAACAGGAAACCAGTTGCAGTAATTGGAACTCAGTCTGCAAATAAGAGTACTGTGGGCTCTGAAATTCAGACACAAGATAAACCAATGGGTTGTGAAAAGGTGGAGCAGGAAGAATCATGTGGAATTGCTGGTGTCACAAGAAGAGGGGATTTGGTTCGGCTGGACACACTCAGAGTCATCTGGGTGAATGGCACTGGGGTGTGCACCTGCTGAACCTCCTCCCTATTGGTGCCCAATCGCCCTGGCTGACTTCTTGATGAGAAAGGGGAGCTGTAGTGAGATCGAACTGCCCCTCACCTCACTTGCGTTGACACTGTTGGAGGCCAACTATGGCATCAGCAATGGAGTTCAGCCCATGCAGAGTGCAGGATCAATGTCCTAGATCAAGGTCTCCATGGTGGCTGCCACCCTACCAGTGTTGACCCCAGTGCATTGGCATGCCAGTGCTATTACCTCAGCCTGAAGGCAGACAGACTCCCCTATCGTGCCTTGCAATCTGAGGAGTGCAGCGGACATCCCTTCCTGATGTTCCCGAGCTTGCAGCTCCAGCAACTGAGGTATGACCAAATCCAGAGTCTCATCATCTGACTTGAACTCAGCAGATTCTGGCCTCCAGCAGTCCTCCAAGTGCTGGAAACCTTGGAAGTCCCTGCTGCCACCTGCTTAGATCAGACTGTGCAATGTGCTCACTAGACTGTTACCCCAAGGCTACTCTAAAGCTTGGTCCCACCGAGATGTGTGCCTCTGTATGAGTGGAGCATGTGGGTGAGCGCTGTGGCAGGTCTTCAACGAGTGTTTCAGCAGATTCCTCTTCTAAGGTTTCTTCAGGGCTTGAGTTGAGGCCCTGGGTCATGGATTCCCTCGGCTGTTTCCCAGATGTGCCTGTGAAAGCAAGGGGAGATAACTAGTGCATGGCAGTGGTGTGTGAAAGAGGACACAGCATGGCTGCCTGAGGGATGTTGCACTGCTGGATCCTCACTTGGTTGTGCACCGCTGACCTCACCGTCAGCACAGGAACGGTCCAGAACCTCACCGGCCAGCTGGATGATTCTATTTTCAGAGTCTGTGAGGACCTTGATGTCTGGCATTCCTCCACTAGTCCGCATCCTCTCCTTGTTGTGTGCCAGCTTGTCCTGCATGAATACAGATGGAGTGTAAGCAGGACACTTGCCAGGCCAGATGATAAGTATAAAAGCAAAATAATGCGAATGCTGGACATTTGAAACAAAAACAAAAATTGCTGGAAAAACTCAGCAGGTCTGAAAGCATCTGTGGAGAGAAAGACAGAGTTAATGTTTTGAGTCCGTATGAGTCGAAGAAGATTCTGATGAAGAGTCATACGGACTTGAAACTTTAACTCTGTCTTTCTCTCCACTGATGCTGTCAGGCCAAATGATAAGTATCGGCGGAGAAGAAAAGAGTTGACGTTTCGAGTCCTCATGACATGAGGACTCGAAACGTCAACTCTTTTCTTCTCCGCCGATGCTGCCAGACCTGCTGAGTTTTTCCAGGTAATTCTGTTTTTGTTTTGGATTTCCAGCATCCGCAGTTTTTTTGTTTTTATCAAATGATAAGTATGCCTGGCATGTGTGGGTGGTGAGTGGTCCCATAGATGGGATGAGGACAATGTAGATGTGTGTGTGAGAGATTGAATAGTGATACCCCTTGAGCTGGCAGTGAGTGAGATCCCTGTGGATGTCTGATGGGTTTGTGAGTGTTCAAGTTGAGAATGATGAGCAGAGTAACTTATTTTGGCGGAATGGAAGAGTTCATTCATCCTCTTTGGGCACTGGATGGTTGCCCTTTTTTGCAGGGCGTCGGCATTGGCTACCACTGCCACCACCTCCCAAGCTGGACTGGTGAAGTAGCTGCCCCCCTGCAGCCAGTATGGGGGTGCAGGACATCACGGCGGGCTTCCAATGAGTCTAAAAGGTGTTCCAGGGACATGTCACTGAATCAGGGGGCTGCAATTTTCTTGCCTTTCGGGGCCATGTCTTCTGTGCAGCAGTTCTGGGCTGGAAGCACTGAGAGGTGTGTGTGCAGCTACACTTTAAACATGGTGGCTAGTGCAAGGGAGCAGCATGGCGGCCGAATGAAAGGCCGCCCACCAGTGACCTGATGTGTTTCCTGGGAATGCATGATTAATGAGGCGTGATTGGGGTGATATGGCATGAAAATCCACCATTGCGGCCAGCAGGTAAATTGTTCTTAGTGCAAATCTGGGATGATGCCACCCAACATTCACTTTCAATCACCCAGGCTGCTCTCATTCTATTCTATACCGGGGGATTCCCCTCCACTCTAAAAAAGATCATCCAACTCTCCAGAATGTCTCAAGACTAGGATGTAGCTGTGAATGTCTTGCTGCAGCTATTTCTATACCACAATAGAGGTACAACTTTAAGGTGACCAGTAACCACTTGGTTAAAATCCTAAAACCTACCCTGAGTAGCACTGTGGGTGTCCAAACTGCAACAATTTAAAAAGGTGGCTCAGCACCATCTCCTCAAAGGCAATAGCGATAGTGTTATAATCCCCAAGCTGGGGTTACCATTAGACAAGCCTGATCCCAGGGTGGAACCTAGCTTGATAGATCCCAACTTTTGTTTTTTTATTTAGATATGAGGAGAGGGGCTACTGAACAGAGTCACTGGAGTCAGCTAATGAACTTTTAACAAAAGCATAAAACATTTATTAAACAAGAAAAGACGAACTATATTACAATATTCCTTCAACTACAACTATACACTTGCAGATATATACAGATTTAGTGTGCCCATTTATCACTTGGTTTCTGAGTGTGGTGTGCCTGACTACACAGGTCACCAATTGGTTTACATGGACTGTGTATTTACTGTGAACATGCTCTAATGTTCACAGTAAATACACAGTCCATGTAAACCAACTGGTGACCTGTAGTCAGACACACCACACTCTGAAACCAAGTGATAGATGCCACCTCAACCAGATGCTATGGATCTCTCCTCAGCTTCCCCCAGATACTTGTCACACCGTGAGCCAACCACTCTCACTAAACTCTGTCTTTCACACGAGGATTTCCAACCTCCACTCTCCAAGACCTCACCTTGGAATCTTCTCCCAAACTGATGCTTTCTCTCAGATGCCTTCCACAAGGGTTCACCTCCAGGGTTTCAAACTCTCCTTCCAATGCTCCTCTCTGGGTCATCACATGCGTTCAAGCTTTCTTCCATGTACTTTCTGTCACCGACTCAGCTGTAAACAGTACACCACTGCCTCACATGCACATAGCAAAGAATTACAGACCTTCAGTTGTCCCTTTGGACTTTCTGGTCTCTTGCAAACTATTTTCACTTTAAATCTGCTTTCTGTAGCTTTTGTTTCTTTAAATATGAAGTTTGGAGCCTATCCCTCTGCCCCTCACTCTTAACTTCACTTACAGGGCCTTTCCCAGGTTTCTGTCCTCCCTTTGACGAGAAGGTCTGCTTGGGACTTTCTCCTGTTCCACTCTGCTGGGTTTTTGGAGGCTTTCTTCTTCAGCTTGGGACTTGCTCTCTATTCCTTTTGCTTCATTCTCTCTCTGGCAGCTACGTTCAACCAACTTTAGCTTAGTACTATTTATCAGAGCCTTCTAAAATGCTTCTGTCTGGCAGCTGTCTTCAAATCTGAACTCAAAAACTACTGTTTCTAGCTTCTTCTGTGTGTGTCTGTGGGAGGGATCTGCCTCTCTGGGCCCCTGTTGCTAGGCAACAGCCAAGTGTTCTCTACTCTTGTTTGTTTAACTTAGCTGCAAAATCATAAAACCCTCATTAGAAATGCAGGCACCTTTTAAAGTGAAACTAAGATGCAATTTGACATTTTCTTAACGCACAGATTGGGAAATACAAAACAAACTTAAACACTAAAGGTAAAATTCATTCCTAACACCCACAAATACCAATATAATTTACTTAAACTATCTCTATTTCCTAACACAGGCAATAAATACTGACCTTGCCAGCAACGCTCACATCTCAAGAATGAGTTAAAACAAAAATCTTATTTATCGGATCTATGTCAGGAGCACCATGATACTATGCATTGGAACTAATCTTACATTAAAATGTGAGCTCATAGCACTACAGATGCACACATCACCAAAAAAGCAGCATTCCACTTCATAGGGACAAGACCACATTGTCCACAAATATACTGCATTACCAACCAGAAGATGAGTCTCGTGACAGATGATAAATGGACCCAATTTCAAGAAAGTGATTGCATTCTGTTTGAGATATGTGGCTTTATCTGTAGGTGATCACTACATTTTGTAACTTCAGTGTCCATGCTGAAGAGTTAGCAATTGTGCTGAAATCACCGCACATCCAATGATTGCAGAGTAATATATTTATCTTGATAATAAACCTGTGAAAAATGTCTGAGGTCACAATCTAATGAAACTTTATGCTTCCCGAATTATTGTGGTAAATTTGCCAAGCTATACTTTGGGAGGATACATTACAGTTTCAGTCAGCATTTCATCTGCAAATTTAAATTGTAGAGAATTAGTGTAGAAACAGGCCATTGAGTCCATTAAGGCTGCAATGACACAAAGAGCAAAATACTGCAGATGTTGGATATCTGAAATTAAAACAAAAAATGCTGGGAAGACTCAACTTGACAGTCTCTGTGGAAAGGAAGGCAGCATTAATATGCAGGTCAATGACCTTGCAACAGAATCACCAGATGTTGTGGATGAATAGTTTATATGGAGAAACAGACCCAGGGAAAAGGGAGCAGGAAGTAAAATTTGAGTGAAAAGGGGAAATGTCTATGAATAGGTGGAGGACAGGAGATGATTAAATGGCAGAAATGATAATGGGAAAAGAAAAAGAAGACAATAATGAGATAAATAACAAGTGTATCTGGGATCCAGGGCATGCATAAATATTAGCAGCAGAGCGGTAGGAAGGAGAGAAACATGGAAAATCTGGCAAAGTGGAGAAGGCTCCAGTGGCCTAAAAGTATGGTGGAAACAAATGGCAAGTAACACTAGGGATACCAGATTACCCTGCCAGCAGTGGGACTCCCAGACCAAGCACCTATCCACAACCTCCCTCAATCCCAGACACACTGGTGTACCCATCCTGCATCCCCAACACTTACTGTCTGAGAAAAATTAGCAGCTGTGTTTAAGGTCTGAAGTAGTTAAAGTAAATGATAAAGCCAAAAGGCTGTAAAGCATCAAGTAGAAAGTTGGGGTTTTGTTCCTTCAGCTAGAATTGACCTTACTTGAAACAGTGCAGAATACCATGGGCAAAGACTGGGTGTGGGATAGAGAAATAAATTGCAATCGACCAGAAACTCAAGGTTGTACCTGTGAACAGAACAGCAAAGCAATTGCTTAATCTGCACCTGATCTCCCTGATATAGAGGATGCCACATCTTCTCAGTAACTTATTTTCTTGGGATCGAGGATGGCTTGCCTCCACTCTGGTTCAAAGGGTTCTGAGATGGCTGATAAATCTGCATGCGATCTGCAGTCTCTGCCACATGGGGGGCAGGTGGTGCTTGAAGAGTAAGCCATATGAGGTATTTGTAGGTTTATGCACTCTTTCCATTGCCTCAACTTTGCATCCTCATACCCCCGATGAAGTCTCTTGATGTGTCCTGTGCCTTTCTGAAAGAACCTTCTGAATTTTGGTCAGGAACTCCCATGAGTTGGCAGGGATGTTTGGTCTCTTCAGGGATGCTTTGAGGACATCTCTAAAGCATTTCTGCTGTCCTCCTGGGAGTCACCTGTCATGACCGAGTTCTGAGTAGAGCAGTTGCTTCAGGAGTCTAGTGTCAGGCATATGAATGATATTTCCTACCCAGCAGAGCTGATTTTGAGTGTTCAGTGCCTTGATACAAGGTAAGTTGGCTTGGCAGGGACATTGCTGTTGGATCATCTTTCTTGGACCACCACATTTGGAGAATCTTACGAAGGCTGTGCTGATGGTACGAGATGTACTTTGAAGTGCCTGCTCTTGTCCAAGTGAAGCATATAAGAGCGTGGGGATCACTGCTGCCCAGTAAAACATTAACTTTAATCTTAGGCTTGGACTCCTGGTCCTCATAATGACTCTTTTCCCAGTTGGCTGAAGGCTGAGCTGGCACATTGGAGGTGATGATGAATTTTGTTGCCTATGTGGAGAGAGCGGGAGTATGGCATTGAGATAGAGGATCAGCCATGATCACATTGAATTATTGAATGGCAGAGCAGGTTTGAAGGGCCGAATGACCTACTCCTGCTCCTATTTTCTATGTTTCTGCCTTTTTGGAGAGAAGGCTCCCAATGTACAGAGAATGGTCCAAATTCTGTGGGATCTAACTGTGATCTTAACTGATTGGGGAAGGTGTTGTGCTGTGGGAACTGGTTGGAGGAAAATCTTTTTCAGGTGTTTCGTGAAATGCCCATTTTCTCATGTTTTGAAGAAGGAGTCACCTAGAGTTCAGTTTCTGAGTGAACACTTCACACTCTCTGCCTTCGACTTGAGCATCCTCAACTCCATTCCTCAATACTACATCTGGCTTGTTTCATGGCTGGGATTGGGGTGAGTAGATTCTGTAATGTCTCAGCTATTAACCACCTGATTGAGTCATTATCCAACTTTTCATATAACTATTGTTTCAGAAGACTTTCTGTCTCCGCTGGAGAGGCAGTCTTATAGAAATGTAAATATTTTGCCCTGTACATTTCAGAAGGTCCCTTTGAATTAATTCTTGTAACCCTCAGGTGTGAAATTCCAGAGAAGGATGTAATGGAATGTCTGAACTGAATTCTACATTGGAACTTTCCAGAAACTGGTCACTGGCAATACCAGACATCAGGTAACTTGTGTCAGCCATCTTTAGTCAGTGTCTTTCCTTGTCTTAAAAAAGTCCTTTTTAAACAGTTCAGTGTATGTTTGGTCAGCCAGTGAAATTACAGATTAATATCACTCATGCACAAGCCATATCATCTTGGCAATCTGACGTTTGTTCCATGTGTAGTAGTAGACTGCTCATTGTTTGACTATGTCCAAGCTGTAAATGATTGTTCCACACATGTTAGGGAACAGGTTCCTAATTTTTAATTTCCTCAAAACACAAAACCCTAACCTAAAACCACACAATCTTCACTTTTATTATACTCATCATTCTTCTCCTAAATACCTATACATTAGCTGCACCTCTGGCAGGAACCGCAGATGCTCCTCCAACTCTTATTTTTGGAAGTGCATAAACAACTAATCACTCATCTCAAAATGTTAAACCAAGATTGCTTTGGTCGTATATATCTTGGGACTTTCTGCAGGTAGCAGCATTTATACTTTAATATTTCAAACCCTTGTCCACCAGCAGGACTGCAAGTCAGAATTTTGCTGGGTCTACAAATCTGCTATCCTCTGGTTCCTTTGCCAATTATCTTAAATCCGTGCCTCTGGTTATCAACTTTTTTCCACCAGGAACAGTTTTCTTTATTTACTTAATCAATACCCTTCATGATTTTCTACCTTTAATTTTGTTTTTAGGAGAAAAACCCCAGCTTTTCTCATCTCCTCGCTTAACTAAAGTTCCACATCTCTGGTACCATTATAAATGTGGCTATAGGAAATTATTTGTGACAAAGTTGATAGGACATAAACACAGATGCAAGTTTTTTTTATATAGCTGAAAACCATTCTAGTGACTGAAGGCAGTCTTCAGTGTATTACGAGGCCATTGCAGACCTTGAGGTCCCAGGCTCAAATCTTGCACTGCCAGCATCCATACAGCTGGACCTTAGCAGGAATCAGCTCTTCATTGAGGGAAGAAAAATGGGGAGTATTGAAACCTAAGTGCAAAATAAGTTTAGAAATTGCAGTGTATATAGTTACAAAACCAAAAAACAAATCCAAGCTGTATTAATCTAATAAGTAATCACATTTACCTTGTGCTCACTGCAATCCCATGTGTACTCACCTGCTTTAACATGGTAGCCTTGCTCCCCAAGAAAAGTCCACCTCTGACCTCTGATCATTGCCAATGCCAACTTGCCTGGAGATATTTCCATTGGCTTTGAAGTATTTCCCTCTGGGATCTTTTTTATTTTCGCAGTTCCTGACGCCAGTTGGCCAGGTGACAGGAGCAGTTGCACATGCACATGGGGTGTACACTGCATTTGTCAGTGCACTGTATGTGCTGTAGCCACAGTTTGGAGGGGAAGCTCCCATGGGCCACATGTGGCCTGTGGGACAATGTTTACCCAGGCCTCTTTTAGTTGCTCTGGCCAGGCATAAACATTGAAATATGAACACATTGATAAGGGTCTGTGTGTAGAAGAAACAGATGAAGCCAGCGATCATGAGACTCTGACATGGTTTGGGCAAGCAAATGAGTCTGTGACATTGTTTACAATTTGACAGCACAAATCACAGTGATAACGGGATTTAATTAGTAACCATAATCTTCGCTGTGTAGCAAGAGTATTAGAAAGGTTGATAAAAGCAAAATACTACAGATGTTGGAAATCTGAAGTAAAAACAGAAAATGCTGGAAAAACTCAGCAGGTCTGGCAGTATCTGTGGGTAGAGAAACAGAGTTAATGTTTCATGTCCGTATGGCTCTTCTTCAGAGCTAAAGAGAAGTAGAAATGTGAATGATTTTACATTGGTTAAGAGGGGGCGGAGCAGCTGGAGCAAAATGGAAGGTCAAGGATAGGTGAGAGCTAAGGAGAAATTTGACACCGATGTCATGGCACAGGACAAAGGGAATGTTACCATTACCAAACACAAATGCTGCCAGTCCTGCTGAGTTTTTCCAACATTTTCTGTTTTTATATATTTTATTGGAAAGGGTGCTCTGGGCACTTAAGATGTAGGAATATTTGGACAAGTTCTTGGGACCATCCAACAGATGATCCATCACGGAAGGAAGTGCTGGTCACATTGTCACACTATGGATGATGGTGCCAGGGGCAGAGCCATTGGGAATAGTCACCTGGAGATCGCACTCCTTTCCAGAATGTAATGGTAATATTAGCTGGCATTCAGTCCCACCCACCGCCAGACCTGAAATTCCTGCCCAAAGTCAACGGACCTTTAGCTGGTCTGTCAAATTTCCTGTCCCGTCCATGAAGATTCCTGCCTTGGGCGGGACCAGAGAATCCGGGATAGTGTTGCACTTTGACACTACTGCTCAAAAATTAGTCTGTGTCAAGCCTAGCTTACACCAAATAAAATACAAGCACTTCCACCAATACTTATATCACTTCCAATCATTTTGTAGCTTGAGAATGAATGGGTTGATGGCTCAATTCTACTAAATTCCAACATCCGGAAGGAATATTTGGGGATGTGGAAGATAGAATGGGAGGAAGCGAAAGGGAAGGTTTTCCTACAATTGCATGGGAAGATGACAGGAAAAGAGAGCAGTTGTTAGAGGTGACAGAGGAGCACTCATGGTTATGGAAGGAACGGACCCTTTGGAATGGTGAAAGTGGAAGGGAGGGGAAAGATGTGTTTGGTAATGGTATCACGTTGGAGGTAGTGAAGGTGCAGAGGGTGGTCCATCAAATGCAAAGGCTGGTGGGGTGGAAGGTGACACCAAAACTTCAATGAAGCCAACTACATGTGTATGAGGAGCGAGCTGGCCAAAGTATCTCAATGTCCTGAGCATTTTCACTGCTGTCCGCTGGGGTTCTCTTTCAGTTGTCCATCTGAGCCGAACTGCATCTCCACCCACCCACTGATCACACTCCCATGCAGTAGCTGTGCCCATCCAACACGAGGCTCCGCTCACTTTCCATTTAAAATTAGTGTTGTAGTAAGATTTCTTCTCACCATCCCCATCCTTTCCCCTCCCCCAGTCACCCATGTCCTTTGCCCCCATCACTGTTGACCCCCATGGCATCACCTTCCACCTCCCCTCCATTACCCACCAACCGAAACCCTTTTCTTTGCAGGTTGTCCAGGTGAACATGCACGTTTGCTACCTTCCTGAGAATCCCACCCCCTTCACACACACCTGCCCAACCTCCTCCTTCCCAACCCCAGGGTCCGTGTCTGCCACCAACCACCCTTGCTGTCCCTTCTACCACTACCATAGCACACTCACCCTCCCAGCCTTCTGGCTCACTCTGCCCCCTCTCATACTCACCATTCCCTCCTACTACACCCATCATCAGTTTGTTCCCTAGGAGGCAGTGATTGATTCCCCCTACCTTGCACACTCTCCCGGACATCACCCCCGACTCACTCGCTCCTCCACCCTTGCTCCCTCCTCTCCCCCCATTCTCACTCCTCCCCAATCTCACCCTCCCAACACCTTCATTACCCCCTTCCCAACTTCACCTCCACCCCCCCGCCACCACCACAGCCTGGTATACCTTCCCCTCCCAGTCAAACGTAGACCTTCTTTTCCACTGCCACCACCACCCGCACCCCAACTCACAGCTGGAGCTTGCTCTCCCTGCTTCAATGATCATTCATAGCAGCCCATGGCCAAGACTGTGATGTCCCAAAGCAGACCCCAGGCATCAACAGAAACCTCTCACTTTCTGTGAGCTGCCTCAAGACATGGGGGAATAATTCCAGTAAGCAACCAAGATGATGAGGTGCAAATGCATTGAAATTAGGTTACCAACATTTGGTGGTGGGAAACACAGCCTGCCATTGACGGGTGAAGCAGACAATCGCAAAGTGGTTTCATGATGGTGTGAAACTGATTTTTGGCCTTCTCACCATTTTGTCCGCGCACTCCTGCCATGACACTTGACACCAACAGGGCCGGAAAACTCCAGCCAAATTATTATTTAAAGGGCAGAATTTTACGAATCGGCGAGCAGGGGCAGGGCCCGCTCGCCGACACGTAAAGTGATGCATGGTGACTTCGGGGGAATTCCCAACATCACCGCGACCCATTTAAATTTTCAGGAAGCAGCAAACTCAGCTGCGTGCCTGCCAACCTGTCAATGGCCAATTGAGACTATTGACAGGGTCAATTAAGTAATTAAAGGACCTGCTCGTCCAATCTTAACGTTGATGGGCAGACCAGGAGCCCCGGCGGGAAGTAGAAAAAACACAAAACCTCATCCATGGCTGGGATGAGGTTTCATGTAGCCTTTAAAAAATTTTAATAAAGATTTTGTAAAAATTATGGACATGTCCCAACTCATGTGACATTGTCACATGAGGGGACATGTAAGGGAAATTTTATTTTTCTATTTTTATCTTTTTTACATGTAAAGGCGATCTCCCTGAGGCAGCACTTAGTTTCAGGGAGATGAGTGTGTTCTTTCATGCGCATGTGCAAAAGAGCACACTCTTGATTTTGGGAATCCACCCCCGCCCCCCCCACCTGCACAGGGAGCGCAGCCTTAATTGCCCCATCCACGTAAAATGGCGCCCTGCCTCTGGGGGCACCGATCGGAAGCATGCCTGTATGTGTCCGCCCATCAACTTCCCCCCTGACGAGGGTAAAATTCAGCTCAAAGTCTCTGCCCTTGCCATATTCCCCAATATAATTCCCCTCGTCTCAGCCTCAAGGAACCCACGTTTATTTTCACTACTCTCTTTGTTTTTACATACTTGTAGAAACCCTTACAATCTGATTTATGTATCTTGCTAGCTTATTCTCATGGTCTTTTTTGTTCCCTCCTTATCAATTTTTTGGTCATCCTTTGCCGATATCTAAAACTCTCTCAAGCTTCAGGTTTACTACTCTTCTTGTCAATGTTGTAAGCCACTTCTTTTAAACAAATTCTATCCTTAACCTTTTTAGTTAGCCATGGATGTATTACTTTCCCCGTGGACTTTTAAATTTTTCAAAGGAATATAGATTCAGTGAGAATTATGAAATATGTCTTTAAATGTTCACTATTGCTCACCTTCATACCTTTTAATCTAATTTCTGAATCTAACTTAGCCAACTTGCTCCTCATACCCATATCGTTGGTTCCATGGAGGAAGGCTCCGCGTGTGTGGGAGAGTGCTTGCACCAGGCTTTGAAAGATCCTGCCACACACACACACTTCTCCCTCCAGAATCACTTGTGGTTCGGTTGTGTGCAGCTGAACTGCTGGTGTGGGGGGATTGGTGGGGGGGATGCAGGAGGAGAACTGGCAAAACCTTCAAATGAAACTGAAAGACACCATTACACATTACTCAGTGAAAGTGAATATATTTTCAGATTATGAAGTGACAAAATGTGTTTCACCCGTGCAACCGCTTGTGATCAGAAATTCTTAACTTTTCTATGCCTACCACTTCTTCTAGGTGCTGCCCTGACATCCGCAGAAAGGTGGAGATAACATGTGCAATGGTTGATCATGTAGCCTCTGATGACTTTGGCGTGGGTCCCCTGGAGAGCCAAGATCTTGAGGACCCTGGTTTGCTTTGGCTGTCCTCCTGTAGACCAGCTGCTCCCTCTGTGGTGACAGGGGATGAGGGTGAAGGGTTCACAGGCAAAGGGGATTCAGAGGGAGAAGACAGCTCTGAGATTCCTGAGTGGATGACCCTGGAGTGTCCAGCTGCTGCTCCTTCTCCCTTCGGGTGCCCGAAGGCCCTGGACTGACTCCTTGAGGGGAAGGGTCACTTGGAGGGACATCAAAGTGTCCTCTTTCCCTCTCCTGTTGCCATTGCAGGAACCCACCCATGGCTACCATGATGGAGTTCAGGTCTCTGTGCTCTGCTGGTCCAGGGTCTCCATGGCATCTGCCATCCTCCCTATGGAGACCTCAATGCGCGCATATGTGGGCACCACTTCATTAGAGAGCAGACGACGCACTCCTCTGACTTGCATGCCACTCTGTTGAGGGCTTCCAACAGCTCTGTGTGATGTTCTCACGTCTTCTGCTGACTCTCCAGGATGAGTTGGAAGGCCAAATCCAGAGGCTTGTCATCTGACTCGGGCCTCACAGATACAACTTCCCTACAGTCCCCTGAGTGCCAGGGAGCTCGGCTGAACCTACCTCTTTCTAATGCAGACGCGTGACTGAGCAGTGACCAGCAGACTGTGAACCTGAGTCTGCTCTAGATCTAGGTCCCACCGAGGTGTGTGTCTCTGCACTGGTGGAGGGTGTGGGTAAGTACTGTGATGAGTCTTCCTGGCCGATTATTTCCAGCTCTTCAATGGAGGTGTCCTCTTGGCTGGAGGTGAGGACCTGGATGGAGCTGAGGGACTGGCTGGCTGAGGCTTCCTGTAAACCAAAGTAGAGATAATTAGTGCATGGCAGCAGAGTCAAAAACATGAGAGAGAGCACTCACAGGTGCATTGAGGGAGGGATGATGTGGTGCAGGATCCTCATGAGGGTGTTTGCCCCCGATCTCACCATCGCCACCTGTACGGTCCTCGTCCTCACCATTCAGCGCGATGGCACACTCCTCAAAGTGATTGAGGGGCCTAATGTGGGCCACTCACCTCTGGTCTGGGATCTCTTCCTGCTGTTGTGAGCTAGTTTCTCCTGCATGAAAACAGATGGGGAGAGTGTGAGTAAGACACAGGGCACTGCATGGAATGTTTGTGTGGTGAGTGGAGCCATGGATGGGCTGAGGAGGCGGGCTCCAGTGGATATGAGCCTGAGGGGGATGTGAAGGTGTGTGTGAGAGTTAGTGGTGTTGTCCCTTGAGGTGTGAGATCCCTGTGCATATGTGATGGGTTTGTCAGTGTGTGAGTTGAGAGTGATGACCAGAGTGACTTAACCTGGTGGAAAGGATAAGAGTATTCATCCTCTTCCTGCACTGGGTGGCAGTCCTCTTTTGCAGGACATTGGTGCTAAGCACCACTGCCACCACCTCCCATGCTGGATTTATGATCTTTCTTGCCTATCTTTGCCCAGAGCAGGGATGGAGAACAGCGTGGTCAGCCTCCACTGCATTCAGTGGGTGCTCGAAGGCGGTGTTGCTAAATTTGGGGGCAGCATGTTTCGTCCTGTTGGCAGCCATCAGTTCCCAGCAGCTCCTGATCCTTTAGAGAGAGCTAGCTCTGTACAGGGGTGCCCTTTAAATATGGCACTCAATTTACTGAAGACCTGAGGAGACGGCAGGGCAGGCAAAGCAGAGGCCACTCCGCCAACAACCCGGCGTGTTTCCTGGGATTGCATTATTTCTGAGACAGAATGCGTTGGGAATGGGATGATATGGCGCAAAAAGCCGCCATTGTAGATGATCGGTAAAATGTCCTTTTTCCAGCCCGCTATGGACTTAGTGCAAATATGGGACGATTCCACCCTTTGTATCTGTTTTTACAGTAGATGACACAAAAATATGCCAGAAATAGCAGGTAACTAAGGGTCTAATAAGAGTGAAGAACTTAAAGTAATGCATATTAGTTACGAAAAAGTACTGGAGAAATTAATGGGACTGAAAGCCAACAAATTTCTCATACCTGCTGACCCATGTTCTTGGATTCTAAAAGAGATGGCTGAGATAGTGGAAACACTGGATCTAATCTTCCAAAATTCCCTAAATTCTGGAATGATCCCAGAGGATTGGCAGGTATTAAATGTAACGCTGCTATTCAAGCAAGGAGAGAAAACAAGGAACTACAGTCCAATTAGACTGATATCAGTCATTGGAAAAATGCTAGAATCTATTATGAAGGAAATCGTAAAAGGAGCTTAAAAAAATCATAATATGATTAAGCAGAGACAACATAGTTCTATGAAAGGGAAATCATGTTTGACAAATTCGTTTTTTGAGCTAACAGGATACACAAAGGGGGTTCAGTAGATGTAGATATGTGGATGTAGATATGTGAATATAAATACTGTGGCGACAAGAGCAAATCAGAGACTAGGAATCCTGCAAAGAGCAACTCACCTCTTGACTCCTCAAAGCCTGTCCACCATCTACAAGGCACAAGTCAGGAATGTGATGAAATACTCTCCACTTGCCTGGATGTGTGCAGCTCCCACAACACTCAAGGAGCTTGACACGTTCCAGGGCAAAGCAGCCCACTTGATTGGCAACCCTGCCACAAACATTCGCTCCCTCCAACACTGACACACAGTAGCAGCAGTGTGTACCATCTACAAGATGCACTGCAAGAATTCACCAAGGCTCCTTAGACAGCACCTTCCAAACCCACGACCACTACCATCTAGAAGGACAAGGACAGCAGACAGATGGGAATACCGCCACCTGAGAGTTCCCCTCCAAGTCACTCACCATTCTGACTTGGAAAAATATCACCATTCCTTCACTGTCACTGGGTCAAAATCTTGAAACTCCCTTCCTAACAGCACTGTGGGCGTACCTACACCACATGGACTGCAGCAGTTCAAGAAGGCAGCTCACCACCACCTTCTCAAGGGCAACTAGGGATGGGCAATAAATGCTGGCCCAGCCAGCGAAGCCCACATCCCATGAACGAATAAAGAAAAGCATATTCGGAATGTCAAAAGGCATTCAGTAAGGTACACAAGATGGGATTGGGGTGATATATTAGCATGGATACAGAATTGGTTAAAGGGCAGAAAACGGAGTAGGAATAACTGGGTCATTTTCAAGTTGGCCTGCTGTTATCACTGCAGTGCCACAAGAATGCCACTGACACAAAACAGTCCTGCAAACAACTGACCACGCGTTGCACATCCCCTCATTTTTTATCTTCCCATTCATCGTCAAGGAAATGAAAAGCCTAATTGCCAGCTAGCAACCAGAAATAGTTAAAATGGGGAAGTTGCACAAAGTAACATGCATTATGCAATTCTATTAAAGAACGGAATCTTAATAAATACCATTTTTTCATATGTGCATATGCATATCATGGTAAATTGCAAAGCTTCATTTTTCTTTTTCCAACTGTTCATATATTGTGCAGCCACTGTGGCTTCAACAGACACAGTAGCAGGATGCTCACGTTCTTGCTCCAAATGCTGATATGCTCTTGGCTGATGGCTGCTGGGTTTTGGAGCTGGAGAGATCTATAATGCCCCACCTGCAGCTGTGCAGGGGAAGAATTGGCCATCAGGACACGAGGCATGATGTCAGGTATTGACTGAAGGGATGGGGGTGGGGTGAGGTGCAGTGGGTAAGAAGTGGAAGAATTTTGAATGGGGTTTCCACTTCCATGTCTCCTTTCATTGTCACCCCTCTCATGTGTCATCCTTAGTTCACTGTTACAAACCTTTGGAGAGCAGCTTGGTGCAAATCAGTGAGATGCTGTAAGACAAAGGCTATCTGCCATCCTATTTAAGGTGTCAGACATTGTAGAATCCAGATGGTCATGGTAAAGGCCCATATGGACTCACTTGATTGTCCTGATTGATGTTCCATGCAATCGGCCAGTTCATCCAACAAGAATACATCATCGCAGTGTGCTGCAACATCATGCAACTTGTGCTTGAGGCAGTCTCCTTTATTCTTTCTGCACTCATGAACAGAGTGCTTGGATGGCCTGTTAAGGCAACACACATCCTCTGGTGTTCCTCACTGGTTATCCTTTTTATTGATAGACTCTGAGATGCAGTATCTGTGTCTGGCTGAGCTGGGCTTGGAAAGGGCTACCCTTCAGTCATGGACACTCCACTGCTGTCCCTGCCAACACTTTCCATTTTTCCTCAGATCTGAAGTGCGAGTAACCAGTGAAAACCCAACTTTGGGTGGAACTTTCCCAGATTTGCACTAAGTGTAGTAGTGGGTGGGTAAAATGATATTTAACCTGCTGGCCATGATGGCGGGTTTGCACGCCATATTGTCCTAAACCTGCTTATTATTTATGCACTCCCCGGAAACAAGCTGTCTCCGGTGGGTGGACTCCCATTCACCTGCCCACCAGCACCCCGCCGCTGCATCATGCTGGGCGCCATGTTTAAAGTCCAGCCGCAAGCATAGTGCTCATTGATTTCAGCTCACCACTGCTGCATGGGAGAAATGGTCAGCAAAGGAAAAAAGACCGGAGTCCTCCGCTTCAACGATGGGTCCCTCGATTGACTGCTGGATGCCATGGAGGCCAGCTGGGATGTCCTGTACCCCAGCTCTGCCTGCAGGATGGGTAGCAACTTGACCAATCCAACTTAGGAGGAGGTGGCAGTGATGGTCAGGGCCAATGCCCTTCAGAAGAGAACAGCCACCCAGTGCCACAAGAGGATGAATGATCCCCTCTGTTCCACCAGAGTAAGTCACTCTTCTCATCATTCTCAACTGAAACACTCACAAAACCATCACACATCCACAGAATCCTCACTCACTGCCAGTGCAAGGGACATCACCATTCATTCTCTCACACTCATCATCATTGTCCTTATCCTGTCCATGGAACCACTCACCACCCACACAGGCCAGGCATACTTATCATCTGGCTTGGCAGGTGTCTTGCTTACTCTTTCTCCATCTCTATCCGTGCAGGACAAACTGGCACACAACAAGAGGGAGAGGCCACAGGCCGGTGGTGGAATGCCCAAAATCAAGATCCTCATGGACTTTGAAAACAGAGCCATCCAGCTGGCTGGCCATGATCAGGGCCGGTCCTGTGCTGACTGTGAGATATGCGCTGATCTATCAAGTGAGGATCCAGCAGTGTAACATCCATCAGACAACCATGCTGTGAATTGATGTGTCCTGTTTCACAGGCCACTGCTATGCACTAATTATCTCCCCTTGCTTCCGCAGGCACGTCTGCCAAACAGTTGACAGAGTCCATGACCCAGGGCCTCTAATCAAGTTCCAAAGAAACCCTTGAAGAAAAATCTGGAGGCAGCCTCCCTGAAGTCCCGTCACAGCACTTACCCACACCCTCCACCAGCTCAGAGACATACACCTTGGTGGGACCTAGCTTTAGAGTAGCCTTGGGATCACAATCTGATGAGCACATTGTACTGTCTGATCCATAGCAGGCAGCGGCAGAGACTTCCCAAGACCCCGGCACTCGGAGAACTGCAGGGGGTCAGAACATTGCTGAGTCTGAGTCAGATGATGAGTCTCTGGACTCAGTCATGTCACAGTTGCTGCAGCTGCAAAGGCAAGCTCAGAAACGTCAGGAAGGGATGTCCACTGCACTCCTCAGATTGCAAGGCATGATGGAGGAGTGTGTCCGCCTTCAGTCTGAGGTGTTAGCGCTGGCATGCCAATGCACCAAGGTTAACACTGGTAGGATGGCAGCCACCATGGAGACCTTGGTCCAGGATGTCACTCCTGCACTGCTGCGCGGGCTCAACTCCATCGCTGATGTCATAGTTGGCCTCCAACAGTACACAAGCAATAGGCATGTGGGACAGCTCATCTCACTCCAGCTATCCCTGCTCCTCAAGGAGTCAGCCAGGATCCACAAGGTGGAGGATCAGCAGGTGCACACTTGGGCCCACCCATCCAGATGACTCCGAGAATGTGCGGCCCATCCGAATCCCCTCCTCCTGTGACCTCAGCAGCTCCAGTTTCACAGGCCAAAGAGGGTGCCACTGCCATACATGACTCTGAAAGCAGGTGGGGGCCCTTCAATTCTCGGCCCTCCAGAGGATGCCTGGGCTCAGGTGCTGAAGGCGAACAAAGCATCAGATTCTTCTAAAGTTTCATAGCTGCATCTTTATGATATGACCCTGATCAAGGAGCACATGCGAGGCTGCCCTTGGCCAGACAGGAGCCAGGCATTCTCAGAGGCTATGTGAAGACTTATGGCGCGTCCTCACTGCACATTGTCATCATCCTCCTGTGACCAAGCGACTATTAGGGCCTCCACTGCATCTCCATGACAGGAGCCTCATCACAGAGGATACTCACGCTGCCATAAGCAAGACTGCAGTCAAATGTTCACAGTTGCAATGTGAGGATCTATGGAATCACCTCGCTGCATGTCATGATCATCCTCCACAAATCTGGCAGCCATTAGTGCTTCCCGAGCGTGCCTGCCTCGTCCAGCCAGTGCAGGGGCCTCATCTCTGTCATATTGCCTCTGAGGACCCCTCAGCTTCTTCCCTGTCTTCATCCTCCTCATTGGAGGAGACGGGTATCTTCTCCATCTGCTCCTCAGCCAGCTCATCTCCCTGTTGAATGCCAGGTTGTAAAGGGCGTAGCAGATGCTGATGATGCGTGACACCCTCTGTGGACTGTATTGCAGGGCTCCACCAGACCGGTCCAGGCACCAGAACTTCATCTTCAGTATCCTGATGGCCTGCTCCACCTAGTTGCGAGTTGCTGCATGAGCCTCATTATAGTGTCACTCTGCTGCAGCCTGAGGCCACTGCAAGAGTGTCATCAGCCACGGCCTCTGCAGGTAGCCCTTGTCCCTGAGGAGCCAACCCTGCAGCCTCTGTGGACCCTGGAAGGCTCCAGGAGTCTGTGACTGACTGAGGATGTCGGTGTCGTGCACCCTCCCTGGAAACCACACGCATACCTGCAGGATGCATTTCTGGTGGTCGCACACCAGCTGCACGTTCAGTGAGTGGAAGCCCTTGCGGTTGATGAAATCCACTGAGAGTAGTGATGGAGACCTGAGCACAGCATGGGTGCGTCAATTGCACCCTGCACCTGTCGAATCCTGAGATCCAGGAGAATTGAAAGGCCCTTGCATCCTGGCTCTCCTGGCCACAGGCGAAATGCACAAAATTGTGTGCCATGGAGAAGATGGCATCCATGACCTCATGGATGCATTTGTTGGTGGCAGATTGTGAAATCCCACAGAGGTTACCTGTGGAGCCCTGAAAGGAGCCACTGGCATAGAAATTGAGCACCAAGGCCACTTTCACAGCAGTAGATGCCCCCCATGTCCTCTTGGAGCCAAGTCCTGCAGTAAGTGGCAGATGTGAGCCATCAGATCCCTAGACATGTGCAGTCATCGTTGACACTGGTTCTCAGTCATCTGCAGGAATGGCAGGCGGCGTCTATAGACCCTGGGTGTCGCTGGGCATCAGCCAGCCACAGCTCATTGTCGATCCTGGGCAGTGTGTGCTGGAGCCCCTGCTGGCCCTTCTTCATAAGGTTGCTGCTCCTGCCTTTGCACTCCAGGAGCCTCAGTCGCTCTCTCCACTGTCTTCTATGGTCTCTGTAGGCCATCAGGCGTACAGCTAGGTCACCAGGATCCATGATCCTGATGTGGTCCTCCTGCAGCATGAAAGTGGGAGAGAGAGACGTGGTTATCATGGGTGTTCTTAGCACCTTTCCTGGCCCTGTGTGACTGCTTCCTGGAGAGTGCTGGCCCCCCTCGGATGACCACAGATGAGTGCACTGCATGGCTGCCCTGTCAGCCTGTGACATGGGGGAGACTGGTCCTGAGATTTCAAGGGGCTGTGAGCGCCTCCAGCAGTGACTGATACATGGCACAGCATTGTCGAGGAGATTGTACAACACATGCAGTCCAACTGCTCCACGGTCCAGTAAAGAGGTGGCAGACTCGCAGTCTGTGCTGGAGTGGGTGGGGGTAGGAAAGGTCTGGAGCGCTTGGTGGCACTTTGGGGCCTCTGGGATGGTTGCGCTGGTGGGCATTCTAGGAGCCTGACCCCAATCATATCACTGTGGCTGCGCCTGAACTATCTCAGTTGTAGAGGAATGGTTATTTTGAACAGGATTCCAACTGCGTGGCCACATCCCTTGCCTACCCTGTCCCCCAACCTTGATTTCTTGTGCGTGGGATCCAACGCCAGGGCAGCAGTTGCCCCCGGACACCACCCCCCCCCACCCCCCCCAACAACAGTCGCCTTCGTGGTAAAGCAGCAATTCACCCCAGCCCCCCAGCAACCCTGAAGCATGCCAAGCATCAGGCGACCCTGGTGAGCTCTGCAGAATGATGTTTTTCACTCACCTTCAGTTCCCCCAAAATGCAGGCCACCAAGTGCAAGGCACCTTTGTGCTGTTGTGAAACATGTTGGTGTGCTTTCCCACACACGTGGAGAGATGACCAGGTGGGGATGCAAGACCCTGGTGGGATGGCCTTTTAATGATATGCTGATGTGTTACAATGAGCTCCTCAATGACCGTTGGCTGGAAATGCGGCCTACCGTTGGTGGGTTGAGCGGACGATCGTGACCTGCCTTCCCACCATCATGAAACCGATCACGATTGTCCTTGCACACCACCTATCACGCCCACTGCCAGCGGGCATGGAAAATTCCACCCTATGTGTCTAAATGGTCCCACTGAAGTATGAGCTTCTGAGCTGATGCATGGTAAGCATCAGTCTTATGATAGTGGACTCTAAGAAGAAATCAGCCCCTCTGAGGGTTTGTCACCTATGTGTTCCATGGGCTTCTGCTGCATGCATGAAGGCCCTGTCAAATAGAAAATATATGAACTAGTACTAGCAATAAAAGAATAGGTTACAAAGGTATCATTATGAAGATGATCATATTTCACTTGTTCCTTAAATCAGGTCAACATGTTGGATGACATGAGTATGCGTTATATTTCATTCTGTCACCGGGTATCTGGGAGGTCCCCATTTTTGATGGCCAGGGGTGCCAAGATGTAATGGACCTTCAATGCTTTGCCCTCTACAGTTGTCAGTTGTGAGATCTATGGAGGCTCACCTCTAGTTCTCCCCTTCTCCTTAGTGCTTTGTGGTCTCCATTCACTTATAATGGGGGAAAGAAGATCCACTGTAATGGTATGTGTTCATCTGATAGGTAGAGTGCATTTGGTGAAGGTGACTATCAGGGAGAGGCATCAAATTGCATAAGGATGAGGGTGATGGTAGATGGATAGATGGGGATGTGATGAAGATATGAGTGCATTTGCAGTGTAAGGGGATGTAAGGAGGAATGTGATCGAGAAGGCTTGATGAGGCTGAGTGAAGGAGATGATGCACACAAAAGGATGTAGGTGAAGATACAAAAGTACTGACATTTTCTGACAATGTTAGGTTACTAAATGTTTTCTGCACTGAATCAGGAGCATGACATAATAGGACTACTCATACTCTAATTAGTATAAAACAAAAACAGAATTACCTGGAAAAACTCAGCAGGTCTGGCAGCATCGGCGGAGAAGAAAAGAGTTGACGTTTCAAGTCCTCATGACCCTTCGACAGAACTTGACTTCGAGCCCAAGAAAGAGTTGAAATATAAGCTGGTTTAAGGTGTGTGTGTGGGGGGCGGAGAGATAGAGAGAGAGAGAGGTGGAGGGGGGTGGGTGTGGTTGTAGGGACAAACAAGCAGTGATAGAAGCAGATCATCAAAAGATGTCAATGACAATAGTACAATAGAACACATAGGTGTTAAAGTTAAAGTTGGTGATATTATCTAAACGAATGTGCTAATTAAGAATGGATGGTAGGGCACTCAAGGTATAGCTCTAGTGGGGTTTTTTTTAAATAATGGAAATAGGTGGGAAAAGGAAAATCTTTATAATTTATTGGAAAAAAAAGGAAGGGGGAAACAGAAAGGGGGTGGGGATGGGGGAGGGAGCTCACGACCTAAAGTTGTTGAATTCAATATTCAGTCTGGAAGGCTGTAAAGTGCCTAGTCGGAAGATGAGGTGTTGTTCCTCCAGTTTGCGTTGGTCTTCACTGGAACGATACAGCAAGCCAAGGACAGACATGTGGGCAAGAGAGCAGGGTATGTTTGTAAGCTCTTCCCATTGTTTGGGTAGAGTATCTCTTTGGCTAATCACTGCACCCAGCAGTAGATCCAGGGAGGCATCATTGAAGCAGAATACGTTTGACTATCCTGAATCCCTTGTCAAAGTTGTTCCTCTATTCCTTCTATCTCCCAACTCCTAATTTCATCCCTGAATTGGCCCTTTAAATACTGACATTGAGACTTTGTCATGTGGGTCCTTATCATATCTGCTGTTGTGCAATTAGCACCAAACCCAGAGGTAAAATGATAATAAGGTAATAAGATAATAATGATAATAAGCCCTGAATCCGCACAGCTTTCATCTTAATTTGTAACATGTTTGCATTGAATGTTTGGAAATCAAAGTTCATAGAATTACATAGAATTTACAGCACAGAAATACACCATTTTTCCCAGCTGCTCCAAGTAGGTGTTCATGCTTCATAAAGCCCCCTTCCCACCGTATTTTAACCTTATCAGGGATCTTTCTATTCCTTTCTCCTTCATGTACTTATTTATCTTCCCTTAAATGTATCACTGCTGTTCACTTCAGCTACTCCCATGTTTTACATTCTAACCACCCTTTAGGTAAAGAAGTTTCTCCTGGATCCATTATTGGATTTATTCGTACACATTGAAGGGTTTGCCACAGTTTACTTAGGTTGGCCTTTCCTCAAATGAATCAAGAATGTTAACCAAGCAGGATTTTTGCTGTCTGAAATGGTTGACTGCTTTTGGTGGGGTATTTTTGCACAGATACTCTTACCTTTGTTCCTGATAATTGATTCCATATTTTAACAGAGTTGAAGTAAGATGACAGAACCTTTAAGTACCTATGTTTGCTTTATCATCATTTTGAACATGAATACCACATTAATCTGTTTCAAATCTACTAGTATCACTTGTGTTTTCATTGACTCCCTTGTAAAGATTGTTAGTGTCTCACACACTTCATTAGTTTCCCTTAACATTGGAAATATGCTGACATGGGAGAACATGAAAGGTGGCACATTTTGTGAATATTATTCTGCAATGTAAGCACATATAGGATGATTTTTATGTTCGGGCATAAAACAGATCTAGGAACATAGGAAAAGGAATAGGTCATTTACCCCCTTAAGTCCCATCATCTAAAGAGATCATGGCTGATCTGCAACCTTACCCCATATATCCATCTTTGTCCCATCTTCCTTAACACATTTGGATAACAAAAACATATTAATGTCAAGTTTAAAAATAACAATTAATCAAACATGAATTTACATTTGTGGAAGAGTTCCAAACTTTTCCCACCCTTTGTGTGTAGAAGTGTTTCCTAACTTTACTCCTAAAATGTCTGGCTTTAATTTTTAACAATTCTCCTAGTCCTAGATTCCCAAACCAGCAGAACAGTTTCTCTTGATCTACCCTACCTGTTCTGCTTAATATCTTGAAGACTTAAGTCAAATCACCCTTTAATCTGTTAATTTTCAAGGAATACTAATCAAGTTTGGATAATCTCTTCTTGTAATATCCAAATATTATTCTGGTAAATCTATGCTGCATCCCTCCAAGGCCAATGTATCCTTCCTAAGGTATGGCTCCCAGAACTGCTTACTGTACCCCATCTGTATAGTTTTATATAGCTGAAGCATGACTTCTACTCCCTTGCACTTTAGTCCTCTAAATATAAAGGCCAGTATTCCATTAGCCTTTTTGATTATTTGATATACCTGGTCATGACATTTTAATGCTCTATCAACCTGGATCCCTAAGTCTCTTTGCACCTCCACTGTTTCTGGCTTTTCGTCATTTTGAAACGATGCTGTTCTATCCTTGGACCTACCCTAGGTCCAATGTGGAAGCTTTCATATTTACCAACATTGAAATCCAATTGGCACAGTTTTTCCTAATTGCTAAATCCATTAATAGTTCTTTGTGATTTTTTACTTTCATCCACATTGCTTACTATGTCTCCTATCTTTGTGCCATCAGCAAGTTTGGACATGTAGCTTTCTATTCCATCATCTTAAGTTGCTAATAAGTAAAGTGAATAGTTGAGGTTCCAAAATAGATCCTTGCAGAACACCATTAGTCACATCCTGCAAATTAGAATGCCTCCCATTATCCCTACTCTTTGTCTCCTACCAGTCAGCTAATTTTCTAACCAGATTGAAGATTTGTCTTCAATTCGTAAACTTCTAATTTCGTTTTCACTCCTTTAGGACTCACCGAAACCCAAACGATCATAAGGCTCAACTTTCCAGACTATCATCATTTACATAATTATCACAACTTCAGGTGCAAATCCAGGTGAGTCTACAGATGACACCATTTGCTGCAGAGGAAGATTGTGTGTATCAAATTTAAAAAGATAGGGATAATTGAACTGTAGTGTCTCAAGGAGATGGACAACAATTTAGAAAGCTTCTGGGGAACATCTGAAGCCATCAGCAACCTTTGACAGCCCATTTCCCTTCTTCGTCCCATTCCTTGCTATCATGTTGTGAAACCACCTCCTGAACGTATGCTTTGAGAATGCTTTCTTCTTCAATATGGTGCAGTTTCTCCAATTGGCTCCAAATTAGTATATTGGATCATCCTAATGGAATGTATTATTAAAAAACCTGGTAAAGTATAATTATTTAAAGCAATTGCTAACTTTAGCTTTGAACTAAAACAAAATGAAATTACATTACTTGCTAATAATGAAATGGTAATAATTACTTCAAGTTGAGATCTTTAGTTATCAAAAGCCTTATGTCAAATTCTATTTGATTAATTATTGAGGTTTAAGGTCCACCCCCGCCTTTATTACTCACTTCAGGTTGTCAGAAAAAGAAATATTATATGGCTTTCTTTGCTTAATTATATGTAGGCAGAGCCACATACTTGAAATCTGTAAGCAACAAATGGCAGACAAATAACAAGTAGCAAATGGAATTTAATACAGAGAAGTGTGTTGTGGTGCATTTTGGCAAAAGGGCAGAAGGGAGAGTTAATATAGACTTAATACACAGTACTAAAGAGCGTGGAGGGATAGAAGGACCTGGGGGTTCATATGCTTAGATCTTGAATGCTTTAGGAAATATTAAGAGGGTAGTTAGCAAATCTCATGGGATCCTGGCGGTTTATAAATAGAGGTATTGAGTTCAAAAGCAGGGGAGTCATGCTGATTATGCTGAACCTTTACGAAGTTCTGGTTATGCCATAACTAGAGTATCGTTCCCAGCTCTGGTCACCTCACTTTAGGAAGGATGAGAAGGCCTTGCGACAGTACAGAAGAGATTTACCAGAATGGTTCCAGGGATGAGGAATTTTAGTTGCATGGTTAGGTTGGAGAAGCTGGGGTTGTTCTTTTTGGATCAAAGGAGGTTGAAGGGAGATCTGATAAAGAAAAGCTGTTCCCATTGCTGATTGTACATGGAATAGGGGCACATACTTAAGGCAAGAGATAAGGGGTGTGAGGAACATGAGGGAAAATGTCTTTACACAGTGAGTGGCAATGGACTGGAACTTGCTGCCCATGAGGGTGGTGAAAGTGGAGATGATCAAAAGGAAATTGGATGGGCACTTGTGGGAAATGAACTTGCAGGGCTATGGGGATAGAGTGGAAGAATGGGGCTGATTGGATTGCTCCACAGAGAGCTAACATGGACTCGACAAATGGCCTCCTTCTGTGCCCTAATAACTCGATGGGCAGATTTTAATCAGTGGTGCACCATTCCTGATGACAGAGATGGAAGAGGGTGCCACTTCCACTTTTGTGTCAGGAGTCAATGCCCACACAATTCATATGAAAATTTAAAGGGCTGGCGGCAGACATGTGAGACCAGTGCAAATGTGTGGTAGGGGCAGGTTTTCATTGGAGTATCCTGTTGTCAGGTGACAGTACACCAGGTCCAGGCAGGCTATAAAAGAGCCTAGACAAACAGGGAAGCTCTTCATTAAGGCCACAGATTCCACATCCACCTCCATTCATTCTTCAGTTTGGACAATTTGTTTTTGCAATTGTTCATAAGCTTCAGCCCCACTCAAACTTATCCTCCTATCACTCCCCACCCCTCATTAAAATCTGTTGTCTTGGGACCTTCTCCTGCCACCATGATGTTCAAGCCCTTTACAAATGTAACTGAAGGTGTCAGGTCACAGACATAGACCGTCCACACGGTTCAGCCAGGCCAACAGGGAGATGCTCTTCCCAAGTGATGACAACAGGAGTCCCTCCTGCCTGAACAAGACTGCCTGGACAAAGATCACAGAGAAGGTTAGTAACCGCTGGATCCACCCAAGATCATGAGTGCAGTGCCAGAAAATGCTCAATGCCCTCCTTTGATCCACCTAAATAAGGGGCATAGTAACATGGGATTGCCTCCCGAGGGGGCATCAGATTATGTATTTGGGCGGGTGTGCAGCTAGGCTAGGCAGGTGAATACAGGATCAGCCTGCCATTGTATGGCACTTGAAGCCAAAGCATGTGACTGCTTGGCTGAAGTGAACAATAGAATATAAACTAACACATTGATGGGCAAATATGTGTGATGGGGGTGCATGCAGACAAGGGGTCAGTTGGTATTGTCAAGGCAGTAAATCTCCACTTTCTCCTGCAGGACAAGCAGACCCATAATCAAAAGGAAAGGGCAAAGAGGGGTAGAAGGGTACCCAATCTCAGGGTTCTCTACCCTGATAAGGAATAAGCCCTTCAGATTGCTGATCAGTTGCTGGTGATGAGGCTGGGGCAACAAGGCAGCAGGGTGAGAATGTACCCAATCTGGTGCTGCCGTAATGGGTGCTCAGGGCCAGGCGAGGAATTGTACAGCACTCATGGACTCTGTGATACTTCGATGTGTTTCTTTTTGTTCTCCTTTATAGGTGCCCATAATCCAGACCCCAGGCCTCAACCACTAGAGACGAAAGACTTGGCCTCTGGGGACAATGACACAAGTGATCCAGAGAATGCATTGTTACCTGCCTCTCCTGGACCCTCCAGCAGCTCAGCTACAAGCAGCTGGGTCAATCTAAGGAAAAGAGCGATGGACATGAAGCCTGTTGCTCTGGCTGTCTGGTTGTCATCATCTGTGATGAACCTGATGAACTCATTGGCATGACAGAAGGTAGCATTGCTCATCTCTTTGATGCACCTACGTGCAGCCTGCGAAATGCCATTCCTGGAGCCCTGGAAATAGCCGATGACAAAAAAGTTGAGGGCTGCGGTCACTTTGAGGGCCACTAGCATGGCATGACCACCCAGTTCCATGCAGCTGTAGGACTTGCCGCAAGATGGCAGATTTTGGTGACCACTTTGTGGGACATCCTCAAGTGTCTCTAGAATTGCTTCTTGGATAGCTAGTTTGTCTGCATCCTGAAGATGTGCTGCCACACTCCTCATATGCCTTCCCTGGATGCTGCCTCCTGACCACCCTTCTCCTCTGGTGCTGCCTGCTACTGGCTTTGCGGCCTCAGTTGTTGACTGGCGAGAGCCCTCCTTTGTCACATCCTCTCCTCCTGCTCCTTAGGCTGTTGGAAAGATTGGGTGCATGTTACTCATAGGTATTCGACCAAGTGAAGTATATGAAAAAGGCAAAGAGTAATTTGAGAACCTGTGAGTCCATGGGTTCCATCCATACAGCTGCTGAGCAGTGAGAGTTTCTACTCCTTTCACCCAACCCACGCTAACCTGTTCCCACTAGGATCTGCACTCTTGGCCATCACAAGTAAATTTCAAAAGTCGCCAGTACTATGTGCTACTGACTCTCGCTTTGCATCCTCCCCATCACCTTCGACTCTGTTCCCATCACCCTTGACCCTCCCAACATCACTGTGCTCTTACTCTCTGTAATCCTTGAATCTTCACCCATCATCCTGGACCTCGTCACCATGAAATTGTGTATGTCAGCTCTCCCCCTTGTGCATACCCCTATCCCCATAGAGATTCCTCCTCTGTTCCTAGGCCCTCAATGTATCATTGTTAGAGTTTCCATTAGATCCCCCTATCAAAGCAAACTTCCCTGTGAATGTCCTCTCTGCCAGCCAGCACCCTGAGTTTGACCCACAGGGACTGTAATGCCCCTGTCCTTTAGATCCCTCATTTTGTTTATTTACACTGACTCCCCCAACCACTCACACCCAAGACACCAGACCATTCTCACTGTATATTTCCATGGCCTGATCGCACCCCCTATCCTCTCTGAGTCCTCTTCCACTCCATTATGCTCCCCAACCTCATCCCCTACCCCCCCCCCTCGCCCCTGACTTGCCCTTGTGGATCCCGAGCCTCCAGGCAAGCTGCCATTCTCCTGCTCCCATTCCTTGTGCTGCAGAGTTCAACAGACAACTGCCCACTTCAGATGCAACTGCATGCTGACTGGTGCATGCCACCTTTAACCAAATGTGAGCCGGGTGCCCCGAGGTTCCCGTCTGCTGCTGACTTAACCTTGAAGGTGGGACTTAATTTCAAAACGTTCTACTGTAATAAGTATTCATGGCATGCAGATCTAGTACAAGCAGGAACCCGCCATGGAAACGCATGAGGCCCAAACCACCACTGCGATGGCACCATCTTAATTTTTCATTCTGATGTTGCCGTTGTGATTTCAAGATGTTGCTCGCACCTGATTGACTCACTCCATCCACCACATTCCCGGTCCCAGAATCTTCATTAAATTCTGCCCTATGAGTCTATAAATGAAGTACTGATTTGTACTATCTAATAAAGCTAACATTTATAAATGGCTAGTGGGGCTTTGGCGGGGCCCACTCAGTCCAGCCTTTGGCCTAATCTCTCCTCCCTCTCCTTGCCTTCACACTGCCTCAAGCCTGCTCAACCCTGACTGTTGCTCCAGATCCTGAGCACTAAGGTGGGGATGAAACCGGAACACTCAGTGCTGATCTAAGCAGCCAGAGCAGGAGACAGACAGACTGTGGTTCTTCATTGTGCCCAGCATCCTCCTTTGCTTCCAAATCCTGCAAGTTCCATCTTTGTATCGGCGTTTTAAATACTGGAGTTGCAATGCCATTGTGCAGGTTCACTGCGGTGCTATCAACACCAAATGTGGAAGTGAAATAGAGATCATGATCTTGGATTGATGTGGAGTAGAGAGCATCTATATGCATCATGAGCTGGACAGTTCAATGTTAAAGCAGGAAATCAATGTTTATTCAATATAAGAGATAACATCAAGGTTACTGATTTACAGATATTGAATAGGTCAAATTCCATTTTCTTTAAATTATATTTTGGAATTTTTACTGATCCGATGGGGATTGAATTCTAAGGTGTTATCCATTATTCTGTAAAAAATCATAAATGAGTTACCTTTCTTCCTGTAAATTTAAGTTTCACCAGTTTTCAAACTTTGATTATAAAACAGTACTAACCGGAGCTCGTTTCTAGAGGCTAAAATTCCAGAGGCTGTTAATGGAGTGCTAGTAAATTTGTTGGGGCAGGATTTTCTCCCTTTTGGGGGTGAAGTTGAAGGGTGCAGGCGTGCTTCCGATCTGTTCCCCCAATTGGGGGCGCAGCACCATTTTAAGTGGGCGGGCCAATTAAGGCCTGCGCAGCATGACGTCTGCACAGAAGCGCTATGCACCCCCTGTGCAGGCGGGGTGGGGATGATTCCCAAAGCCGAGAGTGCACTCTTTCACGCATATGCACGAAAAAGCACACTCATCTCCCTGAGGCTAAGTGCTGCCTCAGGGAGATCGGCTCTAAATGTAAAAAAGCTAAAAATAGAAAAATAAAATTGAGTTGGGACATGTCCATAATTTTTAGGATCAGCAAGGGACCTGTGCGGCATCTCTCATTCCGCAACACATTGATGCATAAAGGAGGTCACAGATGCCTTTTACAGGAGGACCCGTCATTATGACAGGTTTGCTTTGGACGAAGATAGCCAGGCTGCGAGATTCACCAGCTTTGCCGCCATCTCAGGCTTCACAAGAGTGCAGAGTGCATTAGATTGCACCCATTTGGCTATATGGGCTCCATGGTAGCAGCCCCTAATGTTTATAAACCGCAAGGACTATCAATCCATCAATATGCAACTGGTGTGTGATCACCGGAGGCTTACGTTTGTGCACTATACCCCAGAAGTTGCCATGACTCCTACATCCTGAGTCACTCCCAGGTGCCTGAGGTTTTTGAGGGCCCATTATGTCTGCAGGGATGGCTGCTTGGGGATAAAGGCCACCCACTGAAACGCTGGCTGATGGCAGCGATACGTTGCCCTCAAAGTCTGTCCGAGGAGAGGTAGCACAACACTCCAAGCTCCACACGCTCTTTTATAGACCAGGCTATAAGGCTGCTGAAGATGCATTTCAGATGCTTGCACCACTCAGGTGGCCCACTACAATACATTCCTGACAGAGTTTCCCGCATCATCGCAGTGTGTTGTACCCTTCACAATCTGGCAATGCAAAGAGGTAAATTGTTGACAGGTTCCAGGAAGAGTAAAGTGAAATGAGGGAATATGGCCACATCTCTCTTAGCCCTCAATGCCACTTTCTTTCATCCCAAGGGATGTCCACCCATTTGGAGCGAGAATGAGTCCCACATTCACACTTGCACATTCTGGCTTCATGAATCACCAGGCCATAATCTTTGCTTTGGTTTGTGAGTGAGCTCATTCTGGGAACTGAGAGTCAATTTAGGAACAAGATCGGCGTGAGACAAACCTTGAAGCCTTCACCACCATCTAATGATGCCAGCACAGCTGTGACTGAGATGTGAACATGCCTAGGGATCTCCTCCTCCCGTACGTGTTTTTCCTTCTGCCACAACCACCGAGGAGACACAGATGTTGCTAGATTATCAATGCTGATGAGCTGCCCTCACACAATGGTGTTCCTTGAGGAAGAAGGGTTAGAAACGCTTACATCACATATTTCCAATAAAGATTTAAACACATTTCTCTGGCATCACACAAGGGTGCAGACAGTAGTTTGACTGAGGCTGACATCACAAGAATGTGAATCTCACAGTGGGACACTATCACTGAGTGGGAGGATGGCTAAACCTTGAAATAAGAGGATTTCAAAGTACAAAATCACAATGCCTTCAGTTAATAAGAACATTCACATTGCCATCAAACAATATTCACAAAAATGCAATTTCTAGCATGCCTGTGACCCAAAAATGACATCAATTTTTCTTAACTTTCCTAATTCTATCGCTATACTTGGGTGCAGCCCTGACATCCACAGCAGAGGTGGAGACAGCTGCTGACTGCTACGTCCTGATGTCCATGACGACCTTGGCATGAGTCATCTGGTGACCCAAGACCTGGAGGGCCCTGGCCTGATTAAGGTCACCTGTCAGGAGCAGAGTACCCTCGGAGGCCTGAGTTACTGGAGTGGATGGGGTCACAGGCAGAGTGGCTGTGAGTGGCTGCACACCCTTGAAGTGTCCAGAGAGGAGGCTACCAGGATGTTTGGCTGATGTTAATTCTCACTATGGGTGCCCGAGCATCCCGCCCTGACTCCTGCAGGAGATGGTGCACCTGGAGGGAGGTCAAGGTGTCTCACCCCCTGTAGGATGTCACCTAACTCCTGATGGTGCCCACCAGGGTGTGTGGCCATGGAGTGCAGGACCAAGTGCAAATCCAGCACGACCTGTTGGACTAAGGTCTCCACGGTGATCGTTAACCTTCCCATGGTGACCTCGAGGCGGTTGCATATTGAAGCCACGACATCAGACAGAACACAGACGGACTCCTCCATCATTTGCTCTAGTCTGCTGAGTGACTGTCAAATCTCTGCCTGATATTCTGCTGCCTGTTATTGCATCTCCAGCATTGAGTTGGCAGCTGTTTCCAGAGGCTCATCATTTGACTACGACTGAGCAGCTGGCTGGTCTCCAGAAGCCCTCTGAGTGCCGGAGGCCTGGGCTGTCCCTGCCTCCAACTGCTGCGGGGACGTGTCAGTGAGGTGTTCCCCAGAAAGTGACTCTGAGCTGGTGGAGGGTGCGTGTGAGCGCTGTGATGGTTCTTCCAGAGATTCCTCTTCAGACATGATCTGGGGGCTCATACTGGTGCTGGACTGGCTTGGGGGCCTCGATCTGCTGGTGCCTAGAAAATAGAAAATAAGTTACAGTTAATGAGCATGAGCTTGAAAAGGCTGCTTGTGACTCACTGTGAATGTCAGGATTTGATGAGGTGATGGATCTGTGATCTGTATACGTTGGTGGGAGAGGCCAATCTCCCCTTCCCAACAGCAGTGGTTCCTGTCCTCCTCAGCTTGGCTGCGGCTTCCTCAAACTCACTGAGGGCAATGATGTTGGCCATTCCTCTCCCGGTCTATAATCTCTCGTGCCTGTTGTGTGCCAGCTTGGACTGTATGAAGAAGAAAGGAAGGCAAATGATAAGAGAAGATGGAGAGGTTGGGTGAGATGCATGTCCCCTGTGTGTGGTGAGCCCTCCCCAGAGGGCCAGAGGATGGATTGTGATAAACGTGATAGATGGGATGGTGGTGATGTGAAAGTCTCAGTGAGAGGATGAGTGTTGATATGTGAATGTCGCTAGTGGTTGTGTAAGATCTCTGAGTACATGATGCCATGATGAGAGTTTGATACTGGAAGGAGTTGAAGGATGACATACCCTGGTGGAGCAAATGAGATCATTCATCCTCTTCCTGCGCTGGGATTTCTGGTGTGTTTGCCAGCCGCACTGACCTGCTCTGTGACAGCCTCCCAGGCTGGAGAGGTGAAGCTGCTGCATTTACTGCAGCCGTCTCTGGGATTCAGGGCTTGCCTGTGCACCTGCACCCCTCTGACCAAGGCTTGGAGGGCCTAGTGGGTGAAGCCTGAGGCTCTCAGCCTTCTTGTTCTGGCTGCAAGACATCTCTGCACATATCCGGAAGACAGGTGGGCTGGAGACAGTGAGATTATGTGTTTAAATATGGAGTCCAGACCTTCGACCCTGCTAGCTGATGACAGGCAGACAAATCAGCTCCTGACCTGCCAGGTGATTCAGCCCGATACTTGTCTGTGCATAATTAATGACCCTCGAAGTGCAGAATCGGGCGCGAGTTCCCGTCATTCTGGCTAGCGAGGTGGGGGCTGCCGAAACTACCTGCCACCACACTTAGTTTCATAAATGGAAAATTCTGCCCATTGTATCATGTAGCTTGCCCTGTGTTACTGATCTATGCCAGGAAATTGTGCACACTGCACTGCTCTGCAACAGGATCTGTCTTTAACTAAACATATCATTGCTGTTTGAAAAAACATTGGGCTGAAAATCTGTACCTCCAATGTTATTTAGACAGGCTGGATGATGATCCATCTTTTGAAAACAAAGTCACAAAGTCACATTGGGCTAGAATGGGATCTCTTTCAATGGTTGGGACTGGGGCACATTGTTGGAGGAGCAGAGGGAGCGTTATTCTGCTATGCTATACCTGGTTGGGAAGTGTTTGACGGTAAGACTATGAAAGTTAAATTGGCCTTCCTTGCAAATGTAAAACAGGCAACAGCCAATTAGCAGCTGTTTTACCCCAGAAAGGTTTTCTTTCCATTTGACTTTATTGGAGAAGCAACTCGTGTATGAGTTGCCAATTTGCTATTGCATGTTTCACACTGTCACTGAAGACTACTGTCATCTTCTGTGTGCCTGAAATGGGATGAGTTCCCAGTACTGACATCTGTCACACTGATAAGCTCAAAAATCATGTGATTACATTCCTTCATTACTGCATTGTTGGACCTATTCAATAAACATAGCTCTTTCCTGCTGACACTCAGATATTTTCCCCATTTTTCATTAGCCCTCTTTACTTTGTTTTCTGACATTCAGAGCAATAGTGACTGCTTGTAAAACAAAAACAGAATTACCTGGAAAAACTCAGCAGGTCTGGCAGCATCGGCGGAGAAGAAAAGAGTTGACGTTTCGAGTCCTCATGACCCTTCGACAGAGTCATGAGGACTCGAAACGTCAACTCTTTTCTTCTCCGCCGATGCTGCCAGACCTGCTGAGTTTTTCCAGGTAATTCTGTTTTTGTTTTGGATTTCCAGCATCTGCAGTTTTTTTGTTTTTATCTCTGTGACTGCTTGTATGTTGGTACTTTCCCTTGGTAGTCACAATTCTTCACCTATGTCTATTTCATTGAAGTTATTGAATACCTGTCTATCGGCCTCTATGTTTTATAGCGTATATACAGTTTGCTGAAATTTTCTCACTGAAGTGTCAAACTTAATTTTCAGAATTTGAAGTCACATGATTTTATTTTGACAGTGTTTGGCTGTGCACCTGTGCAATGCTATTCTAAGCTATTCCCATCATTGGTGCCAGATTACCTTGTTACAGTGCCTAAGATGCAACATATGGACATTTAACAAACTGAAACACTTCACATGATGCGCAAATTCCAAATCAATTTTCTGTAATGGCAAATGCAGTAACCTGGAAAAAGGTTAGCTTGACTTAAGTTTGATAACTGTGCAATTCAGCTATTGATCTTTATTTTATTGTTCAGTTTCTGTTGTCCTGGAATTCAGCCAATGGAAACCAAATCCAAGTCCAGTATACTTTCTTATTGCAATGATAGGATTGTTACGGCTATGGTCAGCAACCAACGCTTGTGTACACGTGTTTTGAGAGGCTGTGTTCTTCTAATGTGGAAAATGATTTTCATCTGTTGTTTATTGTTTACTTTGCAGCAGCTAGAGCAAACATTTCCTGTGATTGTTTAATGTGAATAGATTCTATGCATGATGCAGACAGCTGGCCCTCTCACACATGGCCACTGTATCTCAGATAACCTAATTTGGTCTATGGACGTCCAACGACCTACATCGCATTACAAACATTTTTCTAAGTCTTTCCTAATTCTATATTTTCTTAACCATATGTGTTATAAACTGGGATACAGTTTTGTGGAAAAGGTGAGAGTCATTAAAAGATAAAGTAATTACAAAGACAACAAGGAACCATTTTGAAGTACTAGCTCATTGTATTTTAAAAGGTGATCATGGAAAATGAAAGGGAGCAGCTAGCAACAATATTTCAATACATGAAATTATGGTTACACTACAATGATGTGGTGCAGTCTTTTTGAAAAATGTGCCTTGAATAAAGATCTGGATTTTGCTGTAGAAATAATTGTGAGGCTATGGAATTGGGACAGCAAATTCCAGCAAGCACACATGCACAGTCAAACACAGAAATAAGTAAGTTATTGTTCAAATTGCCCTGTTCTTTCAGATGCTTTGCTGTTCCTGTATTTTAATTACTTCCAAACAACCTCTCAGGCACTGCAAAATAATTTTTACAAGTGTGGGGCTACACTCCTTCAGAATAGAAATAAAAAGGCACAAAAATAGTTAAGGTTGGAAATTTTGAAAAATGAACATATTTAAATAACTTTAAAAAACTTTTAATTTGTGTCTTTAATCTCTCTCTCTCTTAATTATATTTCTTTTCCTCTCTTTATTTTGCTTCCCCTATATCATTTGTCATTGAATGACCCATTCTCACTTACGCTCCCTGGTTTAGACTCTGCTTCCCTCAAGAATGATTCTTCAATCCAATTGGTTAAGGAGGGACATAGTAGCTGTTCACATTTGTCCCAGATCCCATGTAGAAGGCCCTATGCTGAAATAACTTTCTAATCACAGCAAATTCCAGTACAAAAGCCTCTAGAAAGCTTGTGGGTAGTGTAAGTGTAATGAACAGGTGGCGCTGTTCATTCACTACTGACCGCAAAATCTGTGACTCTGTATCAGGAATGATGGAGCTGTAACTTGCTTCTAATTGTTTTGGAAAGGGGGAATGGAATGCCCTTGCCGGAACCAATCTAGAATTTAGAAAGAGGTCCTCAATTAGCTTTCCTACAACTGGCAAAAGATTGCCACCTGAAGCTCCTTCCTGCAGGAGGCCTTCATCTACCTGGTCACCCCAATGCCCTCATGAACTTTCCTATTGCATCTCCAAGGTGTGCATGGTGTCCATTTTAAATATTGTGCATCATGGAGCACACCACAATGTTTTAGACACCCAGACAGAGCTATATTACAATACTCTTCCTGATTGACAGAAGTAGCTGAAATCTTCCTTCAAGATTCTTTCCAAATAATTATTCTAGTCGTATCAGAGACCTCATTCTAATGGTGTTCAGCTGATGTTCTGGGAAACTAAACCAGTGTCATCAACCTCTGCTGCAGAGGGTTGTCCAGGAATTGATCCATACACTTGGAGGGAGGTGCTAAGGTGGACTATCTTAAAATGAATCAATTATGATAGATCACAGAAACAGTAGCATTTCAGTGCACTATTTGGTAGTTGTGGTCCATATCTGCCAGCACATTCAGTGGATGAAACCTAAGGAGTTTATGGCATTGTGAGATAGGTGGCAAATTCTGCCACAGTAAAATTGCAGAGCCATGTTATGTTGACGATGACTATGCATGGAGAAGATATTGTTTGCTCCAGCAGACAAGGTACTTGCCACTTGCTTGATGCATTTGTGTACAGTTAAATGGTTAATATTGTAATTGACTCTGGAGGCAGTCTGTAATGATCCTGTTGGGTAGAACTTGAAAGCAGTGATGACCTTTCCATACACTGACGGTGCAGTGGCTGTAGTGAAGGTGATCTCTAGATCTGAAGTAAGCATGTGGCAGAACTCTTGTATTACTTTACAATGAAGTGCAGCTTCAGGAAATCATTAGCACAAAAAAAACTAAATGCTGCGAATGCTGGAAATCTGAAACAAAACCAGAAAATACTGGAGAAGCTCTGCAGTTCTGATGAAAGGTCACAGACCGGAAATGTTAACTATGTTTGTCTGTCATCACAGATATTGCCAGAGATCCTGAGATTATCTGGCATTTTCTGTTTTTGTTTCAGGAAATGATCATTCAGATGGGGGATAGAACCTAGGTTTCTATATGTGGTGAAGATAAATGCTAGCAGTACTTGATGAGTTTTGTTCCCCTGCATTCCTGCTCAATATCCTTGAAGGAGCAAATATAAAAAGGCATAGAAACATAGAAAATAGGAGCAGGGGGAGGCCATTCAGCCCTTCAAACCTGCTCCGCCATTCATTGCGATCATGGCTGATCATCCAACTCAATAGCCTGCTCCCACTTTCTCCCCATATCCTTTGATCCCTTTCACCCCAAGAGTTATATTTAACTCCTTCTTGAAAACATACAATGTTTTGGCCTCAGCTACTTTCTGTGGTAACGAATTCTACAAGCTCACCACTCTCTGGATGAAGAAATTTCTCCTCATCTCAGTCATAAATGGTCTACCCAATATCCTCAGACTGTGACCTCTGGTTCTGGACTGCCCCACCATCGGGAACATCCTTCCTGCATCTACCCTGTTAGAAACCTATAAAATTCTATGAGATCCCCCCTCATTCTTCTGAACTCCAATGAATATAATCCTAACTGACTCAATCTCTCCTCATATGTCAGTCCCATCATCCCAGGAATCAGTCTGGTAAATCTTCGCTGCACTCCCTCTATAGCAAGAACATCTTTCCTCAGATAAGGAGACCGAAACTGCACACAATATTCCAGGTGTGGTCTCACCAAGGCCCTGTACAATTGCAGCAAGACATCCCTGTTCCTGTACTTGAATCCGTCGCTATGAAGGCCAACATACCATTTGCCTTCTTTACCACCTGCTGCACCTGCATGCTTAGCTTCAGCGACAGTTGTACGAGGACACCCAGGTCTGATTGCACATTCCCCTCACTCAATTTATAGCCATTCAGATAATAATCTGCCTTCCTGTTTTTGCAACCAAAATGAATAACCTCACATTCATCCACATTATACTGCATCTGCCATACATTTGCCCACTCACTCAACTTGTCCAAATCACACTGAAGCATCTCTGCATCCTCCTCACAGCTCACCCTCCCACCCAGCTTTGTCTCATTTGCAAATTTGGAGATATTACATTTAATTCCCTCATCTAAATCATTAATATATATTGTGAATAACTGGGGTCCCAGCACCGATCTTTGTGGTACCCCACTAGTCACTGCCTACCATTTGGAAAAAGACCTGTTTATTCCTACTCTTTGTTTCTCGTCTGCCAGCCAGTTTTCTATCCATCTCAATACACTACCCCCAATCCATGTGCTTTAATTTTACATGCTAATCTCTTATGTGGGACTTTGTCGAAAGCCTTCTGAAAGTCCAAATAAATCATATCCACTGGCTCCCCCTCATCAACTCTACTAGTTACATCCTCCAAAAATTCCAGTAGATTTGTCAAGCATGATTTCCCTTTTGTAAATCCATGCTGACTCTGTCCGATTCCACCACTGTTTTCCAAGTGCTCAGCTATTAAATCTTTTATAATGGACTCTACAATTTTCCCCACTACTGATGTCAGGCTGACTGGTCTATAATTCCCTCTTTTCTCTCTACCTCCCTTTTTAAATAGTGGGGTTACATTAGCTACCCTCCAATCTGTAGGAACTGTTCCAGAGCCTATAGGACCTTGGAAGATGACCAACAATGCATCCACTATTTCTAGGGCCACTTCCTTAAGTACTCTGGGATGTAGGTTATCAGGCCCTGGGGATTTATTGGCCCTCGATCCCATCAATTTCCCCAACACCATTTCCCTACTAGTACTGATTTCTTTCAGTTCCTCCCTCTCACTAAACCCTGTGTTCCCCAACATTTCTGGCATGTTATTTGTGTCCTCCTTTGTGAAGACAGAATCAAAGTATGTATTTAGTTGGTCAGCCATTTCTTTGTTCCCCATTATAAATTCCCCTGTTTCTGACTATAAGGGACCTACATTTGTCTTCACCAATCTTTTTCTCTTCACATACCTATAGAAACTTTTACAGTCAGTTTTTATGTTCCCCGCAAGCTTACTCTCATACTCTATTTTCCCCTTCTCAATCAATTCCCTCGTCCTCCTTTGCTGAATTCTAAACTGCTCCCAATCCTCAGGTCTGTTGTTTTTTCTCGTCAATTTATATGCCTCTTCCTTGGATGTAATACTGTCTCTAATTTCCCTTGTAAGCCATGTTTTGGCCACCTTTCCTGTTTTACTTTTGCACCAGATGGGAATAAACAATTATTGCAGTTCACCCATGTGCTTTTTGAATGTTTGCCATTACCTATACACCGTCATCGCTTTAAGTAACGTTTCCCAATCAATCATAGCCAACTCCTGCCTCATACCTTTGTAGTTTCCTTTATTAAGATTCAGGACCCTAAGTCACTCTCCATCTTGATGAAGGATTCTATCATATTATGGTCTCTCATCCCCAAGGGGCCTCACACAACTAGATTGCCAATTATTCTTTTCTCATTACACAATACCCAGTCTAGGATGGCCTGTTCTCTAGTTGGTTCCTCAACATATTGGTCCAGAAAACCACCCCGTATACACTTCAGGAATTCCTCTTCTATGGTATTGTTACTAATTTTATTTTCCCAATCTATATGCAGATTAAAATCACCCATAATTACAGATGTTCCTTTATTGCATGCATCTCTAATTTCATGTTTAATGCCATTCCCAACATCACCATTACAGTTTGGGGGTCTATATACAACCTCCACTAACGTTTTTTGCCCCTTAGTGTTTCTCAGCTCTACCCATACAGATTCCACATTGTCGGAGCTAATATTTTTCCTCGCTGTTGCGTTAATTTCCTCTTTAACCAGCAATGCAACTCCACTGCCTTTTCCTTTTTGTCTGTCCTTCCTAAATACTGAATACCCCTGGATGTTCAGTTCCCATCCCTGGTCACCCTGCAGCCATGTCTCCATAATCCCGACTATATCATCTATTTGCGCGGTTAATTGCGAATGTTCCTTGCGTTAAGGCACAAAGCCTTAAGGCTTGTCTTTTTAACATTACTTGTCCCATTCCCACTATTTTTCACTGAGGCCCTGTTTGATTCTTGCCCTTGATTTCTCTGCTTATCACTTTTCTTATTTCCCTTTCTGTCTTTTGTTCCTGTCCTTGATTACCCCTCTTCTGACTCCTTGCATAGGTTCCCATCCCCCTGCCATTTTAGTTTAAACCCTTCCCAACCATTCTAGCAAATATTCCCCCTAGGACATCAGTCCTGGTCCTGCCCAGGTGTAACCTGTCCGGTTTGTACTGGTCCCATCTTCTCCAGAACCGATCCCAAGTCCCAGGAATCTGAAACCCTCCGCTTCAGACCATCTCTTCAGCCACTTATTCATCTGATATATCCTGCTGTTTCTACTCTGACTCGCATGTGGCACTGGTAGTAATCCTGAGATCACTACCTTTGAGGTCCTACTTTTCAACTTACTTCCTAATTCCCTATATTCTGCTTTTAGGACCTCATCCCTTTACCTATGTCATTTGTGCCAATGTGTACCACAACCACAGGCTGTTCACCCTCCCCCTTTAGAATGTCCTATAGCCACTGTAAGACATCCTTGCCCCAGGCACCAGGGAGGCAACATACCATCCTGGAGTCCGTTTGCTGCCACAGAAACGCCTACCTATTCCCCTTACAATTAAATTCCCCTGTAACTATTGCATTCCCACACTTTTTACTCCCCCCCCGTGCAGCAGAACCAACCACGGTGCAACAAATTTGGCTGTTGCTGCTTTCCCCTGAGAGGCCATTCCCCTCAATAGTATCTAAAGCGGTATATCTGTTTTGCAGGGGAATAGCCACTTGGCCATTCGAGCCTGCTCTGCCATTCAATAAGATCATGGCTGATCTGAATGTAACCTCAACCCCACATTCCTGCCTACCCCCAATAACCTTTCACCCCTTGTTAATGAAGAATCTATCGAACTCTGACTTAAAAATATTCAAAG